>NC_064617.1:496080983-496406211 GCF_023898315.1 Schistocerca nitens
TCTGGACATTCTTCGTGAATTTGTGGCGGTACAAACTGCCTTAGACGACACTGCGAACACCTCGTGGTTTATGCAAGATGGTGCCCGGCCACATCGCACGGCCGACGTCTTTAATTTCCTGAATGAATATTTCGATGATCGTGTGATTGCTTTGGGCTATCCGAAACATACAGGAGGCGGCGTGGATTGGCCTCCCTATTCGCCAGACATGAACCCCTGTGACTTCTTTCTGTGGGGACACTTGAAAGACCAGGTGTACCGCCAGAATCCAGAAACAATTGAACAGCTGAAGCAGTACATCTCATCTGCATGTGAAGCCATTCCGCCAGACACGTTGTCAAAGGTTTCGGGTAATTTCATTCAGAGACTACGCCATATTATTGCTACGCATGGTGGATATATGGAAAATATCGTACTATAGAGTTTCCCAGACCGCAGCGCCATCTGTTGTTGAAAATTGTAACTACTGTAATTTCGAAAGTTTGTCTGCCTGAAAATGTACTGTTGTCCCAAGCATATTGCAACAAACGGTGTATTTCTATCGCTGCTCGTTTAGTTTTTATTGCCGTTTCAAATATACCGGTCATTTTTTAAACACCCTGTAGTTACTTTACACACAGCCATGTCATGCGCTTGAATTCGGTCTCCGCTAGCGGCAGAAAACCGTAAATAAGTAGAGATGAAGAATATAGATGTATAACATTAATAATATTTGTTTTATTTAAAAGTTTTAAGAGTTTTCGCATACAAAATTCCGATGCATTACTGTTAGGTACGTCCTCGTAGAATTGGGATGCACTCACTACTTACGTAATAAAACACGGAAGATCAGTTGCAAGGATCAAACAAGTAATCATTCCAACAAAGGCATAACACTAGGGAGAAGATCGCTTCACAAAACAAAAACTTTACATTGCACAATGTCATCCTGAGAATGTGGCCACTGATTGCACAGCACATACAATAAAAAAATACTGAAGTTCGTTGTTACTGAAGTGAGCGGTTAATCTGCTTTGTCAAAACCGCTGTGTTATTTACACTCTTATTTCAATATTTGGTTACATACAACAGCTTGTAGTACATGTAAGCTGCCATTTCCTTTGTATAAGAAGCCAGCCGAAATCCACAAGATTCATTACAATGTCCAGCTCTTGCTGAAAACGCTAACTTTAAGTACTTGGAGAAGTAGAGTCAACACATTCCATTACAATGATATACAACTGATATATACACTCATGCTCATAAATTAAGGATAATTACAGAATGTGGTGCCACACAACGTGGCACTACACAAAACTGGCGCTAATAGCATAGGCACATAGGCGACACACACGACACAGATCTGTAACTCCACGGTATTGGTGATAAGTTGAGAAAACCATCCCGAAACACATGTGCTACAAAACGCCAGTGTCTCCTGCGCATGTACCCCGACATCAATATGGGATATGATCACCATGCACACAAACACAGGCCGCAAAACTGTTGTCTGAGCTGCTGCGGGGTATAGCCTCCCATTCTTTCACCACTGCCTGTCGGAGCTCCTAAAGTGTCCTAGGGGTTTGAAGACGAGCAGCGATACGTCGACCGAGAGCATCCCAGACGTGCTCGATGGGCTTTAGGTCTGGAGAACAGGCAGGACACTCCATTCACCTGATATCCTCTGTTCAAGGTACTCCTCCACGATGGTAGCTCGGTGGGGCCGTGCGTTATCATCCAACAGGAGGAAGGGGGGACCCACTGCACCCCTGAAAAGGCAGACATATTGGTGCAAAATGACGTCCCGATACACCTGACCTGTTACAGTTCCTCTTTCAAAGACATGCAGGGCTGTACGTGCACCAATCATAATCTCACCCCACACTAACAAACGACGACCTCCATACAGGTCCCTTTCAAGGACATTAAGGGGTTGGTATCTGGTTCCTGGTTCACGCCAGACGAAAACCCGGCGAGAAGCACTGTTCAGACTATACATGGACTCGCCCGTGAACATAAACTGGGACTCCTGTTCCAATGACCATGTACCGTGTTCTTGAAACCAGGTTTCACGGGCTCTCCTGTGACGAGGGGTCAGTGGAATGCACCCAGCAGGTCTCCGGGTAAATAAACTATGTCTGTTCAGTCGTCTGTAGACTGTGTGTCTGGAGACAACTGTTCCAGTGGCTGCGGTAAGGTCCCGAGCAAGGCTACCTGTAGTAACCCGTGGCCGTCTGCGGGCACTGATGGTGAGATATCGGTCTTGTTGTGGTGTTGTATACTGTAAACGTCCCGTACTGTAGCGCCTGGACACGTTTCTTGTCTGCTGGAATCGTTGCCATAATCTTGAGATCACACTTTGTGGCACACGGAGGGCTCGTGCTACGACCTGCTGTGTTTGACCAGCCTCCAGTCGCCCTTGTAATCTATCCCTCATAACGTCATAAATATGTGTTCTTTGAGCCATTTTCAACACACAGTCACTATTAGCACGTCTAAAAATGTCTGCACACTTACTCGCTGCACCGTATTCTGACATGCACCAACACACCACTGCGTATGTAGACTACCACCACCGCCACCGTACGACGACCGCAGGTCAAATGCACCGCATGGTCATACCCCGAGGTGATTTAAACCCGCAAACCACCCACCAGAGCGTTGTTTCACCATGTATCAGCATTACCCTTAATTTATGAGCATGAGTGTAAATGTCGATTCTAAAAGTAGCAGTTTTATACATTTTATCCGAGATTTCATCCAGGACTACTCACAAGCTCTCACACTAACTACTCTTCACAGAGACTCACGTAGAACATACTAATGAAAGGCGGGATTCTATTCCATTCTTTTTCCAATGTTAAATCCCCTAACTGACGTAATAGTTATTTCTCAGCAACTTTTCCTCTGCTGTTAATTGCAATCAGGTCTTGACAATACTGTTTATTTATTTGTTTTATATATAACGTATTGTAAGCATTAAACATCTTCATCATTCTAAAATACCATATAAAACATAACAGACAGTAGTAAGCTATATAAAATCTTCAGCGCTAAGTGTTCACATATTGCATTACAGTATTGGCGCGTCCTGTCGCACCTCCGTAATTCTTACTACTGCCACTAGGCGTACGAGAGACATTAAGAAAGTAGGTTTCGCCATTGTTTTTGAAAGAGAATATGGTACACCAGGCGAAATATACAAACTCCATATGAAACCACACCCGTTGTTGGTTCAGTGAAGGGAAGGGTCTCATCGGAGATGAATGACGCATGCTGAGCGCCGGAGAAGATAGAATAGCAACAGACCGGCGTGCCCGAAGTTATTAAGGTACACATCGCGATGGCCGATGGACGTGTACTGATAACGTGGAAGTGCATAGTGTTATCCAGAGTGAATGGGCACGTGGGAATAGTACGGCCATCATCCATGAAAGCACACAGACAATGTATAGTGAAGAGGTCATACGGGTATCACGTTAAATAGTTGGTCGCTGGTGATGGATATTCAAAGGCAGGCAGATCGCGAGAATGAAGGTGTAATGTGGGCATTCCGCCACATCCACGAATGAAAACACATGGCTAGGGTTCAAGAAATGGTGTTAGCTGACAGGTTCAAATGATGTCAGATGTGGCGACTTCATTGCGTACTGGCCGTGCTCAAACAATCACTTGCTCTATGACTTGCTGGGCTACCGAAAAATATCTGAAAGACTGGTGACCAGAGACCTGACACCGGATCAAAAGAGTGCAAGAATTGGAATCAGCCGCGATCACTTGATACGGTACGTGAGAGGGAAATGAGTTTCTGTTCTGAATCATCACAGACATGGATGTACCACTTTACCTCAGAATCGAAGGTCGCCTTAAGGGGGGAATTTGATGAAAAACACACACTATTTCAAAAATGCACCAAATCCATAGTGTTGGAGATATGGCAATGAAGTTTTGTAGCACGCTTTACATTAAAGTAACACATTTATATATAAAATCCTTTCATTATATATATTCAACTTTTTAATGAAATTTGAAGTTTTATTTTCAAAAAATTATGTGTTTCTTTTTCTCAGAAAGTATTCAAGCGATTTCTACAAACATTTCTCTGCTTTATCTCTTCATATGTTGTAAGCTTCTCTCATGAGGTTTTTGGAATAGGTCAAATAGGAGAATTTTCATAATTTTTAATTATAATTCCACAAGTACAATTTTAAATTCATGCAAAATTCCAAGCACTTTGCCCTATATCTCAACTTGCAATTATAATTTCAAAAATTTTCTCTTGAGTCTACGTTTACTAGGTTTGCAGAAATATGTGTACAAAATTTCATAAATATAGCATTCATAGAATCTGCGGAAAAGGTACATAAACTTTAAAAAAAAAAACTTTTCAGAAAATGCAATTTAACGTTCAACCTAACTTTTTTCCTTGTGTCACTTCTTCAGAAGGCACCACATTTGGACTCTGGGTCATCTTTCCCTTCAAGACTTCGCCTCGGGATTCTTTTTGTCTGTCTTCTTTCCTTTACCAGGTCTTCAACTGCCTTTTCAGATACAGAGACGTTCCGTAAATATATTTTTCTCAGGATCTCTTGACTATAATTTCCTATCCTGAAGCCCATTCTTTCTAATACCTTCATCCTCCCAATGATCCCATCATTAAATACAATAACCGGATCATAAGTTGCAATTCTGTCAACTGTAGCAGATGCAAATGTGCTTTTAGGGCATCGGTGAATTTAGAAAGTCATTTGGATTTTGGGTTTTTTCTATGAACACACTTTTTGAGAAGTGCAGGATCGGCCAAAGATGATCCATAAAGGCAAAGAGTATGTATCACAGCCTTCTAGATGTATCCCGCCGCGTTTGGTTGAAAGTAATACACAGAATCGTTGTTCACTGAGCTGGTATTGAAGTGCTGCTTCAAAACGTGGGAGTGGCGGGGACGCCGCGTCACACTGTTAATTAATTTTCAGGCACTTCTGATGCGATTACAACATTGAAACTTTGGGAACTTATTTTCCATGAGTTTTACTAACAAATAAAAAATAAATCTGAAATTGACATTTTTGGTCAATTTCATCAATGACGTGGAAGCACCCCATTTCACTAGTAAGGAAAAAAAAATCAAAGTTTCACCCTCCACAGGAAAGTTTATGGTCACAGTGTTTTGAGATGTGGAAGTTGTGACTCTCCTTAATTTCTTCCAGCAGGGAGCCATGAACGTGGCACGCTCTTGCGACACTCTCACCAAACTCAGGTCCGCCATTCGGTGAAAGAGACCAGGGCTCTTGAGTGAAGGTGTTGTGCTCTTGGACAAAAGCGCAAAATCACATACAGCAAGATCCATACAGCATCAGATTCGTAGATTCGGAGAGGAGATATGGGTCACCTGGACTACAGCCCCGATATTTTCCATGCAGTGAAGTCGCACTGTCGGGATGCCACTTCCAAACCAAAGCTGAGATACAGTAGGCTGTGCGACAATTCCTTTCGTTGCAGGGCAGCGAGTTTTGCCAGAGTGGTTCCTTCAAAGCGACTGCTCGCTACCACAAATGTCTTATTGCCGGTGGTGACTATATCGAACAATAATGCAACGTGTATATTTCATGATGCCATGATATATTTGTTTTTGCTAATAAAGTTTCAGTGTGAAAAACAATGACGGAACTTACTTTCGACAAGTCACTCGTAGTAAGTATGCACACAACTAACAGCCGTACAGGCGTCCTCATTGTGAGAGATTACCTGCGCTATAGACACACATTGTCAACGCACAAAATGGAAACTGATGTACATAGTGTCTCCTTCACTTGACTACAACGCACTGAACCTCCATACAACCGTGTGAAATTCCCAGAAAAATCCTTCTTTGGGATGTTGTTAGATCGTTACATTCGCACCTTTTTCGGTCACCAGAGAGCCATCCTGCACTTTGTCGTCTTGTGTTAGGTTCGTATTGATAACATGTCTCATCAATTCAGGCCGGCCGTGGTGGCCGAGCGGTTCTAGGCGCTTCAGTTTGGAACCGCGCGACCGCTATGGTCGCAGGTTCGAATCCTGCCTCGGGCATGGATGTGTGTGATGTCCTTAGGTTAGTTAGGTTTAAGTAGTTCTACGTTCTAGGGGACTGATGACCACAGATGTTAAGTCCCATAGTGCTCAGAGCCATTTGAACCATTGTTGAACCTCATCACTTCACTTGAGATGATTTCCTACAAAAAAGAAGTGTCAGCGTTTTAATTTCTCTAAAGTCTCGGCTAGCGTCCGCGCCCCATTGCTTTTTTGTTGAGGAGTCAAGGTGTGTGGGAAAAAGTTCACGGACGATTTATACAGGGATTATACAGGGATTATCTCTATGACAGTGTCATAGAGATATTGGCTTACTGTTGGACAAGTGGAAAACAGCTTTGATCTTTCATGAGACAAGGTATGTCGATGATTCAGGTCAAAACTAATCCTCTCTTCAGCGCACAGTGGTTTTGGATAAGAATCAGGTAGTAGGATAGTTTGTGCGAGGGTTACGTGGCTGAAGCGGAGAAGACGATGGAGAAAGATTTAATGTTTTGCACTGGTACAGTCAACATGCTAGACATATCCGATATAGTATTGCAGCTGCGGAATGACGATAGGTATTTAATATAGAAGGAAACGCACTAACGACATTAGTGGGCTTACACCATCAAGACCTGGAATCGGTAAGATACATACGCATAATGATAGCGTAATGGGCCAAATATAAATGGACGTCCTAAATAACGGGTCCTACGCAATGGCATTACGGTGGGATATCAAGGGCAAAAATGCTGAAAGTATGGTGCAAGACGTGGTTCAGCAGTTTTTGGAAGTGAGACTAAAAATAAGTAAAAATGAAACGAAATCTATATTAGATGAGCCGTCCCCTCGGATAATTCGACTGTGATATCGGAATTTTCCTGTCACAGGGTATAAAATAAATAAAATAAAATAAAATATTAATTATTAATTATGTATTATAGTGATTGGTTGTAATTAATTTTTGCTTATCTGGAACGTGGACGTTTAATTATTTGGTATCAGACGCTTGACAATGGCTTTTTCGTAAATGCAATGTTATTCGTAGTTGACCGTGAAATGTGATTCAAATAATCGGACTTCGTATTTAAATCGTTTCCCAAGACTGCTGCGGTAGGTGCGGACTCAAAATATAAATCTCAAAATTAGAATAATTTGCCAGCCATGTCAATACGTCGTACAGAGGTGACTGTCTACTAAACATAAAAAGTTTACACAGTTAGTTAAATCAGATATATTCAACGGATAAGCCTACAGTTAAATAATTCTACTTACTTTCATAAACATAAATTCTTTACAGAATCGAGTGCCTAGTAAGATTGCAACTCGCAGTGTTCTTATATAACATCAAATATGGCGGTGTGCCAGTTAATAAAATATACGTGCTTCCCGCACCCGTTGTTCTGCAAGACCTCTCCCTTCTTAATCAAACATAAGAGTGTCCAAATTGTATTTTGTTTTATCAGCGACGTAGCGCTGCAGTTCTGTGCCATAGGCTTTATTTATTTGTCAGAGATTAATTATTTAATTAAGATTTCGCGTTTCCGAGGAAACTCACGCACGGCATGCAAATGTGCCTTTATAAGGGTTTCCTGTGCAGCGAGTGCGAGGCTATTTGGGCTCGTGCACATTGCCGTGGGTTCTCTTCGAGAGTAGCGTCGTTGAATGTTTGTTGGTTTGGTGGCCCTCTGCGAGGTGCAGCGGACTAATCACGCAGATGTAGATGTAGACTGTGACGACACGCGACTTGGTAGTCGGCGGTAGTGTGTCCAAGACGGCTGTTACTTGTGTAGTAGCGTGGTCCAACTTGCCTTTGCTAGAGACACGTGTGTCTCGAATAGCTCTATTAGCATCCTGAAGACCATATCAGAAGACTGCGTGCTATTTTAGAATTCTGTGGAGCGAACACTTGTGGAGTCTGGAATGAATTGGTAACACTGTGGAAGACTACTGTGGGAGTTTTGTCAGTTATTCTTACCCAGGTATCCTGTCACCTTCGTGTTAATTCTAGCTGCACTAGAGAGCTAAGCTGTGTACTGGTGTTTTTCTTCTACCGGGTCCTCCAGAAAGCGGTGAGAATACTGGTACTACTTACTCTGTTCCTGCGCCATGGTTACATCTGAAAATCGAGTTACGTTTATTCTCATTTCAACGTTTGACAAGTGCTGTGGCCTCAAGTTGATCGTGTTTTGTTAACATTCTAATCAATAGCCACTGCACGTAACAAGTGTATAAGTGCCATCCTTTATGCTTAATGTCTAACAAATCTACGTTTCTTTTTCTGCACAAGTGTGTTAACGCATTGTATAGGCCACCCTGATGACTGATATTTTGTTAAGAAACCAGGAAGCAGCCACGTGACAGTAAAATTCGTGCCTTTGTGTTATTAAATGGAACCAGCTCTTCAGTTAAGTAACCTGGGTTTTAATTCGTCATGTTGTAAGGCAGTCAAAATTTTATCATATTGTCAGTTAGTTACACATAACTGCAATTGCATTCTAAGCTGTCACTACTGTTTTCTTGGAATTGCCAGCGTTTCTAATAAGATGCATCTGCTTCTATAGGTACATACTATTTGAGAAGGCTCTTTGCCTAAGATCTACATTGTTTGATGTTTTTGTATTTCATCTTTAAGTTTTGAAGTGTTCGCTAGGTGAAGTTATATAATTATTCTTGCTGCTTTTAAAATTTTCTCACTGTAGCGAACATAGCTATAACGCCTTTTAAAAGTTTTAATAATTCATATGGTAAATGCAGATTCATTCTTCTGGAATTGAACTGGGCGAAAGCAGACCTAAGGTTCCTAACTCCGGCTTTAACTTGTATTAGTTGTTATGTAAACTCTATGAAGTCGATTTCAGCTTTGAAACCCTCTTTCCTTAAGCTGTAGTTAGTGCGTAAAATTTGTGATTTCAGCTTGCTTTCTTGTGGACCACTATCACACTGTTATTTCTTGTAGGACGATGTCGTTATAAATTGTGATATGGAGTACGTAGCGTATGTTACTCACCCTGTGAAAGATAAAACAAACTTTTTTGGCTTTTAATACTGAAGTTCGAAATTATTTTAAGCAAAAGATTTTCGACCAGCTTCCTCTCCGCTCCTACCACTGCATTGGCATTAAGGGCTGAAGAAGACTAAATCCTGATAGAGCAGTAGAGAGAGTGGGCCACGTGACCCAACTGCATTATATGACCACCGAAGGGAGAAATCGCAACGTGGAAACCCATTATTTTGTTCGGTCTTTGAAATAGAGTGACTCCATAGCTTCGCCATATCTAATGAAGATGTAAAACTACAGCACCATCAAGTGCTTAACAGTGCATAGCAGATGCAAAATATGGTATGTCTGGATGTTAAATTCACATAAAAATTACATTCCTACAAGAAAGATGAAGAGGAGAACGTTTGGAGCCATTAACGATCGATAAAGTAGATAGAGATATGCGATATGGTGCGTGAATATCGGATAACAAACATCGACAGAAGCAAGGAGATCCAGTGGGATGTTCATATAGTGAGGCAGCCTGAAAGCCCAGTGTCAGGAGTGGTGGTGGAAGAGAAAACAAAGGAAGCCTGTCCTCTTGACAAAGAAAGAATGCGAAGACACGGCGAGCTGGAAAGCGACCTGTCACAGCTACGTGTAGTAGGAGACTGGAAGAACATGACGTTACTGCGACGGAGGTGGAGGCAGCTTCTTAAAGTTGCAACAGCACTATCAACAGATAGTCTCAGTCGCATGTGGCTATGAATTAGAGAAAGAAATCTACGTCACTACACCAGAGATTCACAAAAAAAAAGTCCTCCCACGTTAGAAATGGAGAGGTAAATGGTAAAACCGACGACGTAGTAACTCGTTAAATGGAAATCATAAGCTGTCATCAAACAATGGAGTAACATCGGATGGAGCGATGTGATAGTGAATGGAAACATGAAACCCTTATATTAAACCACAGGTTTTCTTCCCTGGTAGCGTGTGGTTTCTGGGATATAGACTGTGGTCTTAGGCAAAATTTCCAGCCTAACGCGTTTTCTTTTGGTACAGGAAATATTTACAAAACCTATAGAATTAGTTTTTAATACCTCTCATAATTAACTGTTTGAGAAATTGATTACGTAAGGAACCTTACTGTTAGAAATACTTCGGCTACATGCAGCAGCCAGATCTTGAAAGTAATCAGTTTTCGGTAACTGAGACAAACCGTAGCATAGCAACAAGAGTTTAGTACTGCTACAGTATTTAGATTTTGTGTAAGTTCGGTTGATGGAACTCAGGTCCGTCCTGCTAGAGTTTTAAATAGTGGCGTTGTCGATACGAGACTGACACAGGAATGTCCAGGGCGTTTGAACATGTACCTCATGGAGAAGAGACAGTACTGTGATTATACACACTTAACATATCATTGGAATATTCCTATCTCGTTCGCAGAAAACAATGTAATGTTCACTCTGAGGAAGACCACTGCACTTGCTCAACAAAACAAATGCGTCGCACAAAGTTTCCCCATCAGATGCAATTCTTTTATTAACCTTTTGTTTAGGGGAGAAGTTACACAAAAAATGTTTGAACAAAGCGAAAGGAGTATTGGTTCGAATTGTCACTCACTGAAACTATTTTGCTGTGTCCATGCAAGGAACTCGTGTTTCTAATATACAATGAACCCACACATACCAGATTTTATGGAATATACGCTTATTCATAAAGTCCCTCTGGGGTTCCAGAAGGCGAAACTACAAGACAGAAAACGACAACTATCAGTGGCTGAAGCTTATCGTCAAGTTTCGATTCGTAATACTCTACTCTGACAAAGGACGTACGGCTACGGGGCACATGTAGGTAAATCATCCGCTCCGTATTGTCGCACGGAATCAGTTCACGCCTGCAGATACGCAACCCGTTTGATAAATTTCAAAAGCTGGTTGCTGTCACTATGCGTTCCCTAATTTCAATTAACTGCTTGTATAGAAGTGCTTTTAGAAGATGGAACTCGTACAAAAACGTCATTTATAGACTCGTCACCTTGATGCTCTTCGCAGTAAAAGTTACTCCATTCAACATTGACAGTTCCCTTCATTTATTTTCTTGATGCTGTAGTCCTGCTAAGGATCACCACTAATTCTGACTCCTGAAGTTCACTGCAACACGTGCTATTCGTCCTGTACTGACGTTTTCTTCGTCATAAACGGTCCAATAATGTGACTTAAAACTTGCGTATATCTCGTAGTTTTCTCACAGCCGTCTTCTCAAACTGTGCAGCGAACTTATGAATAACTTTACATTATACACAACAGGTAACGGCCACAAAAAAAAGCAAAAAAGAAAAATCGCGCAAGCGGTCGCATTTTTCTTTCTTCTAAGTATTAATTTCATAAGAAACATGGGGGATCATCATAACTCAAACCACCATTCAATATTTGCCATGCAGTGGCTTCCACAGGTTGTATGTAAATGTGCAGTCAGTTCCTTTTCACAGAATGTATAATGATGTTATTGCAGCATTGTTACAGGTGTCTGTATGATACTATACCACTGGATCTAACTTCGAAATGACTTTCCTGTTCGTTTCTCTACCAGTTGACTCAACATCACACCTGGAAATAACCCACTGGGTAATAGTTACTGAGTATATCTGTAGTGTTAGCAGTTAGCCAACACTACGCACACTACTTGGTTGAGGTGGCCGAAATGCACGCTATAAGCTCACGCAGGACGGCGTGAGGTCTGAAACAGGATACGTAATGAATGCTACAAAGAAAAGTACGTAGCTTCTGGAATACTTAACTTCAATCCATCATTTGTATACATCGTTCTTGATGAGACATGCTTCATACGATAACTATCAATTGCTATGGCGCCTTGCTAGGTCGTAGCCATTGACTTAGCTGAAGGCTATTCTAACTATCGGCTCTGCAAATGAGCGAGGCTTCGTCAGTGTGCATCGCTAGCTAAGTCGTCCGTACAACTGGGGCGAGTGCTAGTCCGTCTCTCGAGATCTGCCGTGTGGTGGCGCTCGGTCTGCGATCACTGACAGTGGCGACACGCGGGTCCGACATGCACTAATGGACCGCGGCCGATTTAAAGCTACCACCTAGCAAGTATGGTGTCTGGCGGTGACACCACAATATCCCCAATGACGTCGTTAAATGCAAAGTCATTGTTTGACAATGAACACTTCTCATACGCCGTAATCGCAGATCAGACGCGTTTATGGTCCCAAGCTGACCAGTTTCAACTGTATTATGCTACCATCAACTGCTCTGAGGGGAAAAGAAGGTAATGGAGGGAGGGGGGGGGGCGATGGGAGATCACAGTTGATATGACGGGTATATAGAATATACAGTATTTCACGTACTTTCTGGAACTTGCTATAAAAGATCAGCCCCCTCCCCCCCCCCCCATATTACCTTTGTTTTCCCCTTAGATCAGATGATGGCAGCATAAGATTGTTGAACCAGTCACCTTGGAGCAATAAATGTGTCTGCACTTTGATCGCGACGTATGAAGTGTGTTTATTGTCAGTAGCGCAGCATGTGTACCTTTCACTGTCTTTGTCTGGAAAGCTTTCTCTTGTTTATCGAAATTCACAAGCATGATAACAATTTCAACAATTTCCCCTCAACAAATGGACCTGGTAGTACTTGTCTACTGCGAGAACTTGCGTTTCGGCGGATTTTATTACGTGCTCGCCCTATTACAGCGCGTGGTCCGTCACGGCTGATACCTTCATCTGTACCAACATGCAAAGCCAATAATACCAGATTATCCTGGCATCGATGTATTGTCCGCTCATTCATGGATATGCTTTTCGATATTTAAATTACCGACACTACGAATGAGTCCCGTTTGTACTTAGCTGATACGACGCAATCTCTAGTCGTCTTTGTCGGTTCGTACGTAGCGTTTATCCTGTGTTTGCTTAATACTCCTTTAAGGCAGATTGTGTCCTCGCTGTGGAGAACAACCACCACACCAATTGTTCGGGACAAGAATTGAGGTCACATAATCTGGACGGTCACTCAGTAGCCCCAATGAACATGGAGTATTCCTCTTCCTGAGCAATAGAGGTAAGCACTGTCTCCCTGCACATGAAAAAACAAAAGAACAGTGCTTTGTAGCGTTGTTATCTCGTTTTAATTTGGCCAAGTCTCGCGAATTCGCCGTGTAACGGAACTGAAGGGACACTTTTCTGAAGTCTCTTTATTCTCTCTCACTGCCACACACGAGTACCACATTTGGCTCGAATGTGTCTAAAACATCGCCTATCCGCCTGCGGATCGGTGGATACGTTTTCTTCGTATAGAGACTTTTTTAAAGAGCCCAAGAAATGTGCGCAGGTGGCATCGAGAGTGTCCCCGAAGTAGGGGGTCTTAGAGGAACCCTTCGCCGTTTTATTCACACGTGTGTAGAAGTCACACCCTCCCGTGCATCCGCTACAGGAGGATGCGATATAGGAGGGATGAAAAAGCACAGGAACTCTTTCTTTTCTGCTTCGGATCACGTTCACTTGTGGTCGAATGGTTTTCAACGGGTCCTACTGGTACCTCCCTGTATACCGGAACAAAAATCAGTCATGCTGCAAGCCGAGGGGGTGTGGTCACTTGGAATGTGGCTGCAGCCCTATGAACACTTTAGAGAAGGATGGTGTGTTTAAAGAGGGGGTGAGGGGGGGGGAGGGAAGTGACCACACTGCTAGGTTATCGGTCCCTTGTTCCAATTAAAACAATGGTACAAGGGTGAGAACAAAACAAATGAGACTTTTAACACAAAACTGGGAGAAAGGAGAAAACCACAAGAATGACAGTAGCACAGCAAACACTAAGACGAGAAAACCACAGAGATACGAAAGAAACAGGTAGAAGGAATTAAACCAAGAGAGCAGATGACCATGGCTGGCCGATCAAGAGAATGAAAAGGATAAGCGAGCCACTTTGCGACATTAAAACCTCCAGCCTAAAAGCACTAGGGTGGAGGACACAGAGAGACAAAGCTAAAACTTAGATCGAATGATACAACCCACCCTCACGTATAAACGTAAAATCAAATCAACCGATAATGCGTTGTCTGCTAAAATCAACGGTAATGAGTCCGGTAATTGAAGATCATGACGCAGGGCAGCCAATGTAGGACAGCTCAGCAATATATGGGCCTCTGTCAACCGAGCGCCGCACAGACAATGAGATGTGTCCTCACGGAGCAGGAGATAGCCGTGGGAGACCCAAGTGTGGCCAATGCAGAGCCGGCAGAGAACCACAGAGTCCCTGCGAGAGGCCCGCATGGATGACTTAATGGCACGCAATTAGTTGTGCATACTAACGTTCTGCCATTCCGTCTCACAAAGCCAAAAAAATCTTGTGGCGTAATACTGAACGCAGGTCAGTTTCAGAGACGCCCATTTCAAGAAGCGGTTTCAAGGATTGATTCGTCCAGATGGTGTCAGCAGTGTGTAATATTGGCATAGACATCACCCTGTAGCGCACCGCAGCGTAAACTAACGTTTCCTACCGTGAAGTGTTTGAAAATGACAACCCCAAGGGAAGGATGGTTACGCTGATACTTAACGGCACCTCCTTAGGCCTTTTCATGTCGATTCTGAGCGGCAGCGAGTTTGGTTTCTTCTTTCTTTTTTTTTTCTCGGCCACCCATAAGAAAACTACGTGATTTAAATGCTGGACGCCTTGATTCTGACTTACGACGCAGAGGCGTCGAGAGAATGGTTAGTATATGAGTAGGAGAGATGTGACCTCCTCCTCATGCTATGACACCTCCACGGTGACATCGGAAAGAATTGTAGTTTTTTTTAAATTCTTTTTTAACGTGTCACCACTTTGCATTTTGAAGCATCGTCGATCCAACAGGTGCCGTTCCACGAAGCCACGCTTCGTCAAGGATAACAGATGACGGTTGGAAGCACGTGTGAGAGAAATGTCGCAATTGAAAAAAAAAGTTGCCCTTTAACTTCGTTGCGATATGCATTACGCCACTGAAATCCCCTTGAAATTTGCGTTTCAAATGACAGAGAAAAAACTCCGCTGTCGTGATTCGGCAGATGGAGTCGTCAAAAATTATTTGCGTATGTCATAAAAGTTGTCACACCTCTTCATCTTACTGTAAACAGCATCTGCTACTGCTACTTGTTCCGAATGCATCTGGAGTGGTCTGACTTAGCTGCCTTATCCTGCATAGGCCAATATTTCCTATGTAATAAAGAGATATTTTTAAGTTTACATTTAACAAAAAACTTCGTTACTTGTAAAATTAAATTCTTTCTCATTGCAATTACATGTGTTTTTTTCTAATTTTCTAGTTTGTGATGAATTTACATCGTAACAACACACACATAAACACACACACACACACACACACACACACACACAGATGATCCGAAAAATTATTGCCACTGTCTATCGTGAGACTGAATGCCACCCTGTGGCGCTGTGGGCACGTCACGCAGTAACAGAAGTATGTAAACGGAGAAGAGACGAGTGGAGGAGTAGCATTATAGCGTCGCTACTAGGTGGCAAGTTTTTGTATTTCTATCCTTGTGCCTGGAGGTCAGGGAGAATACGGCCGTTAACTACTGTAAAAAATTGAAACATCTACAGCTGTCCTTATGGTATCATTTATTGTGTGGCTACCAGTTTCGGCGCTTCAGTGCGCTATCTTCAGGCCTGCATGCACAAACAGTAATAAAAGCATTATCAACCATGCAATTAAAACATAGTTTAAAAACAGAATGAGAATAAACGACAAGACTCTACAAGTGAATTTAGAGGAAACATTTGATAGAACGAACACATACATCCATTGTCCCATATCTTCATGCTTGACATCTTTCCCGCCCGCTGTGGCCTCCTCCAGCAGGATAATTGTCCGCTTCATGAGGCCCACACCGTACTACAGTAGTCTGATATGCATGATGGTGAACTCACAATGGCTTGGCCATCAAATTCGCCTCATCTGAACCCAATGGATCGCATCTGGGACGATCCCGGATGGCAGCTCCGTGCCCACAAATATCCGGCCCGTAATTTACGAGAATATTATGACCTTTTTGTTAATATTCGGTGCCACATACTATGGGAAACCTACGAATGATTTTTCGAATGCATGCTATTGAATAACAACGGCTGTATTGCGTTCCAAAGATTGCAGCAATGCTTAATAAAGCAGGTGGTCGTAATTTGTGACTCATCAGTAAACTTTCTCCTTCTTCTTCTCTTTTGGCTTTTCCTGTGTCTTTATGGGGTCGGCGTTGTTATATGGCTTAGGGCGATGTTAATGACAGTTGATGGCGGTATGCCAATCCTCACGCCTGCATGTACTCCGGGGCGAAAACTGTGTACACCATCTGTCTGGCTCTAAATCTTGGTTTGAAGTTCGAGAACGATTCCTAAATGTTTGGGTACCGTCTGTCTGAGGTGGTGTACTGGCCTGTTGTTCGCCAAGCTGGAAGTGGAAAATTGCTTGAAACCCACATCCATACTGGGTGTCTCGTCAGTCTTCGTCGTTAATACTCGAGGCGGATTCAATCCGGGGCAGCTTGCTTCCCCGAATCCCGGAAGCGGTGAGTTAACGTCTCGTTTGTCATGGCGGGTCTCATCTAGTCAAGTGTACGTAATAAAGAATAGAAAATGAAGTCAGACATATGGTCAGTGTCCAGAAGCCATGGGAGTAAACAGCTTCACCGATCGATGTGTTGATAATTTTTTTTTTTTTATAGCTGTATTACCTGTCGCTAAATCTGGTTGTCGACGTTAATTCTAACTACTACTGCGGATAAGTTAATGGCGCCTCTTTGCTGTTGTGGTATACACATTCAGTCCCATTATTACCTTCATCTGCAGAAACGGTGGTTTCGACCACTGCGGAAACTCAATAGCCCGGCGTTGCCCCGCAGCGGTGGCCAAACTTCTCTGCGAGTTGTGCAGGCGACAGCTCTGCACACCCTACCCAGCCGACGCAGCCGCCGTACCTAGCAACGAGATTAAATTCTGGGAATTTGCGATCTCTCCAACCGTGACAGCGATTCGCGCCGCCTGTCCATGCGAGCAGCGAATCGGCTGCCTCCTCAGTACTGCTCCGACGCTTGCTGCGAGCCTACATCCTTTCACACGCACCCTTCGTTGAAATGGATTTTTCTCCGGCGTACACCACTTTACTTATAGAGGTTAGCTGCCACTCAGTATGAATGTCGTGGGGAGTATAGAAAGCTGACTCAAGACATGTCACAATCAACCAGTTCGTCTCACAACAGCAGTTATGTCTGACATTTATCAGTGTTGGGATTCTATATATACTTTCATACACCACAAGCTAGCTGATTATGTGTTGCATAATGTGCTTCTGGTACCACTTTCATTCCTCATTCCTGTCCCGTTAGTGAATGGTTTCGTGGCAAGAACGACTGGCGATAGTCAGTTTGTTAGTCACAAGTTCCATAGACCATATGAGTGATTTCTTAATCAAAATTATGTGGAACGAGTCAGTATACGGGCTATGTATACGTTATTAGTGTTGACATTAACGAACACAGTATTATTTTTAGCCCTATTCCTGCAATTACACTTAAAATATATTTTTATTACTTACTGGCTACCAGTTTTTAAGTCAAAACTCGTCGGTGGAGTAGATAGAGTTGTCCAGAAGAAATGTTTTTAAATTACATTTTACTTCGCTCTCTGGCAGACACTTCATGTTTCAGGGCAAATGATCAAAAATTATTGTTTGTGCATGTTGAACTTCTTTCTGAACCACACTGACAGCTTTTACAACGGGTAATAGAGGCCATTTTTCGATCTAGTGATGTAGGTATGGACACCACTTTCCTTCAGACATTTGGATGAATTATTTATGATGAATTTCATTACCGAATACAAACATTTATATCTACGTGGATATTCTGCAAATCACACTTAAGTGCCTGGCACAGGGTTCATCGAACTACCTTCACAATAACTCTCTATGATTCCATTGTCGAACCTGTATCTTTCCGTGCGAGTTCTGATTTCACTTATTTTATTACGATGAACGTTTTTCCCTATGTAACTCGACGTCAACAAAATCTTTTCGCATTCGGAGGGGAAAGTTGGTGACTGAAATTTCGTAAGAAGATTCCGCCGCAATGAAAAACGCCTTTGTGTCAATGACGTCCACCCCAAATGCTGTATCATGTCAGTGGCACTCTCTTCCCTATTTCCCGATAAGACAACACGTGCTGTTTTTCTTTGAACTATCTCGATGTACTTGTCACTCCTATCTGGTAAGGATTCCAGACTGCGCAGCAGTACTACAAAAGAGGACGGACATGCGTAGCGTACGCAGTCTCTTTAGTAGATCTGTTACATTTTCGAAGTGTCCTGCCAATGAAACGCAGTCTTTGATTTGCCTTCCCCACAACATTTCCTATGGGTTCTTCCCAGTTTAAGTTGTTCGTAATTGTAATTCCTAGGTATTTGTTTGAATTTACGGTCTTAGATTTGGCTGATTTGCCGTGTAACCGAATTTAACGGATTCTTTTTAGCACTCATGTGGATGACCTCATACATTTCATTATTTAGGGTCAATTACCAATTTTCGCACCATTCAGATATATTTTCTAAATCGTTTTGCAATTTGTTTTGATCTTCTGACGAGTCTACTAGACGATCAGCAGATGCCCTACAGCACTATCTCAGGGAATACCAGAATTCACGTCTGTTTTACTTGATTACTCTCCCTCAATTATTACGAACTGTGTCCTCTCTGAAAGGAAATCACGAATCCTGTCACTTAACTGACACGATATTCCATAATCAGTCAATTTCATTACAATTTATTTGTTTGGCACAGTGTCAAAAGGCTTCCGGAAATCTAGAAATACGGAATGAGTTCGAAATCCCTTGCCAATAGCACTCAGCATTTCGTGTGAGAAGAGAGGTTGTGTATCACAAGAACGATGTTTTCTAAATCCTCTGGAGATAATTCATATACATGTTCCAAAATCCTGCTGCATATCAACGTTAATGATGTGGGCCTATAATTTAATGGATTAATCCTACTAACATTCTTGATTATTGTTGTTGCCTGTGCAACTTTCTAGTCTTTGGGTACGGATCTTTCGTCAGCGAGCGATTGTATATTATTGTTAAGTATAGAGCTATTGCATGAGCATACTCTCAAAGGAACCTAATTGGCATACAGTCTGGACCGGAAGACTTGCTTTCATTAAGT
Source organism: Schistocerca nitens (assembly GCF_023898315.1). Lineage (NCBI taxonomy): Eukaryota > Metazoa > Arthropoda > Insecta > Orthoptera > Acrididae > Schistocerca > Schistocerca nitens. The sequence continues at coordinate 496,100,224 of NC_064617.1, forward strand.
GTTTACGTTACTTCACTACTCCGAGGATTTCTCCTTCTACGTTACTCATGTCGGCAGGTGTTGTTTATTCGAATTCTGGAATATTTATTTCGTCTTCTTGGCTGACGGAATTTGGAAAGGCTGTCTTTAGTAACTCTGCTTTAGCAGCACTATCGTTAGTATTTCCATCGTTATCGCACAGAGAAGGCATTGCGTCTCGCCGCTAGCATACTTTATATACTACCAGAAGCTTTTTGGATTTTCTGCCAGGTTTAGAGACAAAGTTTTGTTGTGGAAAATTTTATAAGCATCTCGGTCTGAAGACGGCGCTAAATTTCGAGCTTTTGTAAAAGTTCATCAATCTTGAAGATTTTGCATTCGTTTAAATTTGGCATGCTTTTTTCCTTGTTTCTGCAACAGTGTTCTGACCCGTTTTGTGTACCGAGGGGGTTCAGTTCCAACGTTTGTTAAATTTTTTGGTATAGATCTCTCAATTTCTGTCGATACTATTTCTTCGAAGTCAAGCCACATCTAGTCTACACTTACATTTTTAACCTGGAGGGAATGGAAATTGTCTCTCATGAAGGCGTCAAGTGAATTTATATCTGCTTTTTTGTATAGATATGTTTCTCCCTTATTCCTGGAGGATTTGGGAGTTACAATATTCAATCTCTCTACGACAACCCTGTGTTCACTAGTCTCCGTATCCGTTTTGATGCTCGTTGTTAGCTCAGGATTACTTGCTGCTAAGCGGTCAAGTTTGTTTTCACAACAATTTTTCTGTTCGCGAGTGCTCATGAATTATCTGCTCGAAATAATTTTCAGAGAATGCGCTAAGCACAATTTCGGATGATGTTTTATGTGTACCAGCGGATTTGATATTTTCGCCAACATATAGATGGTATATTAAAGTCACCACCAACTATCACTGTATGCGTCGGGTACGTGTTGAAATTAAACTCAAGTTCCCTTTGAAACTTTAAGCAATTTTAACATCTGCGTTTTGAGGTCGGTAAAATTGTTATTTTATTCCAGCTGCCAAGAATAACCTCTACCGATACTAATTCAAGGAGCTATCTACTTCATTTTCGCTACAAGATAAACTACTTCTAACAGCGACAAACACGCCACCGCCAACTATGTTAAACCTTTCCTTTCTGAACACCGTTACTTCTTCGTAAAAATTTCAGCTGAACTTATTTCCGGCTCTAGGCAGCTTTCAGTACCGTCTGCAGGAAGTACCAATTTTGCTTCTTGAACGTTATGTGGAAGGTAGTACATAGATGTAAGGATTAGGAGAGGACCAAGAATTGAACCCTGTGGGACTCTGTTTGTTATTTGTTTTCTTCCACTAGTCACTAAAATTTCCTACCCTTCCGACTTTGTCCGAATTATTCAGCACAACAGTTTCCATTCTGTTTGTTAAGTATGATTCAAACCAGCTGAATGTAAAGCCATCTATTCCATTAAAATTAAGTTTTTCTAAGACATTATGATGTACACAATCAAACGTCTTGGATAGAACACAAAAAATACCAACTGATGATATCTCATTCCTTAAGGATTATTTAGTTTGATAAGTGAATGTATAAATAGCATTCTCAGTCGAGCAACCCTTCTGGGATCTAAACTGTGATATGCTACGTAAATTGTTTCTACTTAACTGTGAAACTGCTCTTGAGTATATTGCGTTTCGAATGTTTTGCAAAAGGATGCCAGCAAGGGAACTGGACTATAATGTTTTAAGTCTGTCGTGCCACCTTTCTTGTGACGTAGTCTAACAAGTGAATATTTTTAACTGTCTGGAAAAATTCTCTGTTCCAGAGATGCACTGAATATATCACTAAGGTCATTACTTATTAAGGTGAAACAAAGTTTCCGAATTCTGTCTGAAATTCCGTCGACCACCCATGAGGTCATGTTTCTTATAATTTTATACATGTGTTAATTTCAGTGAAGGATAAACCTCCAAATGAGCCCTAGTTTCTCGTCATGCTCATTTTGTGGTTCATACGTGGGTGGAAGTAATATGTTGCTCGACTCTCCTATGCTCTCGGAATTTATACAATAAACCTATCTGTGTCGCGCAAAGCCCCGCTTGTAGCATCTGCCACTGGAATGCATCGAGCATGTCAGTAACACTCCCGCGCCGACTGAACCATCCCGTGAGGAACGTGCCGCTTTTCGTTTGTTTCTCTCTATTCCTTTTTTTAAACTAGCCTGTTGAGCATCCCAGAGTGGTTAACAATTCTGAAGAAGAAGTCCTAAAACTGTTTTGTAAAGCCAATTCTTTCGTGGATGAATGGCGTTTCTCCAGAAGACTCCCCCAATGAATCTGAGCTTAGCATATGATCTTCCTGCCATGAATTTTATGTTGTCATTCCAATAAGGTCGCTCCGGGCAGTTACTCATAGATTTACTACAGTTCTCACTGCCTCGTGTGATTTTTTTTCCAATATCTATTCCATAGAATAGTAATGAGTGTCTTCGCCTCGTCATAAGCAATAGGTTACATTTATTTATATTCAGGGTTACATGATAGTCGCTGCATCAGTCGTAGATCCTCCGCGTTTTGCTTCTGTCTTCTGGTGTTGCAACCATTGACTTCCAGCCGATATCCACTAGAAAATTTATATATGTTCCAATCGTACCACACCTGCAACTACTTCTTTGGGTACGTTTGAACTCAAATGTTATAAGCATCTCATGAAAATCAAATGTATTTATGAAGTCAAGAATAACGAAATTCTTAAAAGAGTGCGACATAATTCCATGGAATATATAGTGGAAAATGATGAGTACATTGGCCATTTAATGAGACATGAGGGGCTCCTAAAAACAATAATATAGAGATATATGCATGGAACTGCATCTAGAGGAAGAGTGAAATAGGTACATTAAATTATAAAACGTCTCAACTGCAACACCTGCTCAGATATAAATAAGTAGGCAGAAAAACGTTAACTCCGAAGATCTGCTACTAACCAGTCATCAGCCAACAAACCCTCCGGCTGAGCGCTACAGGAAAGGTGGATAACTATATGTCCAGTGTATTCTGCTACACTTGTTATGAAGGAATAAATACATGCTTTTAAACAGAGTGGCATTAATGTTTGAACTGTGGAAGTAAATGTGTGCAATATGTGGAGCTTATTCACCTATAGTTGTTTTGTTATTTCGTATAAGGTAGTTCATATTGCTTAAATTACGAAATATCGCAATGTTACATACCGTATGATATCCAAATTAGCTTAAATTACTAGATCTGCCTCTGTAGTCAAATGGAAAGCTTCGCTGTCATCGATACGGAAGGATTCGGGTTCGAGTCCTGCTCCATTCTAAAATTTTTTTCTCACAAGGTAATGTTCAAATCACCCCCATACCCTTAGATTTAGTGATAAAATGGCCCAGTGGGCACCAAAACTGAACATCGATCAAGCATTAAAACAGGAAGAAGGCGTACTGAACTGTGAAAAATGAAGCAAAATATAAACAGTGAACGCTGCAAGCTTAAGATACACAATATCGAGCAAATATTATGAACCGCACGCCGTTGATGTGTTGTCATGGTGTTGGCCTGCAAAGCGGAAGATCCGTATTCAAATCTCCCTCGTGCCCAGTTCTTTTCTCCAAAATTATGAACTTTCCGTCCGTTCAGTGACTTGTCTGTTATCGTTCTGTAGTTTTGGAAACTGTCACACTACACATTGGTCGTGGGATACGAGTCACGTGGAAAGAATATAATACCATCGCAAGTATGTGTGATGAACAGTGGGAGCATCGAGATCCCGCATGGACTTCTCAGAATAAAAAAAAGAGAAAAAGCGAGAGCGAACTATGTTACAAAAAAGAAGTTCCACATTCAAACCTTCCAAAACTGAACGCAAGAGTCATAACGTGTGGCACTTGTGTAGAACAAATTGAAGGTACGTACATCAGGATGTCTATTCCGTACACCTCGCTGTTGCAAACGACGTTGCACCATGACACAGACACAAATTTGAACACGACGGGCAGACACATCAATGACCGGACGGACTGTTCATAATTTTGTGAAAAAGTTATGGGGCACAAGGGAGATCTGAACACGGATTCTTCCCCGCCCCCCCCCCCCCCCCCCGCCCCTTCGTCTTGAGCTTCGGCCGTTCACTGTTTCTATTTCGCTCTTTTTTCTCAGTTCACTTCTTCTTTTTCCTATTTTCACGCTTAATTTGTGTTAAGTTTTTGACCGGCTATGCACTGCGCCATCTTACCACTAAACCCGACAAGAGTATGACGGGAAATTTGGTATGGTTTCGTGGAAAAGAAATAACTCAGCCTCATAAGGTCATATGAGGAACGACATCATCAGGACTCATCCACTGGCATTACGGCTGGAGGGACTGGTGACGTGCGACCACAGACCCCTCCTCGTAGCATCCTGTAGACAGCAGTCGGCCAGTCAGAAAAGGCCTACGCCCTAATCTGTCAGTGGTGTTTACGTTAAATGGATCCTGTAGCTTCAATATCTCTTACACATTTATTTTCTGCGGAAATTTGATAACTACCAGCGCTCAATGACAGAATAGTATTGCAGTTACTGCAAAACGTACATTAGCACTATTTCAGATGTAAGTTAGATGGCAGTTATCTGTCCTGATCTGAAAAAAATATTTCAATGCGAGATGCTTAAACCATGTATGGAAATTGAAAACTACTGGCACACACAAATATGCAGCTGATATACTCAGGATAACGCAAACTCTCCTGGAAATAAAATAAAACTACGAGTATAGCATATATATGGCTCTGAGCACTATGGGACTCAACTGCTGCGGTCATAAGTCCCCTAGAACTTAGAACTACTTAAACCTAACTAACCTAAGGACAGCACACAACACCCAGCCATCACGAGGCAGAGAAAATCCCTGACCCCGCCGGGAATCGAACCCGGGAACCCGGGAGCATATATATCTTCAGCTGAAATGAGAAAAGCTCAAATACAATAGATTTTGTGAATAAGCTTCCAATGAGAGTATGTTGCCTTCCGTTTCGGTAATATGTTTTCCATATCACAAGAAATATTCTGCAGATGATATGTCATAGAATTTCTGGACTTTCGATATTTGCAGAGAAACTTTGCATAATATAAACTCGTTTAAGATTATATCTGTACAACATTACTGAAGTATCTTAAAAATATAATATGTCATCTTAAGATCCGTCACTGGTTACAATAAAAATGAAATATAATTAATTATACGTCAGTGAATGATGATGATTCCACTAGAGTTCCTAGCGTAAGTATGTCAGAAGAATTATTCCACTACTGCTCATAACCTTCCACCTCAGGAACATAGGTGTAATTAATAATGTGATGTTAAGAGTCAATTTTTATGTTTCATATATGGCACTGTCTTACTGACCATTAGCAAGTAACTGTTTTCATTTTTATGCTTCATGTGGAGCAGACGGGCAATGTAATTACGATACGGGGCAATGTATTTACGATAAGCCTCCATGATTTGATTGCCTGAATCCGAGTCATGATCCTTGATGTTCTGTTACCCCATACTGTATCCCCCATTACCATGAATACTTTTCTGGAATAATTATTATACACAATTCAAATGTGTGTAACGAATTTTCTTGCTGAGTTCCTCTAGTGCTACATATTATAAGATATAAATTTGGTGTCTGTTTGTCAAACAATAAATGAGTTAGTCATTTACATATGCAAAGTCCAGTAGGTTTAGAAAATAGGTTGGAAGGAGTTTGAAATTGGTTTTCTCAACTTTTCCAGTATCATCTGTAAGTTTGAAGCTTGGGACTAGATGATTTCCTAATTCTTTGAAGTCCTTGTATTATTTCCCAAAGACATTTTGTTTGTAAGATCTTGGTACATTTCTGTTCGTCTGTTGAACTGTTATTTACATTTTTCTCCATTCATTTGGATGATCTCCTCAGTTTATATATTACTAACTTAGCGCCCACTGATTCGCTAATGTTTGTGCAGTAATTACATCAGGTATAATTTTATAAATGTATATCAAGAATTCTCAAAAATTAATGTGTTAATGAGCTGTTTCCACTTCTATGCAATTCTGACAAAGTCAATTTGTCGTGGTGATTTAAATAGTTTCTTTGATTTAGTTCACAAATTGTAACAACTTTCCAAGCTTTCACATCTAATATATAAAAATGAATCGCAAAATGTGTTGGTAAGCGCATAACTCAACAACGCCTCGACCAATTTGGCCAAATCTTTTTTTAAAATGTTCGTTGAAGTTCAAGGATGGTTTTTACGGCGAGAAAAATTAGAATTATTGCTGGAAAACCCTAAAAATAGCCCTTTTCTTTTTGTAACTAAAACGTAGTCAATTTGAGCTTTATTGCTATGGTATAAAGTTCATATTAAAATGAATCGCAAAATGTGTTGGTAAGCGCATAACTCAACAACGCCTCGACCAATTTGGCCAAATCTTTTTTTAAAATGTTCGTTGAAGTTCAAGGATGGTTTTTACGGCGAGAAAAATTAGAAATATTGCTGGAAAAACCCTAAAAATAGCCCTTTTCTTTTTCCTATACAAATGATTTGTAACTAAAACGTAGTCAATTTGAGCTTTATTGCTATGGTATAAAGTTCATATTAAATTACAAGCACTCACTGTTGTCTAAGCAATGTAGGTGTGTTCCTAACGTCAAAGATCATATCTATCAAAACAATGTGCGTGTGTGCGTTGGAGCACAGAATACATAGTTGGAGAAGTTTAATGTCGCGTTCCGAAACTCGCGTTTCTTTTGTATTAGTTTCGGCACGCGAGATAAAATGCATCAGTTTCCACGTCATTACATCAGTCAAACAAAAATCGCGTTACAATTCGTACGGCTTAAAAGGATTTGACTTCAAATCATATGAAATTAAAAAAAAAAAAAAGTTGTCTGTGACCTAATCTACTGAGTTTGCTTTTGTCAACTGATACACGAAACAAATTCGTGTTTTGTGCAGAGTGTTTACTTAGTTAGTGTTTGTTTAGTTCGTGATTAGTGAAAAACTAATTTATATTTCATATGCCTCCTATAAGACGAAGCAATTTAGGTAGAAGAACCAGAAATGCTACAAACCAAGCTAATTACCGATCTAATCGTACGGCACAAGAACGTGACGACGGAAATGAACGTGAAAGAATTCGGATATCACAAACGCGTGAAGCGCGAGCGCGACATTCAACTAATAATCGCGCAAGTTTGAATCGAGCTGCTTTCAGTTACGATGTGTCAATTGACTACAGTAACTACTAATGTGTTGTTATTGGTTCTATGAACTCGGTTTGCTCACACTGTAAGGCATTAAAATACAAAAACGAAGCCAATGGATTGTGTTGCGCAAATGGTAAAGTGAAATTGATACCATTGGACCCACCACCAGAACCATTGTACTCATTGGTTTCAGGAATAGGAACAGATTCTATACACTTTTTGACACATATCCAACAATATAACAATTGCTTTCAAATGACTTCATTTGGGGCAACAAATGTAGTTCGGGAAAATTTTATGCCAACTTTCAAGGTATGTATTATAGCAGTTACTCATAATTATTTTAGCGAACAAAATTTTCTGTCACAAAAGTTAAGATGTGTCACTAATCTTCAATTTCTTAATCACTTATATATCACTTAGTCATCATATTATATGGTGATTCAGTTTCAGTGACACTTTTATTATATTTTATATTTGATAGATATTAGTTCAAACTAAATATATACTTTTTAAGATCAAATATTATTTAAGTTTGATCACTGACAATCCATTAATTTATACCACACCATAATATTTTATTTTATTTACAGATACAAGGGCAAATATATCACAGAGCAGGTTCACTGTTACCAGTGTCAGATAGCGACAACAAATTCCTGCAAATTTATTTTATGGGCAATTCAGCTAGATATTAGTTCAAACTAAATATATACTTTTTAAGATCAAATATTATTTAAGTTTGATCACTGACAATCCATTAATTTATACCACACCATAATATTTTATTTTATTTACAGATACAAGGGCAAATATATCACAGAGCAGGTTCACTGTTACCAGTGTCAGATAGCGACAACAAATTCCTGCAAATTTATTTTATGGGCAATTCACCACAAGAAATTGATCTGCGTTGTGCACATAACAATTTAGTAAAGAGGTCTATTGTAGAACAATTACAAACTTTATTTCATCAACACAATCAATTGATTATATTGTTTAAAACTGCCCTGGATCTGATGCCATCCGATAATCACAAAATTGTAATCAGAGCTGATAAAACACCTGCAGGTCAACATACAAGACGTTTTAATGCACCAACTATTGATGAAGTTGCTATCGTTGTAGTTGGAGAAAACTTGGAATCCCGTGATATTGTTTTACATCGTCGGAATGATCAATTACAACGTATAAAGGAAACACACCGCTCATATGATGCACTGCAATATCCCATTATATTTTGGCAAGGTGAAGATGGCTACGATTTCTCAATAAAAATGATAAATCCCATTACAGGTAACTAAAATATTAATTTAGCTATGGCGATAATATCTCAGTCATTATATTATGTATTTTAATTTTATATTTGAATGTTATTAAAAGAAAATCTATTTACAGGTTCTGAAACCAACAAAAAAGTCAGTTCAATGAACTATTATTCATACCGCCTAATGATTCGGGAAAATGAAGAAAATCACATATTGAAATGTCGGCGATTATATCACAAATATGTTGTTGACATGTATGTAAAAATTGAAACGGAGAGATTAACATTCATCAGGTTGAATCAAACCAAACTCCGATCTGAAGAGTATATTCACCTTCGAGATGCGATTAATACTGATGGAAATGCTGTAATATCATCACACGCTCATCAAATACGAACATTGTTTTCTATAATCATATCTACATGCTTCCCATCAAACCCAATTGATTTGTGGATCAAGTACAAAGATTATATGTGTGATGATATTTTGTATCAAATACGGAATAGAATGGGAAATCCAAATATACAAATCAGTGAAGAAATTTACAATGAAGCATTGATTTCCATTGAGGACATGTGCTTTATAATGTCAAACAAACTATTAATTCAATTAGGCCTGACCGCGCCCAATCGTGCAATGCATGACGCTTTTAACCAAGAGTTGCATCGAGAAAAACTGTATGATCTCAACGCTTTGAAAGAATTAATTCAAACAAATCTTCCACTGTTAACTGAACAACAGAAGTATGTATTTGAAACTCTTATGAAAGTAACACATGATGGAACTGGAGGGATTTACTTCTTAGATGCACCTGGTGGTACAGGAAAAACTTTTTTGATTTCATTAATATTAGCAACAATTCGCTCACAAAATAAAATTGCACTTGCACTCGCTTCGTCGGGAATCGCAGCAACTTTGCTTGAAGGTGGTCGAACAGCCCATTCAGCACTAAAATTGCCATTAAATATGCAAAGCAATGAAACTCCAACCTGCAACGTTTCGAAGAACTCTGCAATGGCAAAGGTTTTGCAGCAATGTAAATTGATTGTTTGGGATGAATGCACGATGGCACATAAAAAATCTTTGGAGGCTTTAGACAGAACCTTAAAAGATCTACGGAGCAATAATAACCGATTTGGTGGTGCAATGATTTTATTAGCAGGAGATTTTCGTCAAACATTGCCAGTGATTCAACGATCAACGCCAGCTGATGAACTCAATGCATGTCTAAAGTCCTCCAATTTGTGGAAACATGTCAAAGTACTTCAGGTTGGATCGGTGGTTATAATGTTGCGAAATATCAACCAACCGCGTCTTTGCAACGGTACACGGTTAGCGATAAAAAAATTACTAAACAATGTGATAGAAGCAACTATACTCAAAGGAAAGTATAAAGGAGAAGATGTTCTCATACCGCGCATCCCAATGATTCCGACTGATGTGCCATTTGAGTTTAAACGACTACAGTTTCCAGTGCGGCTTGCTTTTGCTATGACTATAAACAAGTCCCAGGGGCAATCATTAAGTGTTTGTGGTATTAATCTAGAAAACCCATGTTTCTCACATGGTCAATTGTATGTTGCCTGTTCCCGTGTTGGAAAACCATCAGATTTGTTTATCTATGCGCCAGGTAATCAAACAAAAAACATCGTATACCACAAAGCACTACAATGATAATAATAATAATTATGATTCACATGATTAACAATAAAGCGATTACTTACTTTTAAATCCTTATATATGTTTTATTTAATTATTTTTTATTCACAACGCCCTATCACCAGGGTGACGGTTCTGTTCAGGAGAATTTTTTTAAATACGTAGGCAAAAAAACTGCCATATTACAAATCTTTTTGACAGGACGAAGTCTGTCGGGTCAGCTAGTTAATTAAAGATTTTAAAGCGTGATTTTTTCCGAATGGAATTATGACCAAAAAGAGATTCTGGCAGCTGGAGTCCAAGGTTCTTGTTAATCATCCTTTTGCGTTCTTGTGGTGATATTTCCATGGGAAGTTTCACCTCCTAACATACATTTCTGTGTATGTAATCGAGAAGTGAAATACCAGTTTCAATGGATTTACCTTTTATTAATACAACGAAATATTTTTAACAATTTTCGTCCCCTATTTCACCCCCTTGGCGGTTGAATTTCCAATAACAGTGAAACACGTATTTTTTAAATTTATAATAGAGATATCAAATACAAGTCTTCATAGACGTAGCTTTGAAAAGGCTTTCGCAATGAATAATGTCATAGAACTTTTCATTCCCTATTTCACTTTCTTAGTGGGTTGAATTTCCTAAAACACTGCAACATACTTTTTTTTTAAATTTCTAACTGAGAAGTCAGTGCCAGTTTTCAAGTATGTACCTTTAAAATGCTTTAATAGTCCTTTAATAATGATTTGCTTTCAAAAAATTTTCACCCAATAGTTTAATCCCTTTGTGGCTGAATTTCCAAAAATCTCTACCTAAATGACGCCTACATTATAAAATCAACACCCTCTGCAAATTTCTTCAAGTTTCTGTCTTTAGTAGTTTGGGCTGGGCGATGACGAGTCAGTGAGTTAGCTAGTGGGGACATTGGCTTTTATGTATAGAGATCTGAGGAAGTCCCATAGTTTTCGTGTTTGAAGACTTTCGCCCATCACTGTGATATGTACCGTTGCGCTATTCTTCATACCGTGCTGATGTTTTGCGATGCGTGGCATACTGAGTTTTTAATGTTTTATCAATAGAAAATCAAGACTAAAATTTGAGAGATAAAAATTATAATCTGTTGCGAAACATTCCGATAAGACGAGAGAGACCGTAATATCTGCGTAGTGTATTCAATTAGTCTTTTTCCTTCCAATAGCATTTCCGACCATTAAGGAGCCCTATTAGCAATTCAATCGAATACAATGCTCCCTACAAGAACTTTCAAGGGAATCAAGAAACGCAGGAAGCAATAACAGACGTTTCCGGCTGGATCAAGTGGTGAATTTCCAATTCATTTTCGATGTATCTTGCGCATTTATAATGGATGTATGCAAATTAAATGAAGTCAAAAGAAAGTTTTGAAATATCTTTTGCATACTGAATGAAAGTAGTAGTCCTACGGGATTGTAACACCATTGGAAGAGATGTAGGGTGTTTAAAATGACTATGTACATTCAAACACAACATTAACCAACTGTTATTATTGCTAACGCGATGTTGGAAGCCGCTTGGAAAGTAAATTAGGGTCTCATGTGTTCCCTAGACTTCAACAATGCTTCAGTGTTAATCCGTGATTCGCGATAGTTTTAGCAAAGCTTCGTTCACAATGTGCAGTCAATAAGGCAAGCAACCTACACACTTACAAAAATCTCTGCATTTATGTTCGTTACTCATCTCCTCTTAAACCAATGGATCAAGCTCACCGAAACTTGGTACCCATTTCACACATATCACGTACTACTTGGAATTGTCAAAGGAAGAAATAACCGTGATCTGTAGGTGGTGGTTGTGAAAGGAGGACACGTGGACGTATAACCCAGGAAAATCTGCATAAATTTCAACCAAATTTTGATAATAAATTATTCATTATTTATTTTATTTATATAGCAATGTTGTACTGATAATACTCCTTTACCATCCCTACGGTTATGGGTGCGGGTTATGTGCAGTGACAATTGAAATAATTAGATAACGACCGACATTAGTGTCAAATCCGTATCTAGGGTCATTTGGTGACAGTCCCGATGATGTTTCTTCTCTAAGGGTGGGGCTGAGTGAACTAAGACAGTGACACATCAGCGTATCTCCGTAACGCCTGAAGCAATTGCTAGAAAACGTAGCGCGTACATAGCTTGTTAAAAACCAATAAAAGTCTACCAGATAATAAGAAACTTTTGGCACCCCTGTGTCTGAAGGTAGTGGTGAAGGAGGGTGCCATAAAAAGTCTAAATTAGGACATCTGGAACAATTTCAATCAAATTAGATTTATACATGACTCATTTGCATAAAAGTAGCGTGAGAGTACGACGCTCTTACAACCCCGACAGGTTTGGGATGGGAATGAGGTGGGATTATATTTACATATGTTCGGAAACAACTTGTGGGTATTTGTTTCCTGTATTAGGTTGATTCAGAATACTTTAAAAGTATTAAGTAAAGAAAGAATGTTAGTAAATAAGAAGAAATGAAATGAAATACTTACCATATTACAAATATTAAACATTTCTCTTCTATTTTTGCGCCTAGGAAGATAAGTCATCGTCCACTACATTTTTCATAATTTTTAACCAAACGGATTTAGAAGTTTTCGAACGATGAACGTGAAACTGCACGGCCAAATTAACTACAGATACAGACGAAAAATGTGTACAAATATGTGTGTAATATGTCCAATATATGTGAAATACGATACCTGACCGTGCTGCTGCTACGGTCGCAGGTTAGAATCCTGCGTCGAGCATGGATGGTTGTGCTGTCCTTAGGTTAGTTAGGTTTAAGCAGTTCTAAGCCTAGGAGACTGATGAACTCAGATGTTAAGTCCCATAGTGCTCAGAGCCATTTTTGAACAATCCCTGACAAAACAAAGACGAAGAAGACGTGGCCGGATGTCAATGTAATTTCCGACATGTACACACTATCGGCGGGTCTATAAATAATTAAAGCAGGAATTCTCTGTGACAGGTGGAACGGCGACCAGAGTGCATTAGCGTTGTGAAGGACATGGAGATGTCGCATACTCGTGTGCGACAACGATATGATCGCATGACACCGCTTGAAAGGAGCCTCATTGTAGGTCTCCATTTCGTCGGATGATCGAATCGTGCAATATCCAAATTGGTGGGGCATTCACATGAGGTACTGTGGTATCGATAGCTACGATGCCACGGCGTAGGTGCAACTTCTTCCGTCTGGAGCGGACTATCCACACCGACGACAGCGCCCTCTAGCCGGCGCTGTGCAGCTCTACGAGTGCCACTCCAGATTCTGCCGTCAAGAGCAGACGACCGACCAACATTGTTTCATTTTAGTAGTGGACGAGCCACTACAGATTTTGCCTGTGTAACTTCTGTTAGCTTTGATACATCCCCCTTCGCACCTACGTGCTCATCATAGCCGAAGTTATGTAACCATATTTTATTATTTGTCTTAGCTAGAGTAAACATATTTTACTTTACTTGCAGTACCGACGCATTTCTACCTCACCTGCTCCTCCTAGCTTCCTACATTCGGCCTACTCTCCAAATTACAGGCGCAGGGCCACGCGCCGCTTTACATGCGGGATACAAAAGGTACTGGCTCAATGTTGGGAAATATGGGAATGTGAGGGCAAGCGTACTTGTATGTCTATCCACCACAAAGGAGGATCTCTGTATTGAGCAGCAAACAAATCGTTGCACCCTCACGTCTACGCCTGCCATCCGAGACCAAGTGATCGGGGACCTGTAACATTTTGTGTGATCCCATACCACTGATCGGAGACCAGCAGCAGCTGAACTAGGGAACTGTGGTCCCATGCGTAAGCTGCGGTTATTACAACTGAGACAGCTGTGATTGAAATGCTGTCGTGATCAGGAAGCATGGACTTGTGATGAATAACATCGCATTGTGTACAGTGAAGAATCACAGCACTACCCTGGACCCTCTGGACTACCACTGTCGGCGAGTATGGCGGTGACCACGTGAGCGGCCCCATTCCTCCAAAGTTTTGGAGACGCACAGCGGTCTTACTCATCACATCATAGTATGGGGAGAAACCGGGTATGACTTCAGGTCGTGGCTGGTAGTGACTGAGAGAACTCTGACGTCACATAGGCGCGTCACAGGTATCCTCCATTCCAAATGTTAACAATCACGTGACAGTATCGTTGTGGCATTTTCCAACAGGACACTGCTCGCCCACAAACAGCGCCCACAAAATGTTAGGACATGGATGGGATCAACATGGAGGTCAACTCCGTGCCAATGCCAGTATCCACAGGAGAAGATGCAACGCCGACCGAAGTGGCCGTGCGGTTAAAGGCGCTGCAGTCTGGAACCGCAAGACCGCTACGGTCGCAGGTTCGAATCCTGCCTCGGGCATGGTTGTTTGTGATGTCCTTAGGTTAGTTAGGTTTAACTAGTTCTAATTTCTAGGGGACTAATGACCTCAGCAGTTGAGTCCCATAGTGCTCAGAGCTATTTGAACCATTTTTTTGAGGATGCAACGGTTTTATAACGCTGTTCCCAACCACATCAGAGCATACATCCAGACCAGAGAGAGTGACTCGGTACGCAGTCCTTGCAGTAACATCCTTTCAACCGATGAAACTGCTTTTGTCTCTTCTTCCTCTTCTGGGTGCCTCACTTTTTTGTCAGGCAGTGTGTATGTATGTGTGAAATACAAGTGATATATGCATAAGCGTGTGAAGCCACAGGAGAAAAGCTAGTAGGACAATAAATGTGAACACAGAGAAAAACTTGATATTATTAACAGTATTACAGTTATTTAAAGATATCAGATCGGCCTTGGAACCTAAGATATGCTGCGCTTCGCCGTGCACAGATTTTATTTATCACTATAATGTCACCACATGGTCCGAAATGATCTTCACGGACATCCCATACCGAGAACACAGGCGGAGTCTCCAAAAGAATGATCCTAGGTGTTCGCGCAAGTATCTGGTAAGGAGCTCTGGATTGCTCAGTAGATTGCATTCCTTGATCAGTCTTGTAGCAAGAATGTCTGAAGAAACCGCATCTCGAAGATGTGAGAATCCCACACTACGGCCAGAGCTAAACGTAGAGTCCCTTAGTATTACTGGTTGCACGAATCGTCCACCTCAGTACTCAAGCCCTAGCTCGGAAATATGGAAATAAAATGTGGCAACTGATAGACTGTAGCCTTTCGAACTCAGGTGCCACTCAAATGGTTCAAATAGCTCTGAGCACTATGGGACTTAACATCTGAGGTTATCAGTCCCCTAGAACTTAGAACTACTTAAACCTAACTAACCTAAGGACATGACATACATCCATGCCCGAGGCAGGATTCGAACCTGCGACCGTAGCAGTCGCGCGGTTCCGGACTGAAGTGCCTAGAAGCGCTCGGCCACCGCGGCCGGTGTCATTCGAAATATGTTTATAATTAGTTTGAAATCATATCTTTTAAGTTTTTCTACATTTCACAACACAATTAAAGGACCACGTTTTTACACCCCGTAAATGTCTCCCACTGCAACGCAGAAGTTTGAAATTTGGCTCAAAGAAGCCTATAATCTTCCTCTGTAATTGTCCAGAAGCGGTGGTGCTGCCCTGCGACGTCACCCTCTGCCCCGGCGACGCTTGAAACAGAAAGGTGTCGACCCATGTGGGAAAAATGCCATAGCTTAGAAGTTCATGTAAGGTCGGTTACTGATATCAAAGTGGCACCAAATTTCACCACAATTCTGCTCAGTATCACTGTAGACGTGTCACTCGATGGGAACGTCGTCACAACCCCTCTTACCCACACGTCATTCCTTCTCTGGATCCCTGTGTGACGGAGATCATAAGAGCGACGCCAAGGTTTTAAATTACGCTGATTCCTTATGGGTTACGAGAAAAACATTTCAGACATACAGCCGCTCGGAATCGACAAGAAAAGACCTCAGGAGGTAACGTAAAGGGTTAGTGAAATCACTCCTTCCCTTGTGGCGTTAATTCCCACGCATTTGACGGTCGCCAGCCGCAGTGGCCAAGTGGTTCTAGGCGCTTCAGTCTGGAACCGCGCGACCGCTACGGTCGCAGGTTCTAATCCTGCCTCGGGCATGGATGTGTGTGATGTCCTTAGGTTAGTACCGGCCGGTGTGGCCGTGCGGTTCTAGGCACTTCAGTCTGGAACCGCGTGACCGCTACTGTCGCAGGCTCGAATCCTGCCTCGGGAATGGATGTGTGTGATGTCCTTAGGTTAGTTAGGTTTAAGTTGTTCTAAGTTTCAGGGAACTGATGACCACAGATGTTAAGTCCCATAGTGCTCAGAGCCATTTGAACCATTTGACGGTCGAAAAAAGCCACGGTGCGATGACCAATAGGGCACCATTCTTGACAACGTTCGACAGGCGATTAAACTCTTCTCAAAGGACATCGTATCACTGAAACACTACTGAACTAGATCTGAGCACTTTTGAGTGTAGCACGACCGCAATTTTTGCTCTGTTATACACTTTGAAACCACTAGGGACCGCTCGCAACCGTTCCACGAAATGTGAAAGTCATCCAAAGCAGAAAAGGGTATTTATGCTCTTCCATCCTTCCTGCTTCATGCCATCCTTCGTGCCGAGAGGGCGGGGGCTTGTTACTACATTGACACGTGTGTCAATAAAATAGCAAAAGATTAAAAACATTGTTTCTAATCGAGTGTGAATTTGTTGTATGTACTGACGTCTGTGGTAAGCATTATAACAGCAACACTTAAGTATATTTACCTCCAGGAAAGGAAACAGTACAGAACAGAGCGAAATACAGCTCAGTAACACATCAGAATACAGTAGCTGCATCACGCAGTACTGTCTGCTGGGTGACGTTGGCTGCAGCTAAAGACAAATGATTACCAGCCAAACTCTTCCGACGTCTACCGACTTCAAATGTGTCAGGGCTAGGGAGCTGATCGGCCAGCTTTCATTTAACACATTGTATACTGATCAGCCAGAACATTATGACCACAGACTTACTATACATATGGACCAGTGCAGGAGATAGCAGTGTCACCTTGCGAGGAATGACTGCTAATCAGACACGTGCATGTTGCATGTAGTATCAGTGAGCGTGCTGTCCGTGTGTAGAGTGTGGAAAGCGCGCCATCTGTCTGAGTTTTTCTGATGTCTAATTCCACTGGGAACCATGTGCACCATGACCGTATTATCGTCAATATGTTTTGGATACATAGCAGCATCGGTTGTAAATACTAAAATCCTTTATTTTACTTATAGATTTCGGTCACTGTGTGACCATCTTCAGTGCAAATTATTCGAACCTTGTAAGCCCATATCACAATAGCACAACATTTTCTATGCGGTGATGGCCCAGAGCCTCGGCACGAGAATTTCAGAAACTGCAAGATTTATCGGTTGTTCGAGGAGAGCTGTGTTGAGTGTCTTCAACATGTGGCGAAGCGAAACAAAGGTGGAACCACGTTAGACGTCATGGATTGGGCGGCCACACCTCGTTACAGATGTCGGAAATTGTAGGATGGGCAGGCTGGTAAAATAGCACAGGCTTCAAACTGTAGCGGAACTTACATCAGATTTTAATACTGGGGAGAGTACAAGTGTGTCTCAACACGCAGTGCATCGAACACTTCTAACGATGGGCCCTCGCAGCCGACGACCCGTACATGTGCCAATGTTAATACTTCGACATTGGCAACTACGACTGAAATTGGCACATGAGCATCGGCACTGGACGTTGGCGCATCGTGCCGATGGCAGGACGAGAATCCGTCGTCTTCCAGAGGAACAGTTCCTTGCGGGACGGAGACAAGATGGCGACTGCTCCAATATGCTTTGGGAATATTCACGTGGGCTTTCTTGGGACCAGTGGAGCTCGTGCAAGCCATCATGAAGGCCAAGGAGTATCGTGCACTAACCAGGTACACCCCTTCACGACGATCATGTTTAGGGCCGGCCGAAGTGGCCGTGCGGTTAAAGGCGCTGCAGTCTGGAACCGCAAGACCACTACGGTCGCAGGTTCGAATCCTGCCTCGGGCATGGATGTTTGTGATGTCCTTAGGTTAGTTAGGTATAACTAGTTCTAAGTTCTAGGGGACTAATGACCTCAGCAGTTGAGTCCCATAGTGCTCAGAGCCATTTGAACCATTTTGACGATCATGTTTCCCAACGACAATGGCATTTTTCAGCAAGATAATGCGCCATATCACAAGGCCAGGAGTGTGATCCAGTGATTCGACGAAGTTCCAATTGATGTGCTGGGCCCCCAACTCACCAGATTTGAACCCGATCGAACACATCTGAGACGTGATTGAATGTGGCGTCAGAGCTAATAGCCCCCTCCCTGGAATTTATGGAATTAGGCAATGTGCAGATCTGGTGCCAACTCTCTCCAACGACTTACCAAGGCCTGATTACTGCCACGCCACCGCTCGTCGCCACTGTTATACGTGCCAGAGTTGGACATACCGACTACTAAGCAGGTGATCATCATGTTCTGGCTGATCAGTGTATGAACATATAACACAGTAAACAACACGTGGAAGTTAATTTATTGTGATATATTATGCAGCAGAAATCAACAAAATTCACAGGTCAGCTACATAATTTTTTACAAAGATCTACAAATCTTTTTCTGTAATTCTCAATACTTTCCATCACTACTGTAAATTTCAGTTAAGAACCCTTTATTGATCTATCAGATACCTTACCTGGCCTGTTGACTTCACAGTGAAGGTCCTTCCATCTGGAAGTAATGCCTTTATAATGAAGCTTTGCTTCGGTATGTGCACCGATGAGTGAACATGCTATTGAAAATACAGTAGTGGACTTCAGTATTAGGTATTTCCAAACTATGATACAGACATGCAAGAATAACTGTCGCTGACCTGTAATACTGCCCTGAAATATGTCGAATTTTAGTCGCCGAAACTGTGTCTACCAACCTGAGCAAATCAGCCGTGCTGGTGTTGTGACGTCGATGTAGTTCGGGCGGAAACCCGAAAAAATGCGCCGGTTATGTCTAGGCGCCTTCTTGGAACCCCCAAGTCGAAACAAGCGTCGAAAAATAAACGGCTATTCCCTTGTAACAAACAAAGACCTAATATATAGCGTGACTGGCCTCGGCACGCCGTCTATTTGAGGAGTGCTTATTTCACGTGCTAAGTACTGCCTTCGCAACAGAGCGCAGGCTACCGGTCGCCAACACCTGTGGGGCCTTCAGGAAGAGCTTTTAGGATGAGTGGTGCAAGGGCAGTTAAACAGCTCGACCGTGGATTTTATTCATCATTTAGCAACATAAATCATCTAGCAACTGCTAAATTATTGCTACTCTTTTACGATGTACTTCTGTATTCAGTGGAAGTTAACACCCTGTACAATAAAGTAGCCACAGAGTAGATATCGTTTTGCAAATAGTCACGAAGTCACATAATAAACTGTGCAAGCGCAGCTAAAGTTTACAGATGATTAAGTGTACCGCTGTTACTGCGCCCGTTTCTAGAGTAATATGGCCACCACACTCGTCACAATTTCCTCTCAATTATTGAAGCATTCCGTCAGAAATAATTCATTGACTCTGGAGAGTTACCACAGTTCAGAGTGAAGATCAGTAATAAAGAGTGCTTCTTACAAACCAGTGCGTTGCTTTTAGCAACTAGGACAGAAAGAAGTAAGCTATAACTTTTGATTTCGACTTGTTATTTTAGTATCCTACCGTCTGATTTGTCCACTCTTACTACACTTCGCGGGGAGGGTGATCGAAGACACTAACATTTGAATCCTTATGGAGTTACCAGCATACAGCTGAACTGAGGTCCGATCCATCTACTGTCGGATAATACTGGTACCTGGACCAAGTATTCACAGCTTGATGCGAAACAGCATTCTTTTCATCTTCCTTTACCTGACATCCCACAAGAGGAAGACATGGACTTAACGCTGCTAACTGGACCACGCCTAGTAAAGCACTGTGGCGTTCAACCAGCTTTAGTGTCGATGACAGTTTCACCTTGTTTAAGTACGTCTGTGGTCAGTGTCTGGGAAATGTTTTAGACTTTAGAATGCTTAATGAACACACATTTTACTTGGAATCCAAAGATTGGTGGTCCAGAAGGTTTTTCTATTATCGCTAACTGAGCCCTCCAAACCAATTCCACTCGCGAATAGCGCTTGGGGAGAATGATTGTCGGTAAGGCCCTGTATTGGCTTGAATTTCTGGAATTTTCTACTCATCACGCGAGACGTATGTAAGGGAAGTAGTATGTTGTCCTACTCCTACTCTTCACCAGAAATTCATGCCATTTGTTTTCTTTGTGTTCAAACTAACTTTATTCCTTAATGACCAGCTGTAAACTTCCTTGAGGTTCTCATTTGCTTTCTCTGCAAAGAATTCTCTTTTTTTCACAGTGATTATAATATCAGCAAAGAAGACCACTTTTCTTCATGAGTAACAGTAGAAGGACAGTCATCAATGTATATCAGGAACAGCATTGGTCCTAAACCACTACCCTGAGGATCTCTTATATTATATTATATATATTATACTGGTTAGTGTTTACTAAAACTTTGGACTTGCTTTAGGTGTGTGTTATATCTACTCTTTGTACTGTATCTGCCAGGCATGGTCAGAAACAGTCATTAGCTACACCTGTTATTCATAACTAGCTGTCACCCGCAGCTATGTTTACATATCAGTAGTTTTTTTATGATGAGTTATGGTGAGTAAGTAAACTACGGTACGTACAATAACATCAGTTTCCCTGACGTGTGTCCGTCTTGGGAAGCGTAGCTCGCAATGTGTTGCTCCCCACTATACCCCTGTGTACAGCGGGGTGTGTACAGAGGGGTGATACTGTACATTGTGCTACTGAAGTATTGTGGAAGCATGGATTAAACATATTGTATAAGGATTGTATTCATTACTTTGAATCTTATCAAACAGTACATACGAACCAATAAAACCGGTTTAACAAATATGATTCGGACAACATTCATTTCACAACACGTCTCGAAAACTTGAGATTATTTTGACGTCACGTACAATATTTACGAACACATGATCCTTTTGGAAAGGAAGGATATGAATGTCATACATCCTCGATTTATCGCAGCAATTTAAGCTGTACTCTTAGATACCTCTTGACCGCACACTCGGAAATCACCACATATTCGGAAATAAACAGCCAATTTCTGAGAAGAAAGAATACCTATTGCACCTCGTTTAGTCGCAGCATTTAAAGCTGTACTATTAGACTCTCCCCTAACCCCCCCCCCCTTCTCCTCAGAAATCGCCACATATTGGTAAATAAACAGAGAAGTGCTTATGACAAGAAAGAAAATATTATTGCTCCTCGTTTCGCCTGCAGAATTTTAAGCTGTCCTCTTAGGTTCCTGCCTAACCACACAGTCGGAAATCGATAAATACACTCCTGGAAATGGAAAAAAGAACACATTGACACCGGTGTGTCAGACCCACCATACTTGCTCCGGACACTGCGAGAGGGCTGTACAAGCAATGATCACACGCACGGCACAGCGGACACACCAGGAACCGCGGTGTTGGCCGTCGAATGGCGCTAGCTGCGCAGCATTTGTGCACCGCCGCCGTCAGTGTCAGCCAGTTTGCCGTGGCATACGGAGCTCCATCGCAGTCTTTAACACTGGTAGCATACCGCGACAGCGTGGACGTGAACCGTATGTGCAGTTGACGGACTTTGAGCGAGGGCGTATAGTGGGCATGCGAGAGGCCGGGTGGACGTACCGCCGAATTGCTCAACACGTGGAGCGTGAGGTCTCCACAGTACATCGATGTTGTCGCCAGTGGTCGGCGGAAGGTGCACGTGCCCGTCGACCTGGGACCGGACCGCAGCGACGCACGGATGCACGCCAAGACCGTAGGATCCTACGCAGTGCCGTAGGGGACCGCACCGCCACTTCCCAGCAAATTAGGGACACTGTTGCTCCTGGGGTATCGGCGAGGACCATTCGCAACCGTCTCCATGAAGCTGGGCTACGGTCCCGCACACCGTTAGGCCGTCTTCCGCTCACGCCCCAACATCGTGCAGCCCGCCTCCAGTGGTGTCGCGACAGGCGTGAATGGAGGGACGAATGGAGACGTGTCGTCTTCAGCGATGAGAGTCGCTTCTGCCTTGGTGCCAATGATGGTCGTATGCGTGTTTGGCGCCGTGCAGGTGAGCGCCACAATCAGGACTGCATACGACCGAGGCACACAGGGCCAACACCCGGCATCATGGTGTGGGGAGCGATCTCCTACACTGGCCGTACACCACTGGTGATCGTCGAGGGGACACTGAATAGTGCACGGTACATCCAAACCGTCATCGAACCCATCGTTCTACCATTCCTAGACCGGCAAGGGAACTTGCTGTTCCAACAGGACAATGCACGTCCGCATGTATCCCGTGCCGCCCAACGTGCTCTAGAAGGTGTAAGTCAACTACCCTGGCCAGCAAGATCTCCGGATCTGTCCCCCATTGAGCATGTTTTGGACTGGATGAAGCGTCGTCTCACGCGGTCTGCACGACCAGCACGAACGCTGGTCCAACTGAGGCGCCAGGTGGAAATGGCATGGCAAGCCGTTCCACAGGACTACATCCAGCATCTCTACGATCGTCTCCATGGGAGAATAGCAGCCTGCATTGCTGCGAAAGGTGGATATACACTGTACTAGTGCCGACATTGTGCATGCTCTGTTGCCTGTGTCTATGTGCCTGTGGTTCTGTCAGTGTGATCATGTGATGTATCTGACCCCAGGAATGTGTCAATAAAGTTTCCCCTTCCTGGGACAATGAATTCACGGTGTTCTTATTTCAATTTCCAGGAGTGTATTTATTTCATCCTTCGTTCTCTAATCAGACAGAAGTGTAAGTTACATCGAATATTGGAGAACATACTTGTATTAGTTTTATAAGAAAGTCCCAAAATGTGTCCACAACGCAAACATTAAAAAGAAAAAGGGATCTGCATTGGTGGGAAGCGAACCGGCGTCTTCCAGTTGCAGCAACCATGATATTATCCATTACGCTAGCACTTAGTAATGCAATGTTTCTGTCCTGCCTTGGTTATCATGTTATCTCTTGAAGGCTTATTCGTTGTGGCGTAATTAACCGACATTCAGTCATAATGATGAGTGTATGATAAATTTTCAAAGCTCCGTTGCTGAAAAAGCATACTGCTAATTCTTGTTTCATGTTTAATTTGTAAATTATTGACGATCATAGCTCAGTCCTGAGAGAGCACTTTTATATCAAGGCATTAACCATAGATAAATAGTTATGCTACGTTTAATTACAACATTAGTTATAATAAATCATTCCAAGAATGATGTGTTTTTATAACTCTCCAATATTAGTACACGAAGTCTTGTGAGAGGCCAATATCGAACGCTAACGCAAGTGCGCAGTTGGTAGCTCCTACGACCGTCGATATCGACGTCACGTTTGCTGGAAATGTTGTTCCAAAGCGAAAGAGTAAATAGCTTTCTTAGAGTAAATATTTTTCATTAATTCATGTAATATTCTTTTTATCAATAAGTACCTTGTGCCACACACTTTCTAATGTGGCCTATATTCTTTGTCAGTTGTTCAGGCAATCTCCTTAGCAAATTTCATCCAAATCCATTAAGCGGATCAGTGATAATAAATTTGAACGTCGTGTATGATGCGGCAAATTTCCACTCATCTCACTGTCATATATCCTGAACTAAATATCGCACAATATCTGACTTTGCATTTACAGTCAGTGGTAGCTATATGTGTCCGCAAAATATTTCGCTAATATAGTTAGTAGAAAATTAGTAATAAATTAAAATGCCACGTCTGACGCGGAAACGATTGGCGAAAATATAATAAGTGCTAAACATTCTACCTTTCATTATCTTGTGATGGCTGTTTGCGAGAAGTAGTTTGACGTTAGGAACATCATGTGTAAACTTCGTCGCGAGTCACCAACTGCTCTGGTTTCCAAACACTTGATGAATACAAACCGGATATTCACGTGTCGTGCCCTACAATTGCTTTTCACCTCCCCCCCCCCCCCTCCCCCAATTCCATAGGTAAGTGGTTGTCACCCCCACAACGATTTTTTCTACATACATTTTTATAATATATATGGATATCTTCCGTGATCCGATTTGGATTAACTGAAGCGTATACGGTGCCCCAAACTATGCTCACGGTACCTTCGAAAATCCCATGAAAATTGTTTTGGAGATTATCGTGTTCAAAGGCAGACAGACAGACAGATGCGACGGTTTTCCAGATTTATTATTGGTATGTAGATCCAGACGTTTCTAGCTTATTTAATAGAAGTTTATAGCCAACAGTATAAAAAACCACAGAGAGATCTAAACAGATGCCTGTGACACACTCATCTTCATTAACAGCATCAAGCACTACTTTTGTTAATTCTACTATAGCTGATATCGTACTTCTACCATTTCGCAAACCAAACTGTGAGTCACTTAAAAGATTCTTTTTGCTCAAGTAATTAATTAATCTGTGTTTCATAATTGATTCTATTATTCTTGGGACTGGTGTCAGCAGAGAAATGGGCCGCTAATATTCTATGTCTTCTGCATTACCGTTCCTTAGCAGAAGTTCTACGCTTGCCTGTTTTAAATATTCTGGGCATTACCCTGATGCAAAAGGTTCGTTGGTTGTGTTTGTTATGGTTGCTTCCATAATCTTTATGCATTGTTCCAGTATGCACATTGGTACTTCATTTATGCCTTCTGACATTTAATTTTTTTAGTTTTTGTGCGTTTTTGCAGACTACATGCTCTGTGCTTGGTAGCAACATCATTTTATTTACGTTAGTACCTAATTATTTACAGGCGTTATGTTTGTTTTGGGGAATTTTTGCTGTAACGTCCCTGCAATACGTGAAAAATGCTCATTTACATAGTTTTCTAGTTGGTGTCGGTTATATATTACTTCATCCACCCCCAATATCAGCATGTTATTCTACCTTTTTTGTCCCTAGCTATTACCTTTTTAATGACATTCCTGACTTTTGGTTTTATTCTCTCTGCCTTTTTTGTCCCTAGCTATTTCCTTTTTAATGACATTCCTGACTTTTGGTTTTATTCTCTGCATTTTATATTATTTTGTCATTAAATGACTTTTTTGCAGCATCAGTACCTTCCTATGATTCTTTTTAATCTGTGATGGGAACTCAAGAACTCTGGCTCATTATCACTCTTTTTCCAGAAATTAAGGTGGATGGACTCCTTTATATCTGCTGTTATCCATTTGTTTGTGTGGCGCATTGATATGGATGTGGGTACTGTTGAAAATATCTTTTCGAAGTTCAACTTACGTAACGTTGAGAATTTGATTTTTACATTGGTTTCTCTATACAGTTCATCTCAGCTTTGTTTTACTAGATCTTTTGTAAAATCTTGAATTTTGATTTCTGATAAATATGTTTTGCAAGTTTACAGTTCAGGGATTTTTTCCATACTTGATTTTACCATTATTAAACGGCAGAAATGGTCTGACAGACCAAGATATTTTACAGGTACATCACACTTTTGCCTGCCCAACTATGTGGCCGCATGGTTATTAGTGATGAAGCCATTGCAATATCTCTAGTTGCACTATTGACCAAGTGCCTTCTCGTATGGATTCATAAAATGTTGTAATATTTGCAGGGACACTTGTTTGTAACGGTTTGGTTACAATTACGATCTAGGATATCGTATTCAATCGTACGTGACTATTAACATCGCGGAGGTGAAGAGATTCTTTCAGCAAGATAATTTTTCTCACTACAGGATTTGGAATGTTCGCAGAGGACTGGAAAAGTTCTATTTGCGTTCAAATAATATGTATTTGGCATTGCGTCAACTGCTGGAGGCGAACCTGGTTTTTCGAATAGTATGTTGATATTACTTCTCTCCTTTTCCGATTTCGCAATTGTTCTGTGAGGCCAACCTCGATCGTTGTAAACACGATTTGGAACATGTAAGTCTCATCTAAGGTGTTTGGTGGGTACCCCTCAGTTGACAGGCGACCACCAATGTAAAATACAACAATTTAATGAAAAATAGTAACGAACATACGACAATAGCGCCTCTCGTGGAACATTAAACGTAGTGTGAACGACAATTCTGTTTTTATTATTCTAAGGCTTAAATGTGGAAGACGCCAACTGATGCAGCAACCGCCAGTAACCTCGAAACTACTGAGTAGCCCAAAGTCACTGGGGGCCTTTGGGACTAGAGTCCCTTGACGGCGATTTAAGAGTTAGCGGTACATTTGTCTCAGCTCGTTCCTGGTCGATAATGGTTGCTGACGTCCCATGTATCTTCCTGTCTCTGTAAGTCCATCTTTGTACAAGATGATTGTGGGACTTGGGCTGTTCAATGCAAAATGTAAAGTTAAGAATAAAACTGAAAACACCTTCACCCGTCTATATTTCGAATGTAATTTATTTCCCGACATTCAATAGCCTATCTTCAGGCCCCCTGACCAAGTGTAGGAGGAATCTAACCTCACGTGCAGTCGAAATAGCAGCCAGCAGTAAGTAAGTGGTACCAACAGACTTGTAGTTTCAATAACTAGATCACTTCGTTCATCAGTTCGTGATGCTGTACCACTTTCCATCTTCTGGTACATATTCTTCCTCTTAAACCTTGATTTCATTCGGTACCTGATCTATCTTACATACATTCTGTATATTCTTGCCATTTGTTCATGACCTCCTATGATTCTTCAGCTACTATACTGTCCGATCTTGCTATTTCCATGTTAGTTTTCCTATTTTTGTTTCAAGAACGATCTCCCTATTCAATCTACATATCTTTTATGCCTGAACTGTCTTCCCACTCCTCTTATTTCCTCGCATTTCTCTTTCATCCATATTTCTGTTGCTTCTTCAGTTTTTCTTCATAATTCATTATTCAGTTCCCTGGCTGCGAAAGGCAATGGTCCCGAGTTCGAGCCTCAGTCCTGCACACAGTGTTATCTGCTACGATGTTTCATTATTACCCCATTTTACAGGTCACATGGCCATCTGAGCTCTGGCCTTTTATAACAAGTGTCGACACCTTGCTGAAGCGTCCCCGAGTCCGAAGGTGACGTCGCAGTGAATCATGATTTTGCATGATGACTGAAGAAGAATTTAGGCACCTTTGACCCAAATTTCAAACTTCTGTAGCCGGCCGGTGTGGCCGAGAGGTTCTAGGCGCTTAAGTCTGGAACCTCACGACCGCTACGGTCGCAGGTTCGAATCCTGCCTTGGGCATGGATGTGTGTGATGTCCTTAGGTTAGTTAGGTTTAAGTAGTTCTAAGTTCTAGGGGACTGATGACCTCAGATGTTAAGTCCCATAGTTGTCAGAGCCATTTAAACCATTGAATCTTCTGTGTAGCAACGGGAGACCATTATGCAGTTACGAATCCTTTAAGTGCGCTGGAAAGTGTATATTTCTCCTAGCTTCCAGTCTCCCCTTCTTTTCTTAATACTGGCTTCCCATCAGAGTGCTAAATACTGACGCATGTGCTCCCCTCCTCTTGCAAGGCCTCTTTCATTTTTTTATAAGCGGCAACTGTTTTTCCCTGGGTTATATGCTAACTATATCGACTAAAATGTTATTTAGCACCTATTAAAACGTCCCAGGTACGGTATCACAGACCGCTAGCTTTTATTGTTACTCCATTGCTAATGCAGAGGGGTGGGGTAGGAGATTACAGCGTTATGTACTTGTTCCTTCCCACAGCTGCAGTGATTTCCTTTGTCAGCAGCCACTTTAATGTGACGTGAACCTATACTATTACTGCTTCTTTCGTGTTAGTAGTCTCTGAGACAACACTTGGGACTTTGCGTTATGGATTCAATATTCAAGTCTTCACCTGCTGTTCATGTTACGGTCCCTGACTTTGAGGATACTGTTTTGAAATGTTTGAGGATAGTTAAGGAAGTGATGTTGGATTACATAATGGCAACGAAATTGAAAGTGAACATAATACAGAATACGAACAGTGCGAAAGTGAAGACAAATTTGTTTTGTCACCTGTGAAATACTTGAATGAAAAAAATGATCAGAGTGATGAAGACAGTACCGTCAGGCTGAATCCTTAACTAAAGGTTCTGTTAGAAATATATTTAGTTGAGACAAATAGCGCTGGTCGACGAAGCCTCTTCCAAAGATGTTGTTGTTGTGGTACTCAGTCCAGAGAGTGGTTTGATGCAGCTCTCCATGTTACTCTATCCTGTGTAAGCTTCTTCATCTCGTAGTACCTACTACAACCTACATCCTTCTGAATCTGTTTAGTGTATTCATCTCTTAGTCTCCCTCTATGATTTTTACCCTCCACGCTACCCTCCAATACTGAATTGGTGATCCATTGATCTTCCAAAGATAACCAAAGGCATAATTTTCCCGCGTGCTGGACGTTAGTTGCGTGAATACACTTGTCCTTTGCAATTCCTGCAAGTACAACACTCAGGTCAACCCTGGACGTAAGTTGCGTGAATGCACTTGTCCTTCGCAATTCCTACAAGGAACAACACTCAGGTGAACCACTTTAATTTTTTGAAGAAGCTTGCAAACTCGTTGTTTACATCACAGATAAAAAGCGAGTCAACAACTAACACATAGCCAGTGAACTTCGTGTATACATTAACCGTGTTTTTGGGTGTTGCAGAAGAGTAGAAGTAGCTGAAGAACGATTGTAAAAACGCATAACATCCTCCACCAGTACGCCAAACAGACGTCATATTTGTCATTGTTGTAAGAAGCAAAACTAGCTTGATTTATCTGTAAAAACTTCCAGGAGTGCAAAGAAAAGCCGGCCGGTGTGGCCGAGCGGTTCTAGGCTACGGTCGCAGGTTCGAATCCTGCCTCGGGCATGGATGAGTGTGATGTCCTTAGGTTAGTTAGGTTTAAGTAGTTCTAAGTTCTAGGGGACTTATGAACTCAGACGTTGAGTCCCATAGCGATCAGAGCCAATTTTTTTTTTTTTTTTTTTTGCAAAGGAAACCTCTGTGAAGAAAATTAAAAACCTGAAAATTACCAAAGTAATTTTAATTTTTTTATGTTTTATATGAGTTTTTATATTTTGTTATTATATTTACAATAAACATCTAAAAACATAGAAAAAAGTAAAATTTGGAGTGCAAGGTATTTGAGTTTTCATGGCAGTAACATTATCATGTAATATTACGTTCATTTTGTGCAGTTTTTGGTTTCAATGCATTTTTCGTAAAAATAAATTTTAAAATTTATTTCAATAAATTTTTTGTGTGATATTAACACAATCTTTTTCATAAAAAGCTCAAAGCTCAACTATTTCAATGAAACAGCTGAATGCGATTTCTAAGGGTATTTAAACGTAGAGAGGTCTGTAAGGTCGCACCTGTGACAGTGTGTGACAAAAAAATACCTGGGAAGCTAAGAACTAAACCCCGTACCAACATCGAGGCGGTCGGAAGACGATTGTGGATAACCCGTTGTAAGGAATGGCTTATGCCGTTCCGCCTCGGCACTTGCAGACAGGCGTGGCGACAAAACACAGGGAGCACGCGCCGGCCGCTGTCACAGGCAGCCTCCGGGCGGGCGCTTTGACTTGCAGATGCGGCGGCGGACAAGCGCTGCCGGCGAGTCGTCGCGACAAGCGGCCGGCCTGCCTGCTCTCGTGTAGAGCTGGCTGCAGGCGCACAGGGGCCGCCCCACCACTGACAGCAATCAGCTGCGCATCCATCACCACATCGTCGCAGGCCCCAGCCTCTGCACAGTTGCCCAATACTGTGTCGCCCCATCACATACACACACTCGACGTAAGACAGAAATACGTCAGCACCCAGAATACATTACCGCTGAAGTATGATATTAGGAAAACTTTACCGAAGGATACTGAACGGAAAAAGATGCACGACCGGTCTTGCGATTGTGCCACGTTGCGTGTAAGGTACTCCTCCTATTGAAGCAACATTAAATTCCTTATTTTCTACTTGTACAATTTTGCATCGCGTCCTCAGACAGAGTCCGTGCAGAATACTGTGGCCGGTAGATACGCAGTCAGCAGGGCACGAGTGGGGAGAGCAGTAGTGGTGGGGGTTGCGGGCAGACGCTGTAGGGGAAATGCCGAGCACTAGAGGGGAAGGGCTGTTCTAAACTGAAGGCAACACTCACATTTTTTAAATATTAAGTGGAGCCCTTCCACACACACACACGCATTTTGACAATTCAAAAACACCTCTGCTTTGGTTAGTAAATGAAAAGGATTCCATTGAAAATGCAGCGATTTATTTTCGCATGGCTTGCTAATCAATTGGACCTTTCAGAGTAGCTCCATGAATGGTGACTTATCACTAAAACCTACAAATTTCTCTTGTTGGCATGTTAAAATTTGCTTTCTTTGCTAAAACACAGCAGAGTTTATACAGCGCCACCTCATCAACTTGTTGTGCAGACGCAACTGCAAGAGAATTCTGAAACATGGGTTTATTAAGTGAGGAACTAAGGAAAAGTAAAATCAGCAGCTTATCAAAAATAACGTCCTCAGTACAAAATAAACTTGTAAATCTTCGTTTATGTCCTTCCAAAACCTATAGCATTTCTCATTTCACCACCCATCAATTATCCCTAAAAATTATATTCTTTCATCTAAAAATTACATTCTTTCATCGAAAAATTACATTCTTTCAGCGAAAATACCTGTAGTTGGTGGAATAAAAAGGTAGATAATAAGGTTTTGCATAATAACCAAACGGCAAAATACTCTCCTCGTTGTGTGCTACCATTAGCCAGAATCTCATTTCGGTATCTCTAACCGTTTATTAAATATGAAGAATGTTGTGAATATTTCACTTTGGCTTTATAGTTGGAGTGGTGCGATTGAAAATGAGAATGTCAGATCAAATCACTTTTCTCGAGACTGATAACAGATAGAGATATCTAGCCAAAAATGGTTCAAATGGCTCTGAGCAATATGAGACTTAACATCTGAGGTCATCAGTCCCAGAGAACTTAGAACTACTTAAACCTACCTAACCTAAGGACATCACACACATCCATGCCCGAGGCAGGATTCAAACCTGCGACCGTAGCGGACGCGCGGTTACAGACTGAAGCGCCTAGAACCGCTCGGCCACACTGGCCGACGATCTCTAGCCAATTCTAAAGAAAAATTCGATATGTTAGCTGAACTTCGTACACAGTAACGTATAATGCCATACGCATCAAACGCAAAATCATAGCGATCCCTATTTTCATTGCAAACTTTTTCGAAGTTCGCGCAGTGTCTTACTTCCATGTAAATGTCACAGTAACTGTGACGATTAACGAAAATATGGAAATATCATCATCAGCCTGACATATAAAGCTTTAGGTAATACAAAACTGAAATTTTTTACCGAACAGTTTCTGTAAAATCGTTTGATAAATATTGCATGCCGTGCGCCTCCACTCGGGCATCATTGATCGGCCTAAGAGTGGCAAAAATTTTCAGCCTACCGTTCCAAACTAACAAATGAACTTTCCCAGCGCTTTGAACGAAAATTGGTCACTGCCATCGACCACTGTATCCTGCGCAGAGTCTTTATCATGTAGCACTGAATGAGTAAAGCGGTACTGCAAAACGCACTCATTCGTAAGTAAGATTTCAGTACGACACTGGCTAAAGGAGCCGGTGGACCACATGGCGTTTCCAGTGGATCGTGGTGAGAAGTGCTGTGGCTAGGACACGAGAACGCCCGTTACGTCAACAGCGAGATACATGGGCGAAACACAGTTATTATGGCGCGAAGCAAGTAATCTTGCACACTAAATATGTGCTAATAAAAGTCGTTTTTCTAATACTAGTATTAGGAGAAGCCTACAGGTCATAAGTACTTTCTTAAATAATATTCCAATGCCAGAAATTGATCAGCTTAATAAGTAAATGTATAATGTTCAAGCTAACGGAAATCTACGAACGGCTACGAAATACCACGAGTGTATGTATGAGGTACAGGCTGTGCACCATGGTCTTCAGTTGCCGATAGGATGGCTTCCGATGTAGTTCTGTCGTATGACTATGCTCTCAGGAAATTGTGTTTTCAGTTAATCGACATTAATTGTTTGAATATTGTAAGTTTATAATATTTAGTAAATAAACGCATCATAATGCCATCCCTTGTGAACGCTATTCCGACTAATATACACTCCTGGAAATGGAAAAAAGAACACATTGACACCGGTGTGTCAGACCCACCATACTTGCTCCGGACACTGCGAGAGGGCTGTACAAGCAATGATCACACGCACGGCACAGCGGACACACCAGGAACCGCGGTGTTGGCCGTCGAATGGCGCTAGCTGCGCAGCATTTGTGCACCGCCGCCGTCAGTGTCAGCCAGTTTGCCGTGGCATACGGAGCTCCATCGCAGTCTTTAACACTGGTAGCATGCCGCGACAGCGTGGACGTGAACCGTATGTGCAGTTGACGGACTTTGAGCGAGGGCGTATAGTGGGCATGCGGGAGGCCGGGTGGACGTACCGCCGAATTGCTCAACACGTGGGGCGTGAGGTCTCCACAGTACATCGATGTTGTCGCCAGTGGTCGGTGGGAGGTGCACGTGCCCGTCGACCTGGGACCGGACCGCAGCGACGCACGGATGCACGCCAAGACCGTAGGATCCTACGCAGTGCCGTAGGGGACCGCACCGCCACTTCCCAGCAAATTAGGGACACTGTTGCTCCTGGGGTATCGGCGAGGACCATTCGCAACCGTCTCCACGAAGCTGGGCTACGGTCCCGCACACCGTTAGGCCGTCTTCCGCTCACGCCCCAACATCGTGCAGCCCGCCTCCAGTGGTGTCGCGACAGGCGTGAATGGAGGGACGAATGGAGACGTGTCGTCTTCAGCGATGAGAGTCGCTTCTGCCTTGGTGCCAATGATGGTCGTATGCGTGTTTGGCGCCGTGCAGGTGAGCGCCACAATCAGGACTGCATACGACCGAGGCACACAGGGCCAACACCCGGCATCATGGTGTGGGGAGCGATCTCCTACACTGGCCGTACACCACTGGTGATCGTCGAGGGGACACTGAATAGTGCACGGTACATCCAAACCGTCATCGAACCCATCGTTCTACCATTCCTAGACCGGCAAGGGAACTTGCTGTTCCAACAGGACAATGCACGTCCGCATGTATCCCGTGCCACCCAACGTGCTCTAGAAGGTGTAAGTCAACTACCCTGGCCAGCAAGATCTCCGGATCTGTCCCCCATTGAGCATGTTTGGGACTGGATGAAGCGTCGTCTCACGCGGTCTGCACGTCCAGCACGAACGCTGGTCCAACTGAGGCGCCAGGTGGAAATGGCATGGCAAGCCGTTCCACAGGACTACATCCAGCATCTCTACGATCGTCTCCATGGGAGAATAGCAGCCTGCATTGCTGCGAAAGGTGGATATACACTGTACTAGTGCCGACATTGTGCATGCTCTGTTGCCTGTGTCTATGTGCCTGTGGTTCTGTCAGTGTGATCATGTGATGTATCTGACCCCAGGGATGTGTCAATAAAGTTTCCCCTTCCTGGGACAATGAATTCACGGTGTTCTTATTTCAATTTCCAGGAGTGTATGTGTATGTATTAAACCGGGGACCAAGAAGCGACGGAGAGTCTTCGTACCGCCGTAGCCCTCAGTGGTACACAACCCCACAACAGGCTACAGCAGTCCATCCAATCCACCGCCGCACCACACCGAACCCAGGGTTATTATGCGTTTCAGCCCCCACTGTATATCCCGCCCCCCCCCCCCCCCCTCCCCATGGGAATGTCTCATACGAGACGGATGTAACCCCAAATCTTTGCGTGTACGCGTACATGGAAACGGTGTTTGCGCAGCAATCGCCGACACAGTGTAACTGATGCGGAATGGGGAGAACCAGCCCGCATTCGCCAAGATAGATGCAAAGCCGCCTTAAAAACCATCCTCTGGCTGGCCGGCACACCAGACCCCGACACTAATCCGCCGGGAGGATTCGTGCAGTGGACCGGCACACCTTCCGGTTCGGGAAGCAGCGAGTTAGACCGCGCGGCTATCCGGGTGGGCTTCCGAATAATAGCTTTCCCCTTCATTATTTAGCATCACAGGAAGTATAATTGAACTTTATAGAAAATCCAACGGCGCAGATACTGCTTCTGCGAGGGATATAAACGTCAAGAGCTTCTTGGCGAAACAGGTAGAAAGAATCCAACACCATCACTAAGGTAGTCCAAGGGCGGATGGTGTTAATTTTCGAGCCGGCCGCGGTGGCCGTGCGGTTCTGGCGCTGCAGTCCGAAACCGCGGGACTGCTACGGTCGCAGGTTTGAATCCTGCATCGGGCATGGGTGTGTGTGATGTCCTTAGGTTAGTTAGGTTTAAGTAGTTCTAAGTTCTAGGGGACTTATGACCTAAGATGTTGAGTCCCATAGTGCTCAGAGCCATTTGAACCATTTTTTTTGTTAATTTTCGCAAAATACTGAAGGAAACGCACGGCCATTCGTAATGTATGCCTCATATACCATATCCTGCGGGCTCATTGGCTAAATTGATACATTTCCTAATGTTTAGTGCAAGTAGGGCGGTTCCTGCATGCGTCATCGACTGTCCATTGGAAGGTTAGTCACACTCTTATCACCTCCAAAAACTGAAGTTAAGCATTTCTTTTTTTTGCATTATTGACTGTTCCATTGGTTCTTAATAGAATGTTTTATCCATTATGAACGGAAAAACACACTACACTGGTGTATTATCTATACTAACAACAAAACTGTAAAACAGTCGCGTCTCTCTGTCCGTTTGAACACACTAATCTCCCAAACTACTAGACGAATTTTGAAGGGATTTTGCACGAAACTTCAGAGTACCTCGAGGAAACACAGAGTTTCTATTTTGTCAAAATCGACTCCCGAAAAAAATATCGTAATTTAAACTTTTATCTAAAAATCCGCCATGTATGTCTGCTTGTCTCTTTGAATACTAATATTGTAATTTAAAGTTTTGTCCTCTTTGACAAATTTAACGTAGCACAGGGAAACATATCAAGTCATTGGAAAAGGTGCTTACTCTTCGACCTTTGAACTGCACCATATTTGTGAAAACATCTATATTGATTCATATGTTCCATGCAATAAGATTAAAAGTAATACATACAATGCTTATACAATGCTCAAGGTATTTAGCCCATACTTTCGTTTTAATAATATTGTATACGAATGTAAATCTGTTACGTTTTCACCACTAAACTGCTGAACCTTTTTCGACTTTAGAAAGTAAGGAAAAAAATCGACCCCTAAGAGTCTGAAGTAGGGGACGAAACATCCTTTTTTCAGAAGTGAGCATAAACAATGTTAAAAATAACATGTGAACACGCGTAATTATTACAGGCACATTGAGACCAATTAGATATTATTTTGCTTTTATCTATTTTCAACAGCTTATACTTCCGACAGTCCGTTATGACGTGGAATGCGTCAATTCCTTACAGAATCAGTTCCCCTTGCAATTGCTTCGAAGCCTGTATATCTATTATTAGGTACGAGGGCACTTCAAAAAAGAAGTTACTCGTTACTATGGCCGGCAAAGTAACTTTTGCTGTGTGATGCACTTCGGTTCAAAGGGACACATCTACATGACGATATTTATCAACACAGTCACCAAGTCTCTGCACACGATGACCGGAACGCTCTACCAACCGTTAAATTCCTCGACGATAGAAATCCGCTCCTTTGTCAGAGAGCCATTCGAGAACTGCTGCGTGAAAGTTCTCACCGCGATTGCTGCGAATCAGTTCCTCTCTTGCCTGGACACTGCCTGCCTGTGGTCGACGTCGATGGTCTTCCTTCCCGAACCGCATCACCCACGCCCGTGAGGCCTTCCGCAAATTGTTGGCACCACTTCGATACGGCTGGAAGCGACCTCGCATTTGCTCTTTATACCACTGCATTTTGACGGTGAACCTGTGGGCAATTTACGCGTTTGCCCACGAGAATCGCACATTTACGCCTACGTCAGCTTTGATGTACGTTTCAGTTACTACGCCATTTTACTCCCAGTCTGTGATAAACCTGTTAACCGTACCGCAGTAGAGCTGTGTCTGCAGGAAACCCAGAAAATACTGTACTCTCTTACGACAATGTATCACTCTTGTTGCGCAAAGGTCTTAGTGTGGGACGACATTTGTAATTTATGTTTTGAAGTCCCCACGTAGTTACAGCTAAAGATATTTATTTTTAGGGAATGACATCGTTTCCATCGGTCAATTAGTTTAAATGAGTACGGTACTTTATTCTGTGCACCTAGCTATTTTTAGAACGTGTGATCATTGTCTATTTCACATAATAACACAACTGAATGGAAGTAAGAATATGAAAACACTGTAGCTCCACTATCTGTAATGTTTTCTCAAAATTATAGAGCTATTACGGTTGATAGCGATACATCACCTAGCAAGCAGTAAAAAAGAGAAATCACATGATATACACAGTTACGCATGGTATGACCGTCAACTGTGCATGGTACACCCATCAACTGTAAATAGCTTGTTAGTTCTTTTTTATGTTTTTTCTTTTTAGCCCGTTTACAAGGGCAACAGTCCGTATCAATTTTGAGTAACAGCGCTATGTTTCTGGGATAACATTACATACACCACAGTCGTAATCACCGTTAACACCGTCCAAGTCCTCACTCCATCAGACAGTGCAGAGAGATTTTGAATTTAAGGGCACAAAGTCTGGTGATAACTTCACGCTGTAACCCATCTTGCCCTTCCCAGCCAAAAGCTTGCTTGGCTCTGAGCACTATGGGACTTAACAGCTATGGTCATCAGTCCCCTAGAACTTAGAACTACTTAAACCTAACTAACCTAAGGACATCACACAACACCCAGCCATCACGAGGCAGAGAAAATCCCTGACCCCGCCGGGAATCGAACCCGGGAACCCGGGCGTGGGAAGCGAGAACGCTACCGCACGACCACGAGATGCGGGCAAAAAAAAAAGCTTGCTCCACCAGATTTCGAAAACGCTATCTCCGAGATGAGTTTCATCGCGCACGCATGTGTTACTGACTGCGCCTACGGAGGCGAGTTTTTAACATATTACTGAAAAAGGCTTTGTCCGAAAGCTCAGTGTGTATCAGTCTTTTCGCTGTGCCTGTCTGTAACTCAACGTGTCAAATTCACGGTGAGGCTATAAGAAAATCTTCCGTAAATTAGAAGTAGTATTGTAGCGAAAAACATCCTATTTCCATGTTGATTGCATTACATACTTCCTACATTCCTCAAGTCACTCGATACGTGGTCAATTGTCTTTATGCTCACATACTTCCCCACGCGCCACGAGAAGTTTGCGCAAAAGATAATGTAAATCTTATTTCCTCTTGCTTTTGAACTACGAGCGTCTTTTCCTAACAATCTTGAAACATAAATTAATATACGGTAAGTGTTGCCAGTATGCTTAGCTATGTGAAGAGCTGTGAATAGGTTTCTTTATCGGTAAAATCCTAAGGAGCTGCTGTGGCGGAATTTGTACGTCATGACATCGAAAGTAATAACGTTGAATGCTTTCAGAAGACACCGACGTCACGATTCGTATATCCGTGCTCACTCCAATTGCTAGTGACAACATCACGATCTTGATATCTAGTCGTATACGTTATCAATCGATGATATTCATGGGAAAACCGTGAAACAGGTCTGCACATAAAGTGTTGCGTAGAAGGTTACGACATCAGACACAGTCTTAATAATTGGTGAGCTGCAGCTGTGCCGAATAATGAACACAGCGACGTTCTGGAACAGCATTCTGAGCGCTAAAACGTTTCTTTTAGCAAAAAAATTGTGTGCTGTGGTTACCGCTTATAACCTAACCTTCACAGAGTCCAGTTGTGAAGACGCACTGTCGGGCAACCAAGACGACTGATGTTCCTCTCTTCCAAGGAAAGAAGATTCTTCTAGTGCTGCTAACAGGAGTGTGTTTTTTAATTATGGATTTGCATTACGTGGGTGGGAATAACAGCATCCAAACAGACGACTCCAAGCAAGAGAAAAATGTAACAAGAGATGAAATCCAAACCTGAGGACCTATGTCGCCGACTATTGGGGATGGATATGACAAGGATCTGTAGAAATAATACGACGTAAGCAGCGTCGGAACTCAAGCAGCACGCCGAGAAAGCTGCATAAAACGAACACCAGCAATCGAATGCCAGATTTATTGTGTCTGATCTGCCCCGAAACGTGTGGCGTCGAAGTCACTATCGCCGAAACTGGCAACATGGGCCATCAGAGTTTATAAGAGGACTATATCGTTCAGAGATTCATATTTCCACCTAATTCGAAAGGTAACTTGGAAAGTAATTAGAATAGGACGATAGAGATGTATCTACTGACAATACAGAGGATTTACTTTCGGGTACAACGGACACAACGAACCTAATTACCAACCTACTACTTCCTGCTGTTGAACATGAAGGTAAGTCTGATAACACGGAGTACTTTTACATGGTCTTCTGTTCATCTTTTTATTCTGCAAACGATCACTGCCGTTGTAGCAACTTCATTGTTTAAAGTTATTTCATATGTCTTCTAAGACAACTGACCCAGTTACTACACCAACATCTCGACGCAGTCTTTTAAGAAATCTTGCGAACATCCCTGGGCCGGTCAGTTGCTCGACTCGAAAAATTAAGCGTTTATTGTAATCCTTAAATCACAATGTACGGTAAAGATACACTCCCCCCTCCCCAGCCCTCCTACAAATTTCTAAACAAAACAAAAAAAAAAAAAAGATACACCACGAAGGAGTCATTCCAGTGCGATGGAAATCGGTAGATCTGATGTACACGTACAGACAAACAAACGATTTCGATTTCAGAAAAATTTGATGAGTTACTCAAGAGAAAGAGCTTCAAAATTGAACAAGTCAATAACGCGTTAGCTCACCTCTGCCTTTATGCCAATAGTTACTCGGCTTGGCATAGTTTTAAGCAGTTTTTGGATGTCCTCTTGACAAACATCGTGTCAAATTCTGTCCAATTGGCGCTTTAGATTGTCAAAATGCAGAGCTTGTGGGAAGGGCCTGTCGATAATGCCCTAAACGTTCTCAACTGTGAAGAAGAAGTCCGGTGACCATCTTGCTGCCAAGGTAGGGTTTGGAAATCAAGCAGACAAGCAGTAGAAACGCTGTGAGTAGGCGGGTTATTGTCTTGCTCAAAAGTAATCCATGGATGGCCTGCCATGAAGGGCAACAAACCTGGGAGTAGGATATCGTCGACGCACTTCTTTGCTGCAAGGGGCCACGGATGACAACCAGAGGGATACTGCTATGAAAAGAAATTGTACCCCAGACCATCTCTGCTGGTTATCGAGCCGTATGACGGGCGACAGTTATATTGGTATACCAGAGATCACAGGTGTCGAGGGCGCCTCCAGGCACGTCTTCCGCCTCGAATCTCACAACTGGAATTGAAGTGTTTTCAGTGAGGAGTCCTGCTTCAATAACCGGTGAAAACGTGCCTGGAGTCGCCTCGGGCAGCTGTGGGATACTAACCTGACTGTTACCCTTCATACGCCCCGACTACCGGGAATGATGGTCTAATATTGTCATCCACGGCACCCTTACAACACGGAAGTACGTCGACGATATTCTAAGGCCGCGTTTTGATTCCATACATGGAAAGCCAACCTGGGCTTGGATTTCAGCAAGATAGTAACCCACCTGCACACTGCGACAGTTACTACTGCTTGTCTTGGTGCTTGCCAAACCCTCCCCTGGTCATAAAGGTCACCAGATCTCTTCTCAGTTGAGAACGTTCGGAGCATTGTGGGCAGGGCCCTCCAAACATCTCTGGATGTTGACGATCTAACGTGTCAATTGGATAGAATTTGGCACGATATCTCTCAGGGCTACATCCAACAACTCTGCCAATCAATGCCAAGCGTAAGGGCCAGAGGTGGATCGACGCGTTATTGATCCACTCATTTTGAGCAGCTCTTTTCCTTGGATAAATCAGCCAGTTTTTCCGAGTCTGCAATCGTTTGTTTGTGTGTTTATGAGATTCACCTCTACCCATTTCTGTCCCATTCTGGTAATTCATTCGTAGTGCTTCAGCTTTGTTTGTCTTAGGTTTCCATACCATGGATTTAAGCACAACACAGCATACCACGCGTTACAAAATTCTTGCGCAAGCGATTCAAAAGGTTTAGGTACCTAGTCCGACGAAACGCATCTTTACGACCGCCTAAAGATGGTCCCATGTGATACTGAAGACATTAACCCAGATGTTTCCATTTTTTCGGTTTTTTATGTACAGAATTCGTTCCGAGCTATATAGAATATCCATCCTGAGTGTAACGTAATATGAAAGTTTGTTTCATGAATCAAAGCGAGCGAAGTGGGACAGCGGTTAACGTGCTGGACTCGCATTTGGGAGGATGACGGTTCAAATCCGCGTCCAACCATCCAGATTCAGGTTTTCTGTGATTTCCCTAAATCACTCTAAGTGTATACCTTTGATTGGATTCCGCCGACTTTCTTCGCCATCCTTGAAAAATCCGAGCCTGTGCTCAGTCGCTAATGACTTTATTGTCGACGGGACGTTGGACTTTAGTCTTCATTTTCACGTATCAAAAGTTGGATAAGCTATATCACCGAACAGATGTGCTTATAAAATTGTTATCAGTGCTGTTACTGTTATCGGGAGTGATGTGCTATCGGCTGTGTCACTCGGGATAAAATAAGATTACACAGCTCCCTCTTTGTACGAGGCTCTTAAAACATAAACATAACTTCAGTTAAGCTCTTGCTATTATATGTTCTTGTTCATATAATGTATACGGTGTTGCAGTATGATAACATATGCTGTACGTCGTATAGTTTTCGGTAATTCGTTGGAAACGCGCAATAATTTGGTCAGAGAAATTAAAGCTGGGAACGATAGTGAGCGTCCCTTCACTGGTAAATGTGGCAGGAATGAGTTCATGAACCACCAGCGCGTTTGAATAGCATCTAAACGGTTCCCGCCGCTCTAGAAGAAAGAGACCTATTTTGATTCCTTCAAGCTCCAAATAAGTGGTAATAGTAGAGCATGTAACGATTCCAAGTACATACGACGAGAGTGTTATTCTCCTAACAACTGCATCTAATGTAGTATGCTTCCACAATGTTGTCTTGCGGTACCGGACGAAAGTGAAGCCGTAGTTACAACATTTGACTCACATCTTGGAGGAGAGTGGTTCTGAGACGGTGCGTAGTCGATATCGGAGGGTGTTGCATTCCGTTCGCGATGTATTGCTTGCGGCGAGGTGGCGGGCGTGGAGGATCGAGGCCTTGAGGAGGGAAAGACAGGCCGGGGTGGTGGGGGGAAGGGGGGACAGGTGAATGTCGCGGTTTACACTCCGAGCGGTGTGGTGTGGTGTGGTGCCGAAGTGTGTTTTGATAGCTGTGGTCGACAGCAGTGGAGACCCTGCAATGTAGTGAAGTCTTACTAGGCCGTCGTGTGTGGGTTTGCATGCAGATACGGCGCTAGGCATGAAGCTTCAAGTTTCAGCGGATTAAGTCGACCGTTGTAACCGCACTGGGCGGGCACATTGTGCGGCTCGCTAACGTGGAAATACGGTGGATACTAAGCACCTTTAGTTGGCGTCGCATTGGAAAGGCGTTATTCTGTGTGGGGGAACAAAGATGAAATACCCTTCTGCACGACATGGGAGAGCATCTAAAGTCTATAAAATTCATTGCTAGTCCTTTACTTGTTTTAGTAGATTTCGCCCTGTTCAAACAGCAGTGACTTCTATTAATTTTATGTGAATTTTGTGTGTTACTTTTATCAGCCGATGTGCTGGCTGCACTTGAAGTCATGGGTTTCGTTATTATACATTCTCGTAAGTTCTTTTAAAGCTGTTGTTTGGTTTTGATTTTATTGACCCATCTCAAGTGGTGCCGAGCTTATTGAAGCAGATCTTACTTAATTACTTCAGTGTGCAATGATTGCTCCTTCAGCTTAACGCAGTAAACATTCGTAAATTGATTTATTATTGGCCGGCTTCTCCTAGAGTTCCCTTTCTTACTAGTAAATTAACTGCTGAGTTATTTCAGTGGCTTCATTAGCTGACGTCCTGTATCTTTTATGTAAAATTGGATTTTTAACGTGGCCTGGGAGCGTGTTGCGTCCATTTTGTAAATACTAATTTGTTTTGGTTGCTGCTATTTAATCAATGTAAAGTATTTTAATACAGTTTTATGAATTTAAAATTTCGTTGCCTCTGGACTATGTTCATATATACACTCCTGGAAATTGAAATAAGAACACCGTGAATTCATTGTCCCAGGAAGGGGAAACTTTATTGACACATTACTGGGGTCAGATACATCACATGATCACACTGACAGAACCACAGGCACATAGACACAGGCAACAGAGCATGCACAATGTCGGCACTAGTACAGTGTATAGCCACCTTTCGCAGCAATGCAGGCTGCTATTCTCCCATGGAGACGATCGTAGAGATGCTGGATGTAGTCCTGTGGAACGGCTTGCCATGCCATTTCCACCTGGCGCCTCAGTTGGACCAGCGTTCGTGCTGGACGTGCAGACCGCATGAGACGACGCTTCATCCAGTCCCAAACATGCTCAATGGGGGACAGATCCGGAGATCTTGCTGGCCAGGGTAGTTGACTTACACCTTCTAGAGCACGTTGGGTGGCACGGGATACATGCGGACGTGCATTGTCCTGTTGGAACAGCAAGTTCCCTTGCCGGTCTAGGAATGGTAGAACGATGGGTTCGATGACGGTTTGGATGTACCGTGCACTATTCAGTGTCCCCTCGACGATCACCAGTGGTGTACGGCCAGTGTAGGAGATCGCTCCCCACACCATGATGCCGGGTGTTGGCCCTGTGTGCCTCGGTCGTATGCAGTCCTGATTGTGGCGCTCACCTGCACGGCGCCAAACACGCATACGACCATCATTGGCACCAAGGCAGAAGCGACTCTCATCGCTGAAGACGACACGTCTCCATTCGTCCCTCCATTCACGCCTGTCGCGACACCACTGGAGGCGGGCTGCACGATGTTGGGGCGTGAGCGGAAGACGGCCTAACGGTGTGCGGGACCGTAGCCCAGCTTCATGGAGACGGTTTAGAATGGTCCTCGCCGATACCCCAGGAGCTACAGTGTCCCCAATTTGCTGGGAAGTGGCGGTGCGGTCCCCTACGGCACTGCGTAGGATCCTACGGTCTTGGCGTGCATCCGTGCGTCGCTGCGGTCCGGTCCCAGGTCGACGGGCACGTGCACCTTCCGCCGACCACTGGCGACAACATCGATGTACTGTGGAGACCTCACGCCCCACGTGTTGAGCAATTCGGCGGTACGTCCACCCGGCCTCCCGCATGCCCACTATACGCCCTCGCTCAAAGTCCGTCAACTGCACATACGGTTCACGTCCACGCTGTCGCGGCATGCTGCCAGTGTTAAAGACTGCGATGGAGCTCCGTATGCCACGGCAAACTGGCCGACACTGACGGCGGCGGTGCACAAATGCTGCGCAGCTAGCGCCATTCGACGGCCAACACCGCGGTTCCTGGTGTGTCCGCTGTGCCGTGCGTGTGATCATTGCTTGTACAGCCCTCTCGCAGTGTCCGGAGCAAGTATGGTGGGTCTGACACACCGGTGTCAATGTGTTCTTTTTTCCATTTCCAGGAGTGTATATTCGAGTTCAACTTTGATGATAAAAAGTAGGAACTGTTCAGTTTAAATCTCTGTCTGGCCATCTGGATTTAGGTTTTCCACGCCCTACCTAACCGCATTAAGACAACTGCCTGCACAGCTTCTTTGAGATGGATACAGTCCATGTCCTCCGCGCCGGCTGGAGTGGCCGAGCGGTTCTAGGTGCTTCTGTCTGGAACCGCGCGACCGCTACGTTCGCAGGTTCGAATCCAGCCTCGGGTATGGATGTGTGTGTGATGTCCTTAGATTGGTTAGGTTTAAGTACTTCTAAGTTCTAGGGGGCTGATGACCTAAGATGTTAAGTCCCACAGTGCTCAGAGCCATGACCTCCGC
The DNA here is from genome assembly GCF_023898315.1 of Schistocerca nitens. Taxonomy (NCBI): domain Eukaryota; kingdom Metazoa; phylum Arthropoda; class Insecta; order Orthoptera; family Acrididae; genus Schistocerca; species Schistocerca nitens. The sequence continues at coordinate 496,144,430 of NC_064617.1, forward strand.
CACGTTTTCCCCAGTTCGAGATTGTGCTCAGTCTCTAACAATCTCGCTGTCAGGGTCTCGCTATCAGGGGATCGTTAAACTAATACCCTTCACAAACTCAAGCGTTGTCGTTGTGGTCTCCAGTCCGAAGACAGGTTTTATGCAGCTCTCCACTCTAGTCTACAAGACTCTTCATCTCTGCATAATTATTGCACCCACATTCATTTTGGTTCTGTAATATTCATACCCGCCATCATCATCATCTGCCTTCTTCGCAAATTGAATTATTGAATTTTTTAAAATCTGGCCCTATTTCACTCGCTTCATGTATCCGGCATACTTGGTGTAATAGTTCAGACTTGGTGTACTTTCCCAAGGATCCCAATAATTCTGAGGGAATATCCTCTACCCCAGGCGCCTTGTTTTGACTCATGACCTTCAATATTCCGTAATATTTATCTTGTTGTGTCATATCTCCCATCGCCTCTTCATCTACATACATCTTCTGCTCCTTCCGTAATATTATCTCCCGCGTAGTTCCCTTCTATGTATTCCGTCCACCTTTCATACTTTCCTGCTTTGCTTAGGTCGGTCTAGCCATTTTAGCTCCGAATTTTAATACAGCTGCTTGTCTCCTTTTCTTAAATGTTCCACTTCTGCGTTCATTACATCAATTCTGGAAGGTATTCAGTCATATTCTATACTGTTAGCTTACCCTGTTTCAGTCAGTAATTGCCTAAAGCACAGTTGGAAACACTGAAGAATCTTTGGTTCTTTGAACTTACCCAAGTCCTATCTCTTTAATTTCTTACCTCTCTGCAGTTTTAGCCCTTAGTTCATAACAAGACCACGTCCGACCATGGAAATGATTTGCAGTTTCGGTGTCTCTAGAACACTTCCACGTATACACCCTTCGTTCATGATTGTTAAATGCAGTGTTAGCAGTGATAAAATTAATGGTGTGCAAAATGTTATCATGCGTCTTACCGTTGCATTTTTTCCCTACATCCGTGTTCTCCTACTATTTTATCTTCTCTTTTTTTTCCTCTTGCCGTATTCCACTGCCCCATCACAATCAAACTTCCTTGTTCCTTAATGATCTCAATTTCTTTTATATTATCATACGTCCCTTCACTCTCTTCATCATCTTTGGAGAAAGCAGGCATATAAGCTTTGTAAGGGTCCGCCTATTGCCGAGATGGCATTATATTTCATGTAACATTGTACTGAAGGGATCGGTTGAATGAACAGCCGAGTGTACAGACATGGCCCAAGAGGGCAAATTTCTCTATGTTAACGTCATGAAATATGCTGCTGAGTGATGGGTTATTTGTGGGAGACGCTCTCAGCGACGACCAGAAAACTGAGTTCTACGACGCTGGCGGAAGGTAACAGACGGCCGGTAAAGGATGCTACTGATGTCAAAGACAAAGATTATCGACGGCCATTGCTGACAATGAATATAAAACCCCAAAAAAGAAATGAGAGGAAGTTCGGCTAATTCATATTCATATAATGATCAAAGAGCGCCGAGTTTATTTTTTATCTGAACTTCGGTGTTAATGGATTTTAGAGTAGTCAGAGACCACCTTCGTTTCTTGAATTGCCATTGAATGTATTATCAGTTTAGACCACACTGACGTGCCTGTGTGAGTTGTTTGACATATTACGTCAGGGTTTTCCAGTGCGTTTCTAATCATTTGACCCATGCTAAATGAATTAGTTATCAGTTTACGAACTGTGTTGGTTTTATTTTGCGAAGCTGTTATTTCTTGTGTTTTGTGAGGTTTTTGTCACATGTGGCTAAAATACTAAGGAATTACACTCGACATCATATGATTAGGTAGTCAGAGCCTGTTCACGATCGCTTGCGTGTAGAGGATTACACTTTAGTAGTTTAGCTCCTGGTCGTGCGGGTGCCTCCTGAGATGATAATTACAACTAGAGGTCCTGAGGTGTCCAGTAAGTCCGACAGTGGACAGTGCAACTGCTTCCGAAGCGAAGACAAGACCGACTGATAAAGAAACTGCCACAATGGCGTCTCTACTTCAATGAAACGTTTCATATGTGTAAGTGCTCTCACGTGCTTTCCACTTAGAAACAAATCAAAATGTTACTGGAAACAAAAATAGATTCGAGCTTAACCGCTGATGAGTATTGTAACAAAGGGAACGCGTAACTCTAAGTTCCTTAAAGGTTCGAGGTGTGTTTTTTAAGTAAGTACCGTTTTGAAAGACGTGCTAAGATATCTCAATAATTTTATTTTTACATGAAAGCCTGTACTTTAATCTACTTTACTACATAATTTCCGTCTATATTGAGGCACTTGTCATAACGTTGTACCAATTTTTGAATACGCTCCTCACAGAAGTCTGCCGCCTGACTTGTTAATCACTGCATCACCACCGTTTTGACTTCGTCATCGTCTTGAAGACGCTGACCGCCCAGGTGTTCCTTCAAGTGCAGGAACAGATGGTAGTCACTGGGCGCAAGATCGGGGCTGTACGGAGGATCATCTAGTGTTCTCCATCGAAAAGATGTGATGAGATCTTTGGTCTGATTCGTCACATGCGGACGGGCACTGTCTTGCAGCAAAACGATACCCTTGCTCAACTTCCATGGACTATTTCTTTGATTCTGGTGTGATGTAGGCCACCCATGTTTCATCGCTCGTAACAATTTGGCTTAAGAAATCATCACTGTCGTTGTGGTACCGCTCAAGGAAAGTCAATTCACTGTGTAAACGTTGGTTTCTACACATCCGCCAACATTGTTGGTACCCAACGTGTGCACAATTTTCGGTACTTCAAGTACTCGGTCACAATTTCATACAAAACACTAAGAGAAACATTAGGAAAGTCATTCCGCAAAGAGAAAATCGTAATGCGTCTGTTTTCTCTCACCTTATTGTCCACTTCCTGCACCAAACTTTCATTAACGACCGAAGGACGCCCACTCCGTTGTTCATCATGCACATTATTGCGGCCATCTTTAATTGCTCTCACCCACTTTCTTACCATTCCATCACTCATAATGTTTTCTCAGTAAACTGCACAGATCTCACGATCGCTTTTAGGCCTTTAGCACTAAGAAGTCTTATAACAGCCCGTAATTCACAGTCTGCGGGAATCACGATTATCGGAGGCATTTTAAACACTCAGTACACAACGTAAACAAGGAAGAATCAAACAAAATGATTCAAATGGCTCTGAGCACTATGGGACTTAACATCTGAGGTCATCAGTTCCCTAGACCTACAACTGCTTAAACCTAACTTAGCCTAAGGACATTACACACAGCCATGCCCGAGGCAGGATTCGAACCTGCGACCGTAGCAGCAGCGTGGTTCCGGACTGAAGGGCCTAGAACCGCTCGACCACAGTCCGTAGATTAAGTTACAGGCTTTCAAAAAATGGTTCAAATGGCTCTGAGCACTATGGGACTTAACAGCTGTGGTCATCAGTCCCCTAGAACTTAGAACTACTTAAACCTAACTAACCTAAGGACATCACACACATCCATGCCCGAGGCAGGATTCGAACCTGCGACCGTAGCAGTCGCGCGGTTCCGGACTGAGCGCCTGAACCGCTAGACCACCGCGGCCGGCACAGGCTTTCATGTAAAAATAAAATTGCTGAGATATCTCAGCACGTCTTTTTTTAATTTCAAAAAGGTACTTACTTAAAAAAACACGCCTCGTACAAAAGACTGTGGGATAATTGGTGTGAATCGGAATGCGAAATAACACTCGAGGATGACAGAATTAAATAACAGTAGGCCTACTTCATTAATCCCCACCCTCGATGCCGAAATACACAGGTTCGCATAAGACAGTTATGAACAACAGACAGAGACAATAGCTCAAAAAATATACACACAAAAGGCTCTTTTGCTGCTATTCGTAAATACACAATCGATATCTTAGAGAGTGTTGTTCACATAAGACATTTTCATCAAAAATATAAACAAACTGTATGGTAGAATTCTCTGAGTACGCACTTACTGTATGATAGATACTGTACTGTGCTTAACTGACAGTTGACAATCGCTACTTACCAGCCAGTGTTGTTGGAACAGAAATGTTACATGCAAAACTTGTGCTGTGAAATGCTGTAAATGCACTATTAAGACGTATATTGATAGGACTTATAAGTATCTGGATGGCGTTTCACAGACAGGCTGAAAAAATATCAAATACTATGGAGTAACAAATACAGGTACTACTGATTGCTTCTACCAAATCCCACCTGATTCCAGTTGTAGTTAGTGTAAGAGAAGATGAAGGAGTCTTTCTTCCTGCTTATAACAATAGTAAGTTTTAGCATAGGTTTTCTTACAGACAGGTTTCTTTTTAAGTTTGATGTACGAATGTTTCACTTTATCTAGCTATTGGTTTCGCTGAATGGCGTTCGGTGAGGTGATTTCCTGTCTTTCGCTTAGCGTCTTCGTTGATCCCTAGCTATCTATAAGGAAGCCCCATCGACGACACCATATGCAGACAGCGCCTCGATGTCACACCAGCACTAAACAATATCTTGTGAAATGGTATAAACACAATTTTCAAACATTTATTGAGATTACACTGTGAAAATCAACTCATCCACAAATTCAATTTATGGAAAAAAAACTTGGTTACTGTATACGTCAAAACAAAAAAAAACTATAAAATACTGGAAACTTTATCCAAGAAAATCTGAAACAATTGTCAAAATGTAATTTACCCTTGCATTGTGTAGAATCATTGATCAATGTTTAAAGGGTGTTCCTGCGGCTTTGCCCAAGTTTTCTTCAGGGTAGGATGAAATCGTGATTCTAAACGAATAACTAACGCAGGGACAACAAAATCTAATCCAACTAAAAATAAGTGTTAGTAGAAACAGAATTGTAAGCAGTGTAACGGAGAACTACCTGAACAATTTTTCAAAGTTACATATCAATTGCATGCTAACCAGCTGTCATAAACATAAAATGCAACGAAACACTGAACTGAAATCTTTGTAAAACATGGCATTGTCAAGACTAAAATATTTCAACGTTAGCTTGCATGATGCACAGAACTGTTTTGTATACACGTATTGAAAATTTTGAACTACTTATGTACTTAAATGATGTAACGACTAAATCTTCATCCCTCATCCCCTTTCGCACACGGGAAGAACAGTTTTTGCATATGAGATGACAAGGGAAAAAATGGAAGCAAAGACGTTGTGAACAGCACCAATATTTAATTATTAAGAAGTACTGCTCCAAGAGTGGAGGGCAGCGGGACAGGGGGGGGGGCGGGTTATAATATCCCAGAGAGGCTTATTGGTTCATTTAAACAATTCTTGGTCGATTTGCGCGTGATCAGGGTAGTAGTTTATTATAAGTAACAGTCAAAGACGCTCTTGGCGCGTAATCTGAAACTGGAGCAGTTCGACTGTCCTCTGCTTTTCGTAAAACAGTACCTTCTCTGACGTCGAAAGTAGAGGAAGAGACATTTTGTTCTCGGTTTCACGACATTGTATTATATGAAAGTTACTGGTTCTCCAACTAAAAGTAAGACAACCTTTGTGATTTACTCTACTCATTATGTAGTTAGACGTGCTTATGCCGAAATGTTGATGGGCAAATTGTGTGGAAATTTCATATTTGGTGGCATGCCAAAAAGTTTAGCGGACTGATTGTTGTGGGCATAGAGTCTACAACCTTTGGACAATTTGCTTTCCACGGCCTAGTTAAAAATAAGTAACTGCGCTAAAAGCCAGTCAGATAAACAGTGTGTCTAGCTGCACACAGAGGGAATACATAGCCAACCATAATAATAAGGCTGAAAGACAAACCTTGAAAAGAAATATCAAACACCACTGCCAAATAGTAACTCAACACTAAAATATGACAGAACTTTGACATGTTTTAACCAATGTTTTAACGTAATCCTTGTGACCTGTAGCTGCTTCCTGCATCACAAGATTAAAAAGGCGTGGAAGTTACTGACTTTCACTTCTTGTCTCACATGATGATGGAGGGGCTTAGTATTATAATATATAGGTTTAATCAGCACATTCGTTATTTTGTTATTCAGCAGTCTAAAGTAATCAGTCTGAAATTAGCAACAGAGCACGCAGTAACAAAGCAGCTCGAGCTAACGAATTACCTACTCCTACCAGTAGAGCCTGTCGAAGGGCAATCAACGCTTCACACTCTGCAGAACCCATGTCGCAATGAATCTTTCTCCAAGATATCTAATCAGTTCTGCAAGATACTATAGGGACCTTTGAGAATTTAGGTGAGCAGCAGCAACGCCCTAAGTTGCAGCATTGAATGGAGCTGCGAGGTTTCCTTGGATGCTAACGTTTGTAAGACATGATCCGCTGAGAACAAAGATACAGTTTGGAGTCTTTATTTCTTTATCCTGGTCCAGAATCGTGTTCGTGACATTTATTATGTAATATAAACAATATTCATTCTTCCCTTCTTTTTCTTGCGCCTGTGTCCAATACTTTCGCAGGGTCGGCATGGCTAGGGTCGTACTTGGCAGGGTTAATTTAAGGGGTGGCCGGATGTGCTCCCTATCGCCAGCCCGTAACGCGAATGATGTATATGACAATGAAATGATGAAGACAACACAAACACCCAGTCCCCGGCAGAGATAATCCCCAACCCGGAACCCCGTGATCCAGAGGCAGAAACGCTAGCCACCACACCACGAGCTGCGGACCTAAACGATATTCATTAACTATTATAAAAGCATTTAACATTTGGAAATTTTCAGCCCGTTCGAACATCGTATTCACTAAAATTAGAAAAATGTTTTAAGCTTTTGTTTTATTATAGTGTCAATAACTTATTTTATTTTGCTTTAAATGTTTAATTAAGAAATATATAAAAGTTTTAAAGCAATATGTTTAATAAATAAAGAAATAAAAATGTATAGTCCGGAAAAATTGCCCGTAATGAGCGTAATTTACTTTCTCTTCTGTGATGAAAATATTATTTACTTTATTAACTTATTATGTAAGTTTCATTTATTCAGAGGTAGAACTATAATTTCTGAACATACACCACACTTTATTCTTTTGTTTCGCATGTATTGTTTTATAAAGATTCTATCTTTATATTTTATAAATATCATTGCATCCGGTAAAAATTGCAATTACCTAAGATGTCCGTAGTTTCGCGAGAGCAAGTAGTAGTAATCACGTATAAGCAACAATAATTCTGGTAGAGTGTCATGACGACTGTGGCTGAACGAACTTCTAATCGAGACTTCGGACAGAACTTATGCTACGCTAAAATGGAGCGAAATGAATGTATTTTTTTGAAATATTTATAGATAATCAGTCGTACCTGGTTGTACCGTTCTACGTGACATGTATTCAGTACGTTAGTATAAGATTTCGAATGATGAGTGTGATTGTGAATCCGATTTTCACAATTTTGTTTGGTTTAAAGTGTTTGTAAATTAACTGCAAACGGTGATGCACGTCTAAAACGTTATTTAATGAATGATCATTCATCTACCATGAGACACGATGCTTGTAATTTGAAATGCAACAAAAGACGCCACAGTTAGGTCACAAGACGCAGTATACTTTCCTTCCAGTATAAAATTTTTATATCACAATGAAATTTTCCCTCTGGAGCGGAATGTTCGATGATATAAAACTTCCTGGCAGATTAAAATTTTTGGAAAATTGTGGGAAGGTCTTATGGGACCAAACTGCTGAGGTCATAGGTCCCTAAGTTTCCTCACTACTTAATCTAACTTAAGCTAACTTACGTTAACGACAACACACACACACCCATGCCCGAGGAAGGACTTGAACCTCCTATGGAGGGGGGGGGGGGAGGGGGGGAAACGCGCGAACAGTGAAAAAACGCCCTAGACCGCGAGGCTACCCCGCCCGGCTGAGAGATTAAAATTGTATGCCGGACCGAGACTCGAACTCGAGATCTTTGCCTTTCGCGGGCAAGTGCTCTACCGACAGAGTTTGTAACGCCGGAAATGCATATCCTCGTATTTCCATCTATTGTACTATATTTTTTTCCTTATTTTGTTACCTGAATATATGACGTTTCTGTGTCTTTGTATATTGTAATTGTTTTACTATTTGTATATATATGCATTTATGTCGATGTATAATTGGTTTGTTGTGTAAAGATTATTTGTATTTTTACGCTGGGTCTGGCGTAGGGAAAACTATGCTATCCAACGAATACATCGATAGGTCGTGTGGAGAACCAAAGTGCTTAGGATCTTTGGTAGTGTTAACTCTGCCGCGTGGAGCGTGGGCAGAGCATGAGAGAGTCTGGCTGGAGTAGCGAGTGGAGCAGGTGTGTGGTGTGAAGCTCCCGCGAGTTGCCGCGCTTTCGGGGTTTGGCAGCATGTAATTGCGCTCGACTTGCGATGATAGTTTCTGACATGGTGTCGCGGACGGGAAGCATTAGCTGGCGCACATCAAGAGCCCGTTTCGTCTGGTGACCGTGTCGAGAAGAAGGCGCGCCAACATCCAGCTTCTGCAACAGCGACGGCCGACAATTAGTGACTGTCGCCACATCCTCGATCGACGGCTTCAAACCTTCAATCAACCAACAAGGAAGACTGGAAGCACGTAAAGTTTTAGAACTGTATGGCAGACCTCAGCTTTTCAAACTTTTAAAATTGTTGCATCACAAAATTACAGCTACTTAGCATGAACCTTTGTTGCTCATTGTCCCAATTGCATTACCAAGCAGGGTCCCTTCCTTTTCCGAAATGAACCCGAGTGTCGTTGAAATTCAAACGCCAGCATAATTCAATTTCACTGCTTTAATTTCAAAGTTCAGTTAAAGTATTCATAGCTGGCTACAATACTTAGATTACACAAGCACAAATTAAGAGTGCTAGTTTTGTTACCATATTTTAGCTTACCTGTGACTGCAGCTCAGCTTGGTACGTACTAAATTTTACTATTGTTAATTGTTCACAATCATTTAATTCAAGTTCAAAGTTAAATCTCTTATTTCTAAATTGCGTAGATTCAAGTAGCTTTTGAAATGATTGTTGAGGTAGTCCAAGACTAACCGTATTTTACTGAATTTCGATGTGCTTCAGAAAGAAAGCTCACTATTAATTTCAGTCACTAAATTAACTTTCGACTTTCCGGTTTTATTAATTCTTTTGCTAAATTAAGTGTAGCGAAATTTATTACTTCTGACAAACTTTCAGTTTTCACACTACACTTGTCAACCTTCAGTTGCCACGCTTCTAGTGCTAATTATATGTGTAATAATCTTTCTTTTTCAGTTACTATAGTAATTGTCCTTAGGACTGGCGACCGTAATTTCCCCCAAATCTCAAATATCTAATTACCGCTAGTTGATTGTTAACGTAACGGCCGCACATTTACTTTCTTTATTAACTTTACCCCTATTTCAAAATTAATTTCCACCAGTTTCATTAGCATTTTTCCTTTCATTTAGATGTAACCCTTTCCTCCCTCTTTACCGACAAATTAACCTCGGTGACGATTGCTTTTCCCAAATTTCCATTAGGTACACGCGGTTTAATTTTTCATTGTCATTAAGGTCGATAAGTGAGTGGGAGGTTACAAGTTACCCAAGCACGACTCAGACCCGTCCTTACAACTTCCGCGGAAACTCGTCCCATACCTGCAAGGTTTGCAGGAGAGCTTCTGTGAAGTTTAGAAATTAGGAGACTGGGTACTGCCGGAAGTAAGGCTAAGAGGACGGATCGTGCGTGGGTAGCTCAGTCCGTAGAGCACTTGCCCGAGAAAGGCAAAGGTCTCGATTTCGAGTCTCGGTTCGGCTCACAGTTTTAATCTGCCAGGAATTTTCTAGTTTTAATATGCTGGGAAATTTCGGGATTAGTAGCGTTACCATAGAGCTGGAAGCGGAAAATCAAAATATGCAGAATTACTTACCTGCCCGTTAATGACGCGATTTCCAGTTGCGTGAATTAACTAATTGTACCATTTAGTTTTCCTAATAGTTTGATACACCTAATAAACTGAATACCCCATTCTCTTTTTACTTCGTGTGTCCGTTGTTCAGCTTACGACGTAAACCGATTAGCGCAACTGTGGCCTCAAGCAGATAAAGGTAATGTAAGAGCACCAGGATTAACGCGCGTGAAGCGGAAGAGCACTAATTAAAATTTTACATTGCACAGCACACAAACATTTTCATTCAAATGATGATTCCACTAGGAATCGACTATTGCTTGGTATTTCTAATATAGGAAACCAGTTTCCTTGGATCCTGAAATGGATTTCTTTACGACTGATCATCCATGCGATACACGATTCGTTATTAAAGTTCTACAGACAAGTTAAAAGACGAATACAAAGAGTACTTGATTTGGGAATCTTCGATTTTCTTTATTCTCTCCCATCCAGGACGTTTTCATGTAATTGCCATTAAGCATAAATCTTTTCTTCGTTTATTATTTCTTGATTTATTTCTATTCCCAACAGACATTAATTATACATTTAATACTGTATTATCACGCAAATTATGAAATCTAGAACATGCTTCGTAGGAATCGTGATACTAATACTCTCCAAAGCCCAAAGTACGGTAGTCTTAAAATTGCTGTCCACGATCCGCTTTCTCGCGGCTTCAGTGTAAATTATAAAAGAATTATCTTCTATTATTCATTGTCATTATTGTCGTTTACTTGCAAGGATACTGATGCTGAGCGATGTAACAACAACTGAAGCAGAATGCCAATATGCTGTATCTTGAGATAGTTTTATAAATAATGATGTGGAATTATTTTACATTTGACACAAGAGTTCTTATTGAGATTAACCCTGTTAATAACATATGCATTAAGGTTTTTACAGAAATTACTGTTACATTTTGATGGAGTCTGAATTAGTTGATCTCAGTTCTCGAATGGCAATACGGAAAGAACTCACCAACAGCGTAATATTATTATTTATATTACTTAGTTTACAAAATTCTCATTCATACGGTTTTCAAAACGTGCAGGATATAGACTGAGGTCCGATTAAGAGAGTAAAATTAATAATTAAATAGAAACTCAGTCTTAATTGGCGCGGTCAGTGTCGTTTTGCATTAAATTACTTACTATAAGTACTTCTCATATTACTACATAACCTGTGTCCTATCACGTTTAAGTTATGCAAACAATATCATTACTACAAAATTTAGTAATGCATTCAATTTATCATTTACTTTCTACTTCTTAAATATTCATCGAATCAAATTCGTTAACACACTTCAGTTGTATAACTTCTAATCCACACAAAATGTGTAATATTTTTACGCTGCATCTAAGCCAAGGAATTCTGAGGATCTTATATGTTCATACGTCATATTGATTCTAATTGTGGCATTTTTAAACTTATACTTTAGTGAGGCTGCATGATGAATGTAGATAGTGATTCAAGAGTGACTGGTTGAGTCATATCCATCATTTAAATCAAACTTTGCCTGCTGACAATGATTCTAGAATTATCGCAGTTTGTGTTGCGTGCATGTTGGCCATAGCATTTGAATCACTTCTGGTAGATGGGCAGCGTCCTTGGGATTGAGACACTTCGAGGTGTCTGTATTTCAATGCAACCGGAATGAAACTGCACCCATCTCGAAATTATGTTCGCTTCACATATTTGCGCTGTGTTATAGTATACTCAAGGTTTCAATGTGAAGAAATTCATAGCGTGTTGTGGCATACAAGACTTTTATACATAAAAGTCATGTTTCAGCTGCTTTTGGGGATAGAACAATTCCAACAATAAATAATATACTTTGTGATCTGTTATTAATTTTTGTCTGTTAATTACTTTATTTTACGTTGCGTAATATGCCACTGAAGGTACTGGCATGACTGGCCGATTGGAGAAATGGATTTGGGAAATCTGAGTGTAGCATTAACCCAAGTAGCCTCGTGGCAGTCTTACAGCTTCGTTTATCCCCTCGTCCGCCTGTTTATGCGGCCGCTTTTCCCTAACCAAAGTGTGTTGCTTGAAACTGCCTCCTAAGTAGATTTGTTCGAAATTTCTTGCGCTATTTATTCAACGACATTACAGTAATTCTATGAACCCATTACGTTAGAAATGTATTTCTGATTTTCAGGAGACACTTAGTTGTCAAAAGAACTTCATCACACTCGTGGAATTCCTGCTTAGTGTAAGTGAAGATTTTAGTTTTCCGAGTTAGGAATTCTTGTATTACCTTGTATTTGGTCCTTGGAAAAAAGTAAATTACACCCTGTTCTTGAATTGCAGGAGATAGCGAGTGGATCTCAAAGATGGCTATGTGAAAGTAAGCAAGCTTAGATTTGTTTTGTAGTGAATTGACCAAGAATTGTAAAAAGACTGGAGTGTGTCACTAGGTTCTAATTCACATCCCAGTATTCACTTCAACTGCGTCAGGGAAACGATGGGAAACCTCACAATGGGGCTGCACATACTCGTCATTATCGATTTCGTCAACATCTATGGTAAAAGCAGCGCCTGGCCAGATGTGAGAGCAGCAGAAGTAGGCGATCCAGACATCCAATGGTTTTATATGAACAGTATTTATGACACGGGTCGGGCGAGGTGTTTTCCATTTATGTGATAACTTAGTTACCAAGCATCAATTGGTGCGGCAGAATGAGTACAGAACTGTTACATGAGGGTTTTGGGATCGTGCCTCTGTGTGCGAACATTTTTGTCTGTAATTTTTAAATTACTTATATTGCAAATCAATCGAAATTATACTCAAAACACTATATTTATTAATATTTTCATAAGAGGCATTTGGGATTGCAAATAAATTCCCAGGAAAGGATTGTAAGACGTGCACGACAACTTGGTGTATAAAACAAGATACTTTCATGATTTTACAGTTGGTTATTTACACGTGCTGAGGTGATATTCATCGAAAAAACAGGGGACCCAGTAATTGTCTTGCTATCTTGTACACGTCTTAAACGCTGCATTTTTACATTTATATGGTTGTTTTAAAGTACAGAGGAAAACAAACTTGTTTTATATTCACGATGTGCAGCGACATGTATTTTGATGCAGTCCTCTTGGGATATGATTTCTTTTTCTCTCTCGATGGGTCGATTTTACCTGCATCGGGAACCTATTGTTCACGTTCAGCTGCTATTGACTGCTTGATGATCAAAAGTTCAACTAGTGGAATACTAAGCCCTGCAAGCTTAGATAATCCCTTCTTGAAATGTTATTTTCCGAGTCATTTTGGACGCTGCAACTACAATCGTTTCTTGGAACTTTATTTGCAATTCGAAATTTTCCTTGATCTTCCCTTACCAAGACTTTTATGAAGATATTAATAAAAACATTATACTAACCGTCAATTCGGTATGTTTGCAGTATAAGTAAAGTAAAAATTCGAAATAAAAAAGTTTTCTGATAGGGAGTCGACCCCCCGACACCCTGACTACCGTTCAGAATTCTTTCCACTGCATCAACCACTGCCTGGAAACTACACTAACATGCACGGCTCATACCTCGGCCGACATGCGCCAAAAATGCTATTTTTTTCTAAAAGTTTTACCATATGGAGGTCCACTTCTGTCACTTTCATTTCTGGCCACACCTTACATATTCCACAAATCTGGACGAAGTCTGTGATGATGATCAGGCGCGATCCCCATCTCATTCCAAATGACCGGATATAGCATTTGAACCCCAGCTCTTCTCCAGAATTCACGTCCCGTGTGAAACCCTGCTGTATCTGACTGGAAGAATATATTGTGGGACAAACAATCGTACATTCCAGTACCACATTACTCAGTACACCTCTTAGCGCAAGGAAGAGGAAAGGAATCCGCAGCTTCTGTAGTGAGAGAGTAATAGACATCTGTTAATGCCGTGCAGTAAGGCTTCCGTCTAAGGTAAGGTGTATTCCATACGGAAACGTAAAGTTACTCGTCTGATGTAGAGGAATAAAAACATATATGCTGTCTATCTATTTTATATTCTTCGCAACACATGTCGAACTGAAAGTGACTTGCACAGCATTTCTATGGGCGTCATTGTTTAAAATTTGTTCCTACAGATGTTCTCATTATTTCTGAAACACCTTGTTTTTAGATTATCGACACTCCTGAAGACTCACTGGATGTAAAATAGCAAGATTAATGCAATGTAATTAAAAACAATAATTTATTTTTGCACATTAGCAATATGGCAGTACTTGTACTCTTTCGTTGAACAATGGCTTTTACACATTTAACAAAGTCACGAGCTATATTTACTACATTCGTTTGCCTTATCTCATAATTCAGTAATAGGTCTAACTACTAAGTAGATCAGTGCCTCGTAAGTTCATACAAGAAAAAAATTAGTCACCCCAGTGCGCACACACAGATGAATCATTAAGTCTTTACAGATGGTGCAGCGATTGAGGCACGTGCTTCACAATGCTCGCATTGTTTCTACGTGAGAATAAGGCTGTAGTGAACAGTGAGACATTTATGTTTGAAACAGATATTGTACGCAAACATGGGTAAATGTAAGTTCATGTCGCTGTGGCAGAAAAGAGCAATCGGTTTTAGTCCTGCCCAAGGCCATACTGTGTCAAGCTGCTTGATTTGTTGGTATATTGCGGCGGACTGTTCCCTGTGTCTGAAAGCAGTAGCGAACACACGTGGCCACGAAACACGGCGTTAGAATTGAGGCACAAAAAAGATAGTGACTGAGAAGTTGCGGAGATGCGTTTCACGGCTTGTGAAAATCGCTTTCAAACCGACAGGAATTTCTGCAGGCAGTGAATGAAGGTAGCGAAAGAACATTGTGACGGCAACCGTATGCAGTGAACATCTGGAGATGTTCACCTCGCAAGAGGCCACTACTCACACAGGCATGTAAGGCTGCGCGTCTTCAATGGACTAGAAATCATCGAACGTGGACAATAGCTGACTGCCAGAACTTACTATGATCTCGCGAAACACATTTCTATCTATATTCGAATGACACACGTCGTTATCTGTACCGAAGGTCAAATGAAGCATTTCATCTAGAATGTGTACAAGATCATGTGCAAGCCAAAGGTGGGTCTGTTATGTTTTGGGAGTGTTACTTATCATGAACTAGGCCCGCTCACATGAAGCAGCATGTTTATCTAAACATTCCAAATGATCAGGTATAGCCTTCCAGTCAACACCTGCATGATGCGAGTGCTATTGGAGGCCCTAGGCCCTATTAGTCAAGACGACTACATTAAATTTCATCGGATTGGAAGAATATATGACTGGTTTCTGAATATTCCCCAACCTATTACATCCCAATTACCCTACAAAATCACTTGACTTGAACTCCGTAGAAAATCTATGGGACATGTACGAACAGTGGTTAAAACATCGACATCAGCATCCCCTCAATTCGGTGAAACTGCGCAATCAAATCCCCAAAAAGAATCTTTACCTGGATGTGACGTAACTGCATAACTTTGTGGATTCACTTTATAATCGAATCCAAGTGGTTATCAAGGCCAGAGCGGAATTACACGGCGTTAAATGACGCTTGAAATGATTTTCACGACTGTATTCGAGTCTGTGCTCGGTTACAGCTGTTTTGCTTTGGTAGTCGTGTGTGTCACTAATCATTCTTGAACCTACTCCAAGAGACTGCTCCACGTAATCTTTGCTACATTCGCACTGATTGCGATGTAGACCCAACTTTAGGACGCCCATATCGCCCTCAGAACTGGAATGGAGACGTTTTATCTTTGTTGGCGGAAGAGAAATGCAGTGGATGCCATGTTTCCGCAGGAGTCAGCGTCTCTTTTCCTACATTCTTCACTTTTAAAAAAAATGGCTCGGAACACTATGGGACTTAACTGCTAACTAAGGTCATCAGTCCCCTAGAACTTAGAACTACTTAAACCTAACCAACCTAAGGACATCACACACATCCATGCCCGAGGCAGGATTCGAACCTGCGACCGTAGCGGTCGCGCGGTTCCAGACTGTAGCGCCTAGAACCGCTCGGCCTCCAAGGCCGGCTTCACTTTTCTTTTCCTTTATCAGTCTGAACTGCTTCAACGGGAATATTTAAAATTTATTTTGACTTCAACGCCTTCTCAATTTGTCGATATGAGTAACCAATTCTTCGGAGTGCTATTTCTAGAAGTAATTCTTCGGCGAGTTTCTCCTTGTCTAAAACTGACCGGAAACAATACGCATTACCTATATTCCTTATGAAGGTTTTTTCTACAATGAAACTTGAACCACTGCCATTTAATAGAACTTCAATGCATCACAGTTTTGCAACCTTGTGGGTGGGTTTTCGCGCTATACCAGTAGGCTCCACCGTAAAGCAGTGTGTACATATTAGTTGGGCGTGGCGGGTTGCAGGTACCACTCCTGTTCCTCTGTGGGCCCGGTCGGCATTCTGCAGCCTTCGCTTCCCGCTGCGCCTTGCTCCGGGAATAGACTAAATCCTCGTAATGGAGACTGGAACCTGCGCTCGCTCACCGTCAACACAGGGCGGGGTGTTTTCACTGCTGATGCTTCTTCAAATAGACACTGCCGAGGACACGCAACCTCGAGGTCAGAGTCAGCAAACGAGGCATATAAACACTACCTGTTTAGTTTTCATTCTGTCAGTGACGGGTAACATAATTTTTCTTCTCCTCGCCAAAATTACTGAGTTCGACGAAATAACGTGTAAATCTGCTAGGAAAGAGCTACAGCTGTTAGTTCGCAATCTTCCGCAACATACAGGAAAATATTTAATACTTGGAACTCGCGTCATCAGCGGACACTAAAACAAATAAAGGGGTCTATTTGATCCTTCGTGTTAAAACATGAGTTGATCAGGCTAAGACGCACTTTTGCTGTGACTTCTGCATCCAACGATTATAACGATACAATGACCATTGCACGAAGAAACAGAAGGTAACGAAATGAAAAGCAGCAGAAATGGAAAAAAAAACTTTTCAAAAAAAAGTAAATAAAATTAAATCAATGAACAGAAGTGTAAAAAAAGAACTATGTAAAGTTTTGAAATTGCTAAAAGAAGCATACCTGAACCTAAAAAGAGCAAAAAAGGGAAATCTCGCTCCTTAGAACAGCAAAACCTGAAAAAACTGGAAATAATAGAAAAATTGGCTATTACATACATAATTGAAACTGAAATGAAACAAAACACAGGAGCATCATTTTGCTTCCTGTCCATGTTATATTTCATTTTAACTCGAATGACAGTTAATTACCAATTAAGCAATACGCAAATTGATTAAACCATAAATTTGCAGCGGCTTAACTTCTTTCTTAGCCCCTACACTGAATCAAAAATCCGAGAATCCTATGAAAGTTATCAGGTGGTGTCAGAAATCAAAAGTGCCATCACACATCGAAAGGTATTCGGTAAGCCTTGTCTAACGCATGATGAGGATTAAGTAGCTATATTTTATATTTTATATGATTTTCCTATGTCATTTGACATGAATGTCTGAATACATTCTTAAGGAAAGCCACGGCCGATTTACGTCCCCATCTAATCCAGCCTTAGATACTGATCGGTTGTAATGCAAAACTTCAGCATCCAATCTTTCTATGATCCTTCAGAATCTATCAGTACCTACAAATACATTGACTGAAGGATTAAAATAGGTTGACACTTCTCATCTACACCGGTGTAACCTCTGTAATGAAACTTCCTGACGGAAGATAAGTGTATGTGTTACAACTGTGATACCAAGAACAAGGGAAACACAGTTTTAGCTTTTTCTGGTGGTAATGAAAAGCTTGTGGAGCTCTTTGTAAGGAAATTACAGAGGAGAGCGCAACGCAGCTGAAGCCAGGTATTTCAAAATACCCATTCACCTACGAATGAGGTGAACTCGACTAAAAGAAATGGCTAAATCGGTTGTGATCATCGGTATAGAGGGTATGAGTGCACTCTCCTGCTGCTGGAACTGTGAGGATAGTAGCTTCTGCGAGAGTATTTCATTTAGTTTTAATCTCAAGATAGGTAGGATCACAAGCTAACGCACGATACAGGTACCATAGTAGTATCCCAACCATAAGGCGATAAGACATGCATACAACTTTCATGTTTCCTGTTAAAACAGACTGTGATGAAGAGATAATATGTAAGGAGGAAGAGTATATATATATATATATATATATATGTGTGTGTGTGTATATAACGGTTTAAATGCCCTGATATCTCAAAACTGATTACGAGAAGGAAAACGAAACAACATATTATCACAGTCCATTACAATACAGCATTTCCTTTCTCGCAATCGGTTTTAACAGAAAACCTGTACATCCTTGTTTGAAAAATATGTGGCCTATGCTCGTGTGAATGTTTATTAGAACATCGTGTAAAAATTTTAAGCATTGGTCGAGAACTTTCCGAGATTATTGGCAACAACTTTAAACAGCAACTTCCCTTATAAAGAACTATATTCTCAGTGCATCGCTAATAGCAGTTACAATTTCTTCTCAGAAAAGAAAACTATCGACATTGAGGACAGACGCATGTTACTAAATATGCCTGCTCTGCAACACTTCTCTCACTAAAGACACTTCCATCACCCAAATACCGCACGCCCATTTAAAATCGACCACGTAACAATATGGACACTATACTTACTACTGCCCGCATCTCGTGGTCGTGCGGTAGCGTTCTCGCTTCCCACGCCCGGGTTCCCGGGTTCGATTCCCGGCGGGGTCAGGGATTTTCTCTGCCTCGTGATGGCTGGGTGTTGTGTGCTGTCCTTAGGTTAGTTAGGTTTAAGTAGTTCTAAGTTCTAGGGGACTTATGACCACAGCAGTTGAGTCCCATAGTACTCAGAGCCATTTATACTTACTGTTTGTAAATCAATTGACTGGCAGAAATTGGATCGTAATGTTTTTCGTCTTGGTTCGTTTATATGTTGTGAAATGAAGGATAAAGAAGTTTCTGGTCCATTGAGGAAACTAAATACAACCCGTACGAGCTGTTCCCACGTGTTGTTTAAGCACGTGGCTCACGAGAAAGACGCCGCGGCACGGACGTCACGGAGATAGGACCGAACTCGCTCGATCGCTCAGCTCAGCAGACAAAATGCGTTCCTAAACATGTTAACTCGCAGCTGGGTGTGTACACACTAACGAGAATTGCATCTTGGTCTGGAATCTGCTGTTATGTAGTCTGAATAAACAATGCTACAACAAAATTCAATTTAAGGTCAATACTTGATATAAATGATATAACGACTTGTTAACAGCATTTAGTATCTACTGCTTAATACACTCCTGGAAATGGAAAAAAGAACACATTGACACCGGTGTGTCAGACCCACCATACTTGCTCCGGACACTGCGAGAGGGCTGTACAAGCAATGATCACACGCACGGCACAGCGGACACACCAGGAACCGCGGTGTTGGCCGTCGAATGGCGCTAGCTGCGCAGCATTTGTGCACCGCCGCCGTCAGTGGCAGCCAGTTTGCCGTGGCATACGGAGCTCCATCGCAGTCTTTAACACTGGTAGCATGCCGCGACAGCGTGAACGTGAACCGTATGTGCAGTTGACGGACTTTGAGCGAGGGCGTATAGTGGGCATGCGGGAGGCCGGGTGGACGTACCGCCGAATTGTTCAACACGTGGGGCGTGAGGTCTCCACAGTACATCGATGTTGTCGCCAGTGGTTGGCGGAAGGTGCACGTGCCCGTCGACCTGGGACCGGACCGCAGCGACGCACGGATGCACGCCAAGACCGTGGGATCCTACGCAGTGCCGTAGGGGACCGCACCGCCACTTCCCAGCAAATTAGGGACACTGTTGCTCCTGGGGTATCGGCGAGGACCATTCGCAACCGTCTCCATGAAGCTGGGCTACGGTCCCGCACACCGTTAGGCCGTCTTCCGCTCACGCCCCAACATCGTGCAGCCCGCCTCCAGTGGTGTCGCGACAGGCGTGAATGGACGAATGGAGACGTGTCGTCTTCAGCGATGAGAGTCGCTTCTGCCTTGGTGCCAATGATGGTCGTATGCGTGTTTGGCGCCGTGCAGGTGAGCGCCACAATCAGGACTGCATACGACCGAGGCACACAGGGCCAACACCCGGCATCATGGTGTGGGGAGCGATCTCCTACACTGGCCGTACACCACTGGTGATCGTCGAGGGGACACTGAATAGAGCACGGTACATCCAAACCGTCATCGAACCCATCGTTCTACCATTCCTAGACCGGCAAGGGAACTTGCTGTTCCAACAGGACAATGCACGTCCGCATGTATCCCGTGCCACCCAACGTGCTCTAGAAGGTGTAAGTCAACTACCCTGGCCAGCAAGATCTCCGGATCTGTCCCCCATTGAGCATGTTTGGGACTGGATGAAGCGTCGTCTCACGCGGTCTGCACGTCCAGCACGAACGCTGGTCCAATTGAGGCGCCAGGTGGAAATGGCATGGCAAGCCGTTCCACAGGACTACATCCAGCATCTCTACGATCGTCTCCATGGGAGAATAGCAGCCTGCATTGCTGCGAAAGGTGGATATACACTGTACTAGTGCCGACATTGTGCATGCTCTGTTGCCTGTGTCTATGTGCCTGTGGTTCTGTCAGTGTGATCATGTGATGTATCTGACCCCAGGAATGTGTCAATAAAGTTTCCCCTTCCTGGGACAATGAATTCACGGTGTTCTTATTTCAATTTCCAGGAGTGTAGTTGTCATTTCATAGAAGATGTGCTGCCTTATGCAACTGATAACGATTTTTGCTTGATTTTGCCGGCAGCGGTGGTCGTGCGGTTCTAGGCGCTCCAGTCCGGAGCCGCGCTGTTGCTACGGTCGCAGGTTCGAATCCTGCCTCGGGCATGGGTGTATGTGATGTCCTTAGGTTAGTTAGGTTTAAGTAGTTCTTAGTTCTAGGGGACTGATAACCACAGCAGTTGAGTCCCATAGTGCTCAGAGCCATTTTTTTGGTTTGATTTTAATTTTATTGTACCTAACTACAGCCGTAACAAATTATTAGTAGGCCTGTGGACTTCCGACCATTGTAGATTTATTAACAGTAAGACTCCATAATAGCGGTTTCCAGTAGAAGATACATTTCTCGTTCGTATGTACACACCTAGTTACGAGTTAACAGGTGCAGAAACGTGGTTTGTCTGCCGAGTTGAGCGAGCACGCTAGCTCAGGCCTACCTTCGTGACATATGCGCCGCGGCCTGTCTTTCTCGTGGGCCTCGTTTAAGCATATGTAACATATATACATCGATTTTGCTGTCAGAGATTCATGGTACGAAGTTCAAATTGTGTGTTTAGTGGTTAGACTACATGAGTAAGATGACGTTCATAAATCTTTTCACAAGCTATAACCTCCACCATACTGTCTCATGCGTTAATGCTAGTATTTAAAAAGAAAGGTGATCATTAGTAACTTATGTTATTACTAGTACAGTCGTATAAAATAATAATAGTAATATTGTTTCGAAAAAAATTAGTTTGCCCAGCGAACCGTTTGTTTTTACCCTTCAGGAAATTTTATTTTACGCCTCAGGGGTTAATTATCTCCAAATCGGGAACCAACCGTATCAGATGGGCCTGCGTATCCTAGTACCCTTACATAGGAGAATACACAGTACTTTTTGTGCATTCTCTCATGTTTTCATGGTAAAATGTTTTTATCATGTATCCTATGGCTAAAGCTATGTACCACTGTCCAATTAGCTGCTAATTTCCTTAAGAATGTATTAATGCCACTAGCCCTGTGGTTACTTTTTGTCATTGCGTTATACACTACACCTTTTTTGTACTTTCATTGTAACGGTGGATTGAAATAACTGCATAGGTACACAAAGACTTCTGAAACCACGATTATCATAAATTTTTCACGTACTTAGTATTTAATCGACGAGGCACCTCCCACTCTATAAAGACACCTCTCCTTATCCTAAATGTGCCTATTATTGCCAGGATTTGTGGGTATATTTTGTTACTCAG
Organism: Schistocerca nitens; assembly: GCF_023898315.1. NCBI lineage: Eukaryota > Metazoa > Arthropoda > Insecta > Orthoptera > Acrididae > Schistocerca > Schistocerca nitens. The sequence continues at coordinate 496,166,319 of NC_064617.1, forward strand.
ATTAAATTATTACCTTATATTTCGGTTTTTATATGAATAGTGCATTACAAGCAGAAGTATTTTACCATTTATTACTAGTGCTGCGCCTATTACGTCATTTTTCAACTGAGCCTTGACACACAGCGGCAGCTCCTGTCCGTTACTTTTTTTTAAAGCTGTTTATTTTAGCCTGTATACTATACGTATTGTTGCACAGAATATTGTTTATCACATTTTTTTAAGCTTACACTTTGTTTTCCTTTTTATTGTTTATATTTTTAATATAAAGTTCTTAAACTATTTCCACAGGCACAATACAGCGCCAGTGTCCTATACATGCACACCACCTGGCGGTAAGCGATATCAAATTATCATCTTGACGTTGAAGCCCCATTCTTGTCCACGTTTGCTTCCTAGTATAAGAGGAGTAAATGTGGCTCTGCGTTGAGAATGCACAATTTTTCTTGCTGTAGGTGTACAGAAAATTTTCGGAACGAGTGGTTTACTTGCAGCGCAGACCGCATGTAGGATCTACTCTTGAGGTCTGCTATAGTGTTTGGGATCCGTATCAGATCGAATGGAAGTAAGACTTCAAACTAATTCAGAGGCGGGCCGCTAGATTTGCTACCGGTAGGTTGCAATAACACGTACATGTTACGGAGATGCTTTGGAAACTCAAGTGGGAATCCTTGCAGGGAAGGCGACGTTCTTTCGGAGAAACACTGTTGAGAAAATTTAGAGAACTGACATTTGAAGTTGACTGCCGAACGATTCTACTGCCGCCAGCAAACATTGCGCTTAAGGACCACGAAGATAAGATACGAGAAATTGGGGATGATATGGAGGCTCTTGTTTTAGTACGCAAACATGTTTCGAAGAGGCTTCTCCATCTTCATAGGTTCATTTACTCTCGGTTAAACAACATATAAAAATGTAGGGCTTATAATACGTAACAGTATTTGAGGTTATATTATTTATATTAATAAAAGTACTGGCGTAAATAAATAATTTAGCATTACATATTGGTTTTCAAGAGTTAGCTGATATTTTCAGACGAGCTACAATTACTGCCTTCCAGTACGTCATCTGCAAAAATGACAAGCGTTTACAATGTTTTGTAACTTAATTTAGCAAATTTTATGCTTAATATGAATTATGTATGCTTACATTATAAAGTTAGGGGGGGGGGGGGAGGATCTTGATTAAGGTAGAAACAGAAATACAACTTCAGACAGCTACTAACGCTATTGCACAGCATTCACTGTGACGACCAGCTTCAGAAAACTACGTGGACATCATCAGATTTTCCGCAGTACATTTCACTCAATCTTGATCAAACGCACATTATACCGCGTCATATCATAGAACGATACTTTATGAATATGAGAACAGTAGTATACCAGCAAGTCAAGCATAACGTAACTTACGTAAAACAGCGTCCATATTGCTCTGATCAAACGAGCCCATGTGGGTACATTAGCAGCATAGAGCCTCCAGCAGCAGGTGAGGTTTCTCGTCCCCTGTATACCAATGACGCCAACCGATTTACCCATTTATTTTAAGAGATGACAGTAAACGAGATTCAAGCTCAGTAAGAGGGTGGAAGGTGAGATAGAGAGAGAAGGGAGAGAGACGGAGAGAAATGAAAGGAGGAGATTCTAACAACCCTACCACAACAAAGGTCAAAAATTAGATATGATTTGTAGTGTTGCTCACGCGGCTAAATATTGCATTTTCGGGCAACAACAAAGTTATACTATGTGACAGGTGTCATTAGAGCACAGTTAATAAAGTCATTTCATGAAATGATGGATAAACTAGGCACTCACATTTTCGTGTTTCCCACGCTGGTCTCGTTGTGAACTCATGGCTCAATCGTCGAAAATCTAGGTGGTGATGATTCCAAGCTCGGATGCAAAGAGGCCTAGGTGTTATTCTGCGATATTCAAAAGTTTTATAGAAGTGTTTCATAAACCATTCTTGTACATTAAACTTTTGCAAGTTAGGACAATGGTGATGTAAAATAGTAATCAGCACTCCGAATTTAAGTTACACTTCTTTTTTATTACTTTTGTTGCAATATCACGTAACTCACAAAACATCACTTCACAATATAAAACGTACTTGAAAATATCTTTCTTACTGTTAAAGTTCACATTTCATAAATTGACAACAATTTGCGTCTTTTCAACATGACGACCAAGACTTGACTCTCTAATCTCAAATGATCGCTTACGCACCCAAAAAATCAGAGTTACAAGTACGTCAAAGATCACAGTGACAAAAGAAAGAATTCACATAAGAATAATATCATTGCAATACAAACATATCGATGTATCAAAGTACCTCTACATTAATTAAATCAAATCTGAATGTTGTCTCAGAAATATGTTAACTACTTTACAGAAACACAGTAAAATATTGCTGGTATCGAGAGGTTGAGATGAGGTGCCGTAACGGTTACGTAATTCAAGTACCATTACAAGACGGACAGAGACAGGGGGAAGAGAAGATGGACAGAAAAAGGAAGGAGCAAGAATGGAGGCAGATAGGGGGAGGAGGTGATTGTAAGAGAGAAAGGGGAGGTGATAGTGTACAGAGAGAGGAAGCGAGAACGAGATCAGGATGTATATCCAGATTCCACACACATTCAGCTATTGTGAATCATTCAAAATAAAAAAAAAAATGGTTCAAATGGCTCTGAGCACTATGGGACTCAACTGCTGGGGTCATAAGTCTCCTAGAACTTAGAACTACTTAAACCTAACTAACCTAAGGACAACACACACATCCATGCCCGAGGCAGGATTCGAACCTGCGACCGTAGCGGTCGCGCGGTTCCAGACTGTAGCGCCAGAACCGCTCGGCCACCAGCGGCCGGCCTGTGAATCACTGCCGGGCTCGCTAGCCATCACGTAAGTACAGCTCGCAGTATTACGATGTCGCGAGCACCTCGTGGCGTCGTTGCGCTGCGCAGCTGCGAAAATTAAACAGCACGCTACCCGCTGCCCGCTGTCCGCTGGACAGTGGATTAACGGCACGCCCACTGCCCATTTCGATTTATCCGCTGGTGGCTTCCTTATCGCCCGCCCCGCCATCTGGCTGGCCTGCTGCTAGTGGCCACCGAACCGTTATTGCGGACGTAAAATTCCCAACGGCCGACCTCTGCTCCGGCCGCCTTTCCGATATTGAAATTCCTTTCGCTAGAACGACACTCGATCGAGATCGACGAGCCAGGTGCGCGCTATTTCACGTATTATTTGCTTGTCACGACGTGAAAGGACGTTTAGGCGTGCGCCGGCGGCAGTCTGCGAATTCTATGGGTCGGATACGAACGTGTCGTTCGTCTGAAGATACTAGCAGGTGAAACTGGAAAAAATCTATTACCAGTTCACGTCAAAGATTAATCGCCTCTCGCTTTAATTTACTTACGGAAAAGTTGAGTTAGGATAGTTACGTCACTTTTCTACTTTTGCCCTGACCTGTAGGACGCACGTTGTCCAGTAGTCAACAAGTTACGGTGTAATCTTCAAAAAGATTTTCCCTCGTCAAACAACAATTGATGTATCGCGTTCGCTGTCCACTGAAAATTAATATCTTCGTAAAGTACTTACAATTATTCAAAGCAATATCAAACCTGTAATTTAATTATGAACGTTCTGAGAAACAACCACACAGCTTAAACGCCGGCACGTTAGCTAAGCGTGTTCGGTCAGAGGGTTAGCTCTCTCTGTAACACAAAAACTGAGTTAATCGATCAACAACGACCTTAGACTGATGTCTTACGACATCCGCCCCCAGCAGATGCAACGAACAAAACCGAACAAAAATGAGTAAAAAAAAAATACACTGGACTCTGGTACCAAATTTCGCGGGATCAATTCCGCATAGAATTAAATAAAAAAAAATTAAAAAAACCTAATCCTGTATGAAAAAAACGAGCTCATGTAAAAGAGTAATAAGGCACTACGGCTGAAGTAGGAGACATGTAGATGAAGTTTTTTCTACTACTTCGAATAAATAAGGTGACTTAAGAAATGTTTTGTTTATGCTGTTTCAACACTGCACTCGCACGAATCATCCTCAACACAGTTCGTTTATTATGTGGGGTAAGTTAATTCAAGTCGTAACCTCTTAAGGGAGAATTACTGTAGTTGGTAGGATAATTCGAGTAACAAAATTAGTTTTGCGTACACTCCATCTCCCCTCCTAGAACCATGGACCTTGCCGTTGGTGGGGAGGCTTGCGTGCCTCAGCGATACAGATGGCCGTACCGTAGGTGCAACCACAACGGAGGGGTATCTGTTGAGAGGCCAGACAAACATGTGGTTCCTGAAGAGGGGCAGCAGCCTTTTCAGTAGTTGCAGGGGCAACAGTCTGGATGACTGAATGATCTGGCCTTGTAACATTAACCAAAACGGCCTTGCTGTGCTGATACTGCGAACGGCTGAAAGCAAGGGGAAACCACAGCCGTAATTTTTCCCGAGGACATGCAGCTTTACTGTATGATTAAATCATGATGGCGTCCTCTTGGGTAAAATATTCCTGAGGTAAAATAGTCCCCCAATCGGATCTCCGGGCGGGGACTACTCAAGAGGACGTCGTTATCAGGAGAAAGAAAACTGGCGTTCTACGGATCGGCAGGTAGTTAGAAAATTTAAAAAGGGAAATGCATAGGTTGAAGTTAGATATAGTGGGAATTAGTGAAGTTCGGTGGCAGGAAGAACAAGACTTTTGGTCAGGTGGATACAGGGTTATAAATACAAAATCAAATAGGGGTAATGCAGGAGTAGGTTTAATAATGAATAAAAAAATAGGAGTGCGGGTTAGCTACTACAGACAGCATAGTGAACGCATTATTGTGGCCAAGATAGACACAAAGCCCATGCCTACTACAGTAGTACAAGTTTATATGCCAACTAGCTCTGCAGATGATGAAGAAATAGATGAAATGTATGACGAGATAAAAGAAATTATTCAGGTAGTGAAAGGAGACGAAAATTTAATAGTCATGGATGACTGGAATTCATCAGTAGGAAAAGGGAGGGAAGGAAACATAGTAGATGAATATGGATTGGGGGGAAGAAATGAAAGAGGAAGCCGCCTGGTAGAATTTTGCACAGAGCACAACTTAATCATAGCTAACACTTGGTTCAAGAATCATAAAAGAAGGTTGTATACCTGGAAGAATCCTGGAGATGCTAAAAGGTATCAGACAGATTATATAATAGTAAGACAGAGATTTAGGAACCAGGTTTTAAATTGTAAGGCATTTCCAGGGGCAGATGTAGATTCTGACCACAATCTATTGGTTATGAACTGTAGATTGAAACTGAAGAAACTGCAAAAAGGTGGGAATTTAAGGAGATGGGATCTGGATAAACTGAAAGAACCAGAGGTCGTAGAGAGTTTCAGGAAGAGCATAAGGGAAGAATTGACAGGAATTGGGGAAAGAAATACAGTAGAAGAAGAATGGGTAGCTCTGAGGGAAGAAGTAGTGAAGGCAGCAGACGATCAATTGGTAAAAAGACGAGGGCTAATAGAAATCCTTAGGTAACAGAAGAAATATTGAATTTAATTTATGAAAGGAGAAAATATAAAAATGCAGTAAATGAAACAGGCTTAAAGAAATACAAAAGTCTCAAAAATGAGATTGACAGGAAGTGCAAAATGGCTAAGCAGGGATGGCTAGAGGACAAATGTAAGGATGTAGAGGCTTGTCTCACTAGGGGTAAGATAGATACTGCCTACAGGAAAATTAAAGAGACCTTTGGAGAGAAGAGAACCACTTGTATGAATATCAAGAGCTCAGATGGCAACCCAGTTCTAAGCAAAGAAGGGAAGGCAGAAAGGTGGAAGGAGTATATAGAGGGTTTATACAAGGGCGATGTACTTGAGGACAATATTATGGAAATGGAAGAGGATGTAGATGAAGACGAAATGGGAGATAAGATACTGCGTGAAGAGTTTGACAGAGCACTGAAAGACCTGAGTCGAAACAAGGCCCCGGGAGTAGGCAACATTCCATTAGAACTACTGACAGCCTTGGGAGAGCCAGTCATGACAAAACTCTACCATCTGGTGAGCAAGATGTATGAGACAGGCGAAATACCCTCAGACTTCAAGAAGAATATAATAATTCCAATCCCAAAGAAAGCAGGTGTTGACAGATGTGAAAATTACCGAACTATCAGTTTAATAAGTCATGGCTGCAAAATACTAACGCGAAGTCTTTACAGACAAATGGAAAAACTGGTAGAAGCGGACCTCGGGAAAGATCAGTTTGGATTCCGTAGAAATGTTGGAACACGTGAGGCAATACTAGCCTTACGACTTATCTTAGAAGAAAGATTAAGAAAAGGCAAACCTACGTTTCTAGCATTTGTAGACTTAGAGAAAGCTTTTGACAATGTTAACTGGAATACTCTGTTTCAAATTCTGAATGTGGCAGGGGTAAAATACAGGCAGCGAAAGGCTATTTACAATTTGTACAGAAACCAGATGGCAGTTATAAGAGATGAGGGGCATTAAAGGGAAGCAGTGGTTGGGAAAGGAGTGAGACAGGGTTGTAGCCTCTCCCCGATGTTATTCAATCTGTATATTGAGCTAGCAGTAAAGGAAACAAAAGAAAAATTCGGAGTAGGTATTAAAATTCATGGAGAAGAAGTAAAAACTTTGAGGTTTGCAGATGACATTGTAATTCTGTCAGAGACAGCAAAGGACTTGGAAGAGCAGTTGAACGGAATGGACAGTGTCTTGAAAGGAGGATATAAGATGAACATCAATAAAAGCAAAACGAGGATAATGGAATGTAGTCAAATTAAATCGGGTGATGCTGAGGGAATTAAATTAGTAAATGAGACACTTAAAGTAGCAAAGGAGTTTTGCTATTTAGGGAGTAAAATAACTGATGATGGTCGAAGTAGAGAGGATATAAAATGTAGACTGGCAATGGCAAGGAAATCGGTTCTGAAGAAGAGAAATTTGTTAACGTCGAGTATAGATTTAAGTGTCAGGAAGTCGTTTCTAAAAGTATTTGTACGGAGTGTAGCCATGTATGGAAGTGAAACATGGACGATAACTACACTCCTGGAAATTGAAATAAGAACACCGTGAATTCATTGTCCCAGGAAGGGGAAACTTTATTGACACATTCCTGGGGTCAGATACATCACATGATCACACTGACAGAACCACAGGCACATAGACACAGGCAACAGAGCATGCCCAATGTCGGCACTAGTACAGTGTATATCCACCTTTCGCAGCAATGCAGGCCGCTATTCTCCCATGGAGACGATCGTAGAGATGTTGGATGTAGTCCTGTGGAACGGCTTGCCATGCCATTTCCACCTGGCGCCTCAGTTGGACCAGCGTTCGTGCTGGACGTGCAGACCGCGTGAGACGACGCTTCATCCAGTCCCAAACATGCTCAATGGGGGACAGATCCGGAGATCTTGCTGGCCAGGGTAGTTGACTTACACCTTCTAGAGCACGTTGGGTGGCACGGGATACATGCGGACGTGCATTGTCCTGTTGGAACAGCAAGTTCCCTTGCCGGTCTAGGAATGGTAGAACGATGGGTTCGATGACGGTTTGGATGTACCGTGCACTATTCAGTGTCCCCTCGACGATCACCAGTGGTGTACGGCCAGTGTAGGAGATCGCTCCCCACACCATGATGCCGGGTGTTGGCCCTGTGTGCCTCGGTCGTATGCAGTCCTGATTGTGGCGCTCACCTGCACGGCGCCAAACACGCATACGACCATCATTGGCACCAAGGCAGAAGCGACTCTCATCGCTGAAGACGACACGTCTCCATTCGTCCCTCCATTCACGCCTGTCGCGACACCACTGGAGGCGGGCTGCACGATGTTGGGGCGTGAGCGGAAGACGGCCTAACGGTGTGCGGGACCGTAGCCCAGCTTCATGGAGACGGTTTAGAATGGTCCTCGCCGATACCCCAGGAGCTACAGTGTCCCCAATTTGCTGGGAAGTGGCGGTGCGGTCCCCTACGGCACTGCGTAGGATCCTACGGTCTTGGCGTGCATCCGTGCGTCGCTGCGGTCCGGTCCCAGGTCGACGGGCACGTGCACCTTCCGCCGACCACTGGCGACAACATCGATGTACTGTGGAGACCTCACGCCCCACGTGTTGAGCAATTCGGCGGTACGTCCACCCGGCCTCCCGCATGCCCACTATACGCCCTCGCTCAAAGTCCGTCAACTGCACATACGGTTCACGTCCACGCTGTCGCGGCATGCTACCAGTGTTAAAGACTGCGATGGAGCTCCGTATGCCACGGCAAACTGGCTGCCACTGACGGTGGCGGTGCACAAATGCTGCGCAGCTAGCGCCATTCGACGGCCAACACCGCGGTTCCTGGTGTGTCCGCTGTGCCGTGCGTGTGATCATTGCTTGTACAGGCCTCTCGCAGTGTCCGGAGCAAGTATGGTGGGTCTGACACACCGGTGTCAATGTGTTCTTTTTTCCATTTCCAGGAGTGTAGTTTGGACAAGAAGAGAATAGAAGCTTTCGAAATGTGGTGCTACAGAAGAATGCTGAAGATAAGGTGGGTAGATCACGTAACTAATGAGGAGTTATTGAATAGGATTGGGGAGAAGAGAATTTTGTGGCACAACTTGACTAGAAGAAGGGATCTGTTGGTAGGACATGTTTTGAGTCATCATGGGATCACAAATTTAGCATTGGAGGGCAGCGTGCCGAGTAAAAATCGTAGAGGGAGACCAAGAGATGAATACACTAAGCAGATTCAGAAGGATGTAGGTTGCAGTAGGTACTGGGAGATGAAGAAGCTTGCACAGGATAGAGTAGCATGGAGAGCTGCATCAAATCAGTCTCAGGACTGAAGACCACAACAACAACAACAACACTCAATCTTTATTTATAAGCTACACCTTGCTTCCACACAAATATAAAAATCGTTTTGCAAATGGAATGGGTTTGCAGCCTTTTCAAGTCTTTACCTTCGGAACGATTAAGGCCCCTAGCTTTCAAGTCCGTACCCCCTACAGCGTAAGTCATGCCGACCGCTGTGGTCGAGCTGTTCTGGGCGCTTCAGTCCGGAACCACGTTGTTGCTGCGGTAACAGGTTCGAATCCTGCCTCGGAAATGGATGTGTGTGACGCCTTTAGGTTAGTTAGGTTTAAGTAGTTCTAAGTCTACGGGGACTGATGACCTAAGATGTTAAGTACCATAGTGCTTAGAGCCATTTTAACCATTTTTGAACCTAAGTTGGGCTTAGGATACGATGTGAGCGACGACGTAACAAATCCATATTGCTTATAGATTTTTCCTGAAAAAAAAAAAATCACGGGCGGCGAGAGTTGGTACATTAGTGGAAAGGCATGGTCCTTATGAAAGCACTGTAAAATATCCGAAGCATACATGTATCGAATTTGTTACGAAAGTAATACGAGATACATGTAACACAATCAGCACGGAAATATGTAGTTCCTTTCATAACACGAATCTCAAGTTAAGGGGTTTGCACACCTTGCAAGTATTCCCCACCCGTTTCTCTAGGGGGTTCAGATGTGAGGTACATACAGGCTAGCGCAAGACATAGCTATCTTTATCTTAAAACCATTTTTTGGCTGGAGCAGGAACAGGCACAGATGCATTACCTTGTTGAAACATCAGACTTTCATCCCCTAGGTCCTCATACATTCTAATCAATCCTCTCTCTGTAGCATCTCAGTGCACATACTAAAGTTCAATCTAGTTATCAGTCAAGTAATGCCTATTTAGCGCAGAAGACTGTACAAATCACAGCACTTCTACCACAAAAGTTTCTGCTCTTTCCTACCCGCTGATCTGTTCTCGGAACAAGCCAATAATATTTAAATTCATCCACCCATCTAAATCAAAGTTCTTCTCATCACTGAAAATCACTTTATCCCATTCTGAAGTCCATGACACATGTTTTTTTTAGCAAAATGCAATCTAGTCTGTTGATGTTTGAGTATTAGAGCAGGGTTTATATTCTAATTTTTATTGTTATTTTATGGTTTTATAGAAAAGATTAGAATGTATTCTTGGTTTTCAAATGGGGTACTGAAATTTCCATTGAAACTAAACCCGCCTTTTCTGTGTGTGTGTGTGTGTGTGTGTGTGTGTGTGTGTGTGTGTGTGTGTGTGTGTGTGTGTGTTGGCGTGTGGTAATATTTCTGTAAAGAGCTGTGGCAGTTTTTTTTCTTTCTGTGTGCTCTTGATTCCGTTGAAAGTCACTGTGTTTATTTGCTCGTTCCTTCGCAAATCTCCCCAGCGTCTCCCCATTTCCACGTCCACGTAGTGTAGCTGAAACGTTCTATAGTAATTAGTAGGACAAGGAAGAGTAATATTTACCTTCAAGTCTCACCTAATTATTCATCAGAGCCGGCCGAAGTGGCCGCGCGGTTCTGGCGCTGCAGTCTGGAACCGCGCGACCGCTACGGTCGCAGGTTCGAATCCTGCCTCGGGCATGGATGTGTGTGATGTCCTTAGTTTAGTTAGGTTTAACTAGTTCTAAGTTCTAGGGGACTAATGACCTCAGCAGTTGAGTCCCATAGTGCTCAGAGCCATTTGAACCATTTTTATTCATCAGACTTTACTATCGAGTTGTAATACGTAATATTCACCATGGTAAGTTCCCTTCGTCTTTATCATAGTAGGAACAAAATCGGAGTCATTAGCATTTCATTCAACCACATAGGTAATAAAAATCAGAGATAAGGCAATGATAAAGTCCGTTTTTCTTATGCAAGGAGTCACTTCTTTGGCTCCTACACACAGCACAGTAACTGCCCCAGTTAATTCCGTAATAAAATGTGATAATACAGCTTCTACAATCGTTTCTTTAATGAAAGATGTTTGTCATGTAGCATAATTTGTCGTAAACGTCTTGCATTCACTATCAACTGTAAATCGGCAACAAATTGAAGGGCGCTACGATTTGTGACCCTTGCTTTGCGCAAAAGAACCACCTTCGATTCAACAAATAATTTTGTACTTTGCCCATATTTTCCGGTCTGACCATATAGTGCGCCCAGTCTAACGAAATTATCAATCCCTGTACTTGAACGGTTGAACGTATTTGCGATTTCACGGTTAGAGACTCTCATTTCGTGGTATGCGGCGACTTTTGCTTTTCTACCACGTGATAACTATTTTCTCCGTAGCATAGTCACAATCGTAGTCTGTGTACAACATGAAGTGTCGCTAATGGTCTCGGTCTGTTATCTGCGGTAAAGACATATACGCACACTCCAACACCGCACAGAGCGGACTGCCATAACAGCCGTAACAGAGTTCCACTCTCTACCGCCTGAATCACTGATACCTTGTTATATACGACAGCGAACAGCCTTCTAGAACGACAATATTGGAAAGTTGGTAGAACGCTACAACAAATGTCTAAGTAGGAGCAACAACGATATAGAGAAGTAGCTGGAAGGTGTGTAACACAACAACCCAGTGCCTCCCGTATTATTCAGCTACTTGATTTCTCGATTTTATAAACACTTTCTTTAAATATGTACATTAATAAATTTTCTCAGTAATTAGTGTACATGAAATTTTAATATACGTTGATAGGATAAGTAAAAATTATTTACAGGGTGACATTTATTGAACTAATGAAAAGGCCCACCCCCACCCCTATGAACCATGGACGATGCCACTGGTGGGCAACCACAACGGAAGCGTATCTATTGAGAGGCCCGACAAACGTGTGGTTCCTGAAGAGGGGCAGCAGCCTTTTCAGTAGTTGCAGGGGCAACAGTCTGGATGACTGATTGATCTGGCCTTGTAACAATAACCAAAACGGCCTTGCTGTGCTCGCACTGCGAACGGCTGAAAGCAAGGGGAAACTACAGCCGTAATTTTTCCCGAGGGCATGCAGCTGTACTGTATAGTTAAATGATGATGGCGTCCTCTTGGGTAAGATATTCCGGAGGTAAAATAGTCCCTCATTCGGATCTCTGGGCGCGGACTACTCAGGAGAACGTCGTTATCAGGAGAAAGAAAACTGGCGTTCTACGGATCGGAGCGTGGAATGTCAGATCCCTTAATCGGGCAGGTAGGTTAGAAAATTTAAAAAGGGAAATGGATAGGTTAAAGTTAGATATAGTGGGAATTATGAAGTTCGGTGTCAGGAGGAACAAGACTTCTCGTCAGGTGAATACAGGGTTATAAAAACAAAATCAAATAGGGGTAATGCAGGTGTAGGTTTAATAATGAATAGGAAAATAGGAATGACGGTAAGCTACTACACACAGCACAGTGAACGCATTATTGTGGCCAAGATAGATACGAAGCCAACTCCTACCACAACTAGCTCTGCAGATGACGAAGAGATAGATGAAATGTATGATGAGATAAAAAAATTATTCATATAGTGAAGGGAGACGAAAATTTAATAGTCATGGCTTACTGGAATCGGAAAGTAGGAAAACGAAGAGAAGGAAACGTAGTAGGTGAATATGGAATGGGAGTAAGGCATGAAAGAGGAAGCCGCCTGGTAGAATTTTGCACAGGGCATAACTTAACCATAGCTAACACTTGGTTCAAGAATCATGAAAGAAGGTTGTATACCTGGAAGAATCCTGGAGATACTAAAAGGTATCAGATAGATTATATAATGGTAAGACAGAGATTTAGGAACCAGGTTTTAAATTGTAAGACATTTCCAGGGGCAGATGTGGATTCTGACCACAATCTATTGGTTATGAACTGCAGATTAAAACTGAAGAAACTGCAAAAAGGGAGAGCATTAGCGAACGATTGACAAGAATGGGGGAAAGAAACACAGTAGGAAAACAATGCCAGATGAAATAGTGAAGGCAGCAGAGAGAGAATCAAGTAGGTAAAAAGACGAGGGCTAATAGAAACCCTTGGGTAACAGAAGAGATATTGAATTTAATAGATGCAAGGAGAATATACAAAAATGCAGTAAATGAAGCAGGTAAAAAGGAATACAAACGTCTCAAAAATGAGATCGACAGGAAGTGCAAAATGGCTAAGCAGGGATGGCTAGAGGACAAATGTAAGGATGTAAAGGTGCATATAACTAGGGGTAAGATAGATGCTGCCTACAGGAAAATTAAAGAGACCTTTGAAGAAAATAGTACCACATGCATGAATATTAAGAGCTCAGATTAATCTCAGTTCTAAGCAAAGAAGGTAAAAAAAAAAGGTGGAAGGAGTATATAGAGAGTCTATACAAGTGAGATGTTCTTGAGGACAATATTACGGAAATGGAAGACGATGTGGATGAAGATGAAATAGGAGATACGATACTGCGGAGAAGCCCTCGGACGTTGGTGCGCCAGGTACATATAGTCTGCAGCCGCGAGCTCGGCTCCAGTTCACCACCGGCAATGGAGGGTGAAGCTTTGACAATGCCAGCCACTCGTGCTGGCGAAACGTCAGAAAAATCATTAGATGAACGTCGGGCGAAGGACCCGAGACAGAAGCCAATAGGCAGTTTGTCACTGCGTGAAGAGTTTGACAGAGCACGTAAAGACCTAAGTCGAAACAAGGCCCCGGGAATAGACAACATTCCATTAGAACTTCTGGGAGAGCCAGTCCTGACAAAACTCTACCATCTGGTGAGCAAGATGTATAAGACAGGCGAAATACCCTCAGACTTCAAGAAGAATATAATAATTTCAATCCCAAAGAAAGCAGGTGTTGACAGATGTTAAAATTGCCGAACTATCAGTTTAATAAGCCACGGCTGCAAAATACTAACACGAATTCTTTATAGACGAATGGAAAAACTGGTAGAAGCCGAACTCGCGGAAGATCAGTTTGGATTCCGTAGAAATGTTGGAACACGAGACGCAATTGTTGTGTCGATTCCCTAAGGTCTCGACACAATGAGTGGCTAGGTGCACGCGAAACTAACGCAGACGGGCGTAAATTCTGAAACAGGAGACTGGATGAAAACTATAAAGAAAAGAAGAGAGATTTTAATATACTTAACTTTAATGTAGTCTTGTTCTTGTTGAAATACATCTCTTGCATAGTAGTAAGCAATTAGCAATGATACACATGGCGCCTTGCTAGGTAGTAGCGATGGACTAGCTGAAGGCTATTTAATCTGTCTCTCGGCAAATGAGAGGAATACTTGGTAGGTCTAGTCGCAAGCTATGTCGTCCGTACAACTGGGGCGAGGTCATGTCCGTGTCTTGTGACCTGCCCTGTGGTGGCGCTACGTTTGCGAATACACAGTGGCGACACGCGGGTCCGACATGTACTACAGGACCGCGGCCGATTTAAGTTACCACCTAGCAAGTGTGGTGTCTAGCGGTGACACCACAGCAATACTGACCCTACGTCTTATTTTAGAAGACAGATTAAGAAAAGGCAAACCTACCTTTCTAGAATTTGTAGACTTAGAGAAAGCTTTTGACAATGTTGACTGGAATACTCTCTTTCAAAGTCTGAAGGTGGCAGGGGTAAAATACAGGGAGCGAAAGGCTATTTGCAATTTGTACAGAAACCAGATGGCAGTTATAAGAGTCGAGGGGCAAAAAGGGAAGCAGCGGTTGAGAAAGGAGTGAGATAGGGTTGTAGCCTCTCCCCGATGTTATTCAATCTGTATATTGAGCAAGCAGTAAAGGAAACAAAAGAAAAATTTGGAGTAGGTATTAAAATCCATGGAGAAGAAGTAAAAACATTGAGGTCTTTGAGGTTTGCCGATGACATTGTAATCTGTCAGAGATAGCAAAGGACCTGGAAGATCAGCTGAACGGAATGGACAGTGTCTTGAAATGAGGATATAATATGAACATTTACGAAAGGAACACGAGGATTACGGAATGTAGTCGAATTAAATCGGTTGATGCTGCTGGAATTAGATTAGGAAATGAGACGCTTAAAGTATTAAATGAGTTTTGCTATTTGGGGGGCAAAATAACTGATGATGGTTGAAGTAAAGAGGATATAAAATGTAGACTGGTAATGGCAAAGAAAGCGTTTCTGAAGAAGAGAAATTATAATCGAGTATAGATTTAACTGTCAGTACGTCGTTTCTGAAAGTATTTGTATGGAGTGTAGCCATGTATGGAAGTGAAGGTGGACGATAAATAGTTTAGACAAGAAGAGAACAGATGCTTTCGGAATGTGGTGCTACAGAAGAATTCTGTAGATGGGTAGATCACATAACTAATGAGGAGGTACTGAATAGAATTAGACAGAAGAGAAATTTGTGGCACAAATTGACTAGAAGAAGGGATCGGTTGGTAGGGCATATTCTGAGGCATCAAGGGATCACAAATTTAGTATTGGAGGGCAGCGTGGAGGGTAAAAACAGTAAAGGGAGACCAAGAAATGAATACACTAAACAGATTCAGAAGGATGTAGGTTGCAGTAGGTACTGGGAGATGAAGAAGCTTGCACAGGATAGAGTATCAGGGAGAGCTGCATCAAACCAGTCTCAGGACTGAAGACCACAGCACAAAACAACATGAAATAAAGTCCTCATAACTTCTGAATGATTTGCGTTAGGAAGCTGAAACTGCACCGTTGGTCGTGGAGTATGATAAAAATTAGTATGGGTAAGCATGGTTTGGTTTAGCGACGAAGCCCACTTTCATTTGAATGGGTTCGTCAATAAGCAAAACTGGAGCATTTGGGCGACTGAGAATCCGCATTTCGCGACTGAGAATCTCTTTACCCTCATCGTGTGACTGTATAGTGTGCAACATCCACTCAAAGAATAATCCGTGCAATATTCCTTGACGGCATAGTGACTACCGAACGGTATGTGAAGGTTTTGAAATATGATTTTATCCCCTTTAACCAAAGTGATCCTGATTTCGACAAGATGTGGTTCATGAAAGACGGAGGTCGACCCTATCGTAGCAGAAGAGCATTCGATGTCCTTTAGGGGCACTTTGGGGACCGCATTCTGGCTCTGGGGTACACAGAGGCTACTGGCATGGGCCTCGATTGGCCGCCATTTTCTGAGGATCTCAACACATGGGGCTATATTAAAGACAAGGTGTACAGCAATAAGACAAAAGCCACTGCTAAACTGAAAACAGCCATTAAGGAGGTCATCGACAGCATCGATGTTCCGATACTTCGAAGGGTTATGCAGAATTTCCCTATTCGTCTGCGCCACATCATAGCCAATGATGGCAGACATGTCGAACATGTCATAACCTAAATCTGAATATCTATAGTGACGTTTGCATGTTGAATAAAATGTGTGCATGTCGTAGTTTGTAATTACTTCACGTTTTTCTCATATACTTCAATAATTATCACTCTGCATGACAAATGATAGCAGTAAACACCGTGTGAAAAGAACATCGTTGGCGTGGCGCGCGCAGTCGTAGATGTGAAGGCAGGGAAGTAATTGCGAAGCACCTGACGTGTGGATCAGACATGTGTGTCGGCGGTCGAAATGTTGTTGTAATATGCGGTTAGGCAAATTATAAGAGGAAGATCAAGTACGTGAGCACAGTATATGGTCGCAAGAAAGTTTTGGAAGTAATGAAGAGCCGTTCGATAATCAAGAAGAGCCTCTTGACAATAATGTATCTAATAATCAGCACTACTTCGCACCACAGGCAACGCGCCGCAAAGTAAGATCCAGCCAGTATTTTATATCTGGGTAATAGATATGCCAATATTTAGTAACTTTTTTGAAATAGTAGAGTGTGTTTAGTCTCAGAAGAAACCTGTAGAGAGATACTGAATTGACCCGAGTCGTTAATCATAAGCAACGTTCTGTCCTTTCACCATAGATTCCGAGAAAGTCACGAGTGATTGAAATGGTCAAAAGAAGACAAATATAGTTAAATTTACAGTTGATTTTCAATTAAGTACTTATTCCGTTCAAAAGAAGTAACAACTTACGGTTCAGATAGTGTAGCACTATTATTGCAAACAACCAGCTCAAATTAAAAGTGGTTTAACTAATATTCATTTTCTATGGAAAAACTACGCTTGCTTTCCTGCAGTCTAGGTAGTTTCGTAATTTTATCTTGTATTTTGCAAATCATGTATACGTCAACTTAACATTAGTACCGAAAATAGTTGCTGTCCCAGATGAAGGTTATTCCAGCATTAATCTGAGATGCAATCAGTTGCAGAGAAATATGTAAAGAATGAAACAGTTTTTGTCACTGTTAAATATATTTTGAAACGGATACCATTATCATGAGTTACGTAACACAGTACAGCTACCATGAAGTGTTGCTAGACAGTGATTATTATTGGTGAATGTTATGGTAGCTAACGTCACTGAATTCTATATTAACGTCTTTTGTATTCATGTCAGACGTGTCTTTTACATGTAAGTTAGCGCCTGTGGGTTTTGTCCAGCTGCTGCTTTGTCTTTCACACAAGATATTTACGTGATTTCAAAGTCATTACAATTATTTACCAAAATTAACTTTTGGTCGTTATTGGAGCTGGTGACGGTGTTATTCTGAAATCTACGAGTAACTTCATTCAAACCGTGTCCAGTGAAACTTACTTTATTACCATTTTTTACACTCCGGTCGTTGTTTTACGCAGTAACAAACTCTCGTGCGATAGCGATCGTATTGTGACTATCTCTATTCTATTGGTAAGCATAGATTTTCGAATTCGATGCCTTGTTTCCACTAACACCCATACCTCAAGATGTCAACACTCAGATCGGTGTCAAACATTGCCTGTTGATAGACTATCAACCAAAACACCGATTCAGTTCGTGCTGTGTGCTGTAGTACAGTAGAAGATGCGTAAACAGTAATTAAAAGTAACACCAGAACCACAGAGTACAGGCAAACCGTATCTGTGAGCTCTGAATGTGACGATCTCTTGTTGGTGAATTACGATTATGATTATTCATAGAGACAAAATGAGTAATATACGAATGATTGAAAATTAATACTGTAATTAGTTATATTTTGGCCACGATACAATTTACATGCATGTTTTGCACTACTGAGAGTTTTGTAATATGTGGTATTATATTGTAATCTCTGGTGACAAACAAACCAACTTGAAAGAAAAAAAAAAATAGAGCGCCAGATTGCTACACTAAAGGTCACGAGTTAGAAACCCATTGGTTGCGATTTTTTTAACAAATTACGCGTGAAATTGTTATAGGGGAGGGCATTTTTCTGCCTTGTAAAAGGAAATTTCAGAGTTTCTAACAATGTTCTTTTGGCAATCTGCTTTCACTTAGTTAGTTGAAAATAGCAAACCTATAAAGATACACTCCTGGAAATTGAAATAAGAACACCGTGAATTCATTGTCCCAGGAAGGGGAAACTTTATTGACACATTCCTGGGGTCAGATACATCACATGATCACACTGACAGAACCACAGGCACATAGACACAGGCAACAGAGCATGCACAATGTCGGCACTAGTACAGTGTATATCCACCTTTCGCAGCAATGCAGGCTGCTATTCTCCCATGGAGACGATCGTAGAGATGCTGGATGTAGTCCTGTGGAATGGCTTGCCATGCCATTTCCACCTGGTGCCTCAGTTGGACCGGCGTTCGTGCTGGACGTGCAGACCGCGTGAGACGACGCTTCATCCAGTCCCAAACATGCTCAATGGGGGACAGATCCGGAGATCTTGCTGGCCAGGGTAGTTGACTTACACCTTCTAGAGCACGTTGGGTGGCACGGGATACATGCGGACGTGCATTGTCCTGTTGGAACAGCAAGTTCCCGTGCCGGTCTAGGAATGGTAGAACGATGGGTTCGATGACGGTTTGGATGTACCGTGCACTATTCAGTGTCCCCTCGACGATCACCAGTGGTGTACGGCCAGTGTAGGAGATCGCTCCCCACACCATGATGCCGGGTGTTGGCCCTGTGTGCCTCGGTCGTATGCAGTCCTGATTGTGGCGCTCACCTGCACGGCGCCAAACACGCATACGACCATCATTGGCACCAAGGCAGAAGCGACTCTCATCGCTGAAGACGACACGTCTCCATTCGTCCATTCACGCCTGTCGCGACACCACTGGAGGCGGGCTGCACGATGTTGGGGCGTGAGCGGAAGACGGCCTAACGGTGTGCGGGACCGTAGCCCAGTTTCATGGAGACGGTTGCGAATGGTCCTCGCCGATACCCCAGGAGCAACAGTGTCCCTAATTTGCTGGGAAGTGGCGGTGCGGTCCCCTACGGCACTGCGTAGGATCCTACGGTCTTGGCGTGCATCCGTGCGTCGCTGCGGTCCGGTCCCAGGTCGACGGGCACGTGCACCTTCCGCCGACCACTGGCGACAACATCGATGTACTGTGGAGACCTCACGCCCCACGTGTTGAGCAATTCGGCGGTACGTCCACCCGGCCTCCCGCATGCCCACTATACGCCCTCGCTCAAAGTCCGTCAACTGCACATACGGTTCACGTCCACGCTGTCGCGGCATGCTACCAGTGTTAAAGACTGCGATGGAGCTCCGTATGCCACGGCAAACTGGCTGCCACTGACGGCGGCGGTGCACAAATGCTGCGCAGCTAGCGCCATTCGACGGCCAACACCGCGGGTCCTGGTGTGTCCGCTGTGCCGTGCGTGTGATCATTGCTTGTACAGCCCTCTCGCAGTGTCCGGAGCAAGTATGGTGGGTCTGACACACCGGTGTCAATGTGTTCTTTTTTCCATTTCCAGGAGTGTAGGTGTTGTGTTATCTACACATATATATATACACTATAGGTTTTCTAGTTTCAGCTAACGAAGCTAAAGAACATTGCCAATACTACAAGCTCCGAAACGTCCTTTTACATGGCAAAAATATTATCTCTCATAGAACAATTTCACGCATAATCTGTTTTCTTTTTCTAATCTTTAGTAGGTTTCGAACTCAGGACCTTGAACACAATATTATGACGCTCTACTAACTCACCTGCCAGAGATCTTCACACGCTATTGCCTCAGATATAGTTTAGCTGTTCTGGTGTTACTTTTAATTTCCGTTTACGCGTCTTCTACTGCACGTCAGCACACACCACAAACTGAATCGGTGATTTGGTTGATACTCTATCTACACACAACGTTTCGTACCGATCTCAGTGTCTGAGATCTGGAGGTTTGTGTGTAAGAGCGGAACATTAAGTACACGTTCAAAAGGTTCAAATGGCTCTGAGCACTATGGGACTTAACATCTGTGGTCATCAGTCCCCTAGAACTTAGAACTACTTAAACCTAACTAACCTAAGGACATCACACACATCCATGCCCGAGGCAGGATTCGAACCTGCGACCGTTGCAGTCGCGCGGTTCCGGATTGAGCGTAAGTACACGTGTCACAATAAAACTTTACATAGGCCGTGGAGTATAGGTACTTTGTAGGCGTAGCTAACTGTTGTAAATAAAACATTTTTGATGTTCACTGTGATTTCCATTTCACGACCGATGACATGCGTCTGCATGATAGCTCCGCACTTCACATTTAAGTGCCTGGCAGAGGTTTCATCGAACCACCTTTAAGCTGCTTCTCCACTGTTCCACTCTCGAACAGCACGCGGAAAAAACGAACAGTTAACTCTTTTCGTACGAGCTCTGATTCCTCTTATTTTACTATGATTTCTTCGATTGCAGGTGGAAACCATCAAAAGATTTTCACGCTGTGAAAAGAAAGCTGGCGATTTAAATTTCATGAGAAGAAACTGCCTCAGCGAAAAATGCCTTTAATAACTGGCATCCCAATTCGTACATCATATCCGCGGGACTCTTTCGCCTATTAGGTGACAATACAAAACGAGCTGCCCTTCTTTGAACTTTTTAGCTGTCCTCCGTCAATCCTGCCTTATGTGGAGCCCATACTGCACCGCAGTATACCGGGAGAGAGCAGACAAGCCTAGTGTAAGCAGTCTCTTTAGCAGACCTGTTAAATTTTCTAAGTGTTTTGCCAATAAAATGCAGTCTATGGTTTGCTCTCTCCGTAATATTATCTATGTCATTGTTACAGTTTAAGTTGTTCGTAATTGTAATTTCTAAGTATTTAGTTGAGTTTACAGCCTTTAGTTTTGTGTGATTTATCGTGTAACTCAAATTTAGTGGATCCTTTTTAGTACTCATGTGCATGATCTGACACTTTTCATGATTTAGAGTCAACTGCCACTTTCTGAACCTTACAGATATCTTTCCCAAATCGTTTTGCAATTTATTTTGATCATCTGATGACAGCGGCATTTGCAAAATATCTAAGAGGACTGCTCAGATTGTCTTCCAGATTGTTTACGTACCTCAGGAACAGGATCTTAAAAAACGTATAGTCCTTGTATTAAAACCACTGATGGGATATTTCGGGTTTTTTGCTATTCTATAGAGTTATAATTTAATATCGATGTTTTTCTCTTTTTTTTGGGGGGGGGGGGGTAGGTTATTATCTACTATCAACCTTTAGATATCTACACTACTGGCCATTAAAATTGCTACACCAAGAAGAAATGCAGATGATAAACGGGTATTCATTGGACAAATATATTATACTAGAAGTAATATGTGATTACATTTTCATGCAATTTGGGTGCATAGATTCTGAGAAATCAGTACCCAGAACAACCACCACTGGCCGTAATAACGGCCTTGATACGCCTGGGCATTGAGACAAACAGAGCTTGCATGGCGCGTACAGGTACAGCTGCCCATGCAGCTTCAACACGATACTACAGTTCATCAAGAGTAGTGACTGGCGTATTGTGACAAGCCAGTTGCTCGGCCACCATTGAGCAAACGTTTTTAATTGGTGAGAGATCTGGAGAATGTGCTGGCCAGGACACCAGTCGAACATTTTCTGTATCCAGAAAGGCCCGTACAGGACTTGCAACATGCGATCGTGCATATCCTGCTGAAATGTAGGGTTTCGCAGGGATCGAATGAAGGGTAGTGCCACGGGTCGTAACACATCTGAAATGTAACGTCCACTGTTCAAAGTGCAGTCAATGCGAACAAGAGGTGACCGAGACGTGTAACCAACGGCACCCCATACCATCACGCCGGGTGATACCCCAGTATGGCGATGACGAATACACGCTTCCAATGTGCGTTCACAGCGATGTCACCAAACACGGATGCGACCATCATGATGCTGTAAACAGAACCTGGATTCATCCGAAAAAATGACGTTTTGCCATTCGTGCACCCAGGTTCGTCGTTGAGTACACCATCGCAGGCGCGCTTGTCTTCGATGCAGCGTCAAGGGTAACCGCAGCCATGGCTTCCGAGCTGATAGTCCATGCTGTTGCTAACGTCGTCGAACTGTTCGTGCAGATGGTTGTAGTCTTGCAAACATCCCCATCTGTTGATTCAGGATCGAGACGTGGCTGCACGATCCGTTACAGCCATGAGGATAAGATGCCTGTCATATCGACTGCTAGTGATACGAGGCCGTTGGGATCCAGCACGACGTTCCGTATTACCGTCCTGAACACATCGATTCCATATTCTGCTAAGAGTCATTGGATGTCGACCAACGCGAGCGGTTATGTCGCGATACGATAAAACGCAATCGTGATAGGCTACAATCCGACCTTTAGCATAGTCGGAAACGCGATGGTACGCATTTCTCCTCCTTACACGAGGCATCACAACAACATTTCACCAGGCAACGCCGGTCAACTGCTATTTGTGTATGAGAAATCGGTTGGATACTTTCCGCATGTCAGCACGTTGTAGGTGTCGCCACCGGCGCCAACCTTGTGTGAATGCTCTGAAAAGCTAATCATTTGCATATCGCAGCATCTTCTTCCTTTCGGTTAAATTTCGCGTCTGTAGCACGTCATCTTCGTGGTGTAGCAATTTTAATGGGCAGTAGTGTGTGATGAAATCGAAATCAGCATCGATTGTTTGCCAAGATGCCACGTTCTTAATCTGAGCTCTGTTAATTTGCTGTCACAGCCTTGCAGTAAGTCGGCATTGAAAGAAGTAGCAGGCGAAGCTGCGACCAAAAAGAGAATGGAGTAGCAGAGCGGCCAGTAACGGCAGCTGGGCACCTCGGCTGGCTGGCTGGCTGGCTGGCTGTAGGGGCCGCGATTCATGGCGGCCAGAGCGCCAGCAGCCACATTTCCGGCCCAGCGGCAGAGGGAAGGCTGGCGCCCTGGCGGGCCCCGAAAGCGGATTACTTCCGCCGGAGGCCCGCCGGGATTCCGCCCCGCGCAGCACGACTCATATTTCCGCACAGCCGAAATACACCAACATCTCACTGTCTCTTCTGTCAACACTTCAAATAGCTGGGATAAAAATGTTTCTGGCAGCAGTGTTTCTGAGACGTGCGTTTTCAGCCTATGGACCGAAGCTTTCCACATGTTCACTGACCATATGAACTGCACCTTCACTGAAACCAAGTTCACTCCTGAGATGGTGAGAGAAGGAAAGTTGGAGATTGTTGACGCTTCACTCCGTCTACTGCCTGTCTAGATGAAGGTTATTCAGAGTGTAAGTGAGATATTTTTATCATTAGTACCTCAATATGTAACGTGCGTTAGTTGTTTCTTCTCTGCGTCTAACAGTCTATCCACAAACAGGTCACATAATTTACTAACTGATGTTTTCTGCATGGTCGTAATTGCACCACTGCACCACGTATTGAACTACGCCTTTGAGTATGGACTAACTGTTTTGTGTCGACGCGTCCACACTTCAACACCGACCTGCTGCCCACGGAAAACGAGCATTGTGACAGGGTGACTGTCGAAAAAAGTCTAAATGTTTTTTATTGCGGAATTCGAATGTATACACATATATTGAAGAATTATTCCTCAAAATATTATGAGCGAGCTCCAAAAAGTAATTATTCTGTGAGCGTTTGAAGCCGAGCGCCCACGGCACGCCTCGGCATTAGAGGTTCGGTTCCGCCCTCACGCTCCCTATTTAAGCTGATTTGATTAAACCAGCTTTGCTAGATCGTTGTTTGGGCGGTTTTACTCAAAATGTGAACGAAAGTTTCAATGGTCTCATTTGGAGATACGCTCCAAGAATAACATAGAGCCGAAGCGAAACTGTCAACATTGCTTCAAATTTGAACGTATGTCTATTCACTGTAGGCCATACTGCATTAATGCACGTGGCGATTGCCCTTCAAATCAAAAACGACGATGGAGTGCGCCAATTCTGTGAAGATACACACGCCAGCGACCATGCACTCAGCGGCAAAAACGGCTTTGAGGATTAGAAGATGGCGTATCAGGACAAAGTAGCAGAAAGCGGTCATCCACTAGCCGGGGCGATAGTTACTATGGAGCAGGCATCGATGATATCCCGTGAGTCTCAAGCTTTGTCCCTTTCTTTTTTATATTATAAATACTTGTCAATCTTTAAACGCGGTTTTCTCACAATCATGCTTCTCGGCACGGTTGTCATCGCCCACGATACAGTTAATAACCGATTTTTATGATTTTTAGTTTCCCTTGAAGCAAACTGAATTCTCTTCAGTTCATCGTAGCCGTTTTTTATGCAGATATTTAGTATTTTTTGGCCAAAAAAGAGGGGTCCCAAAAATTGCAGTTTTTTCAAATATCTAAAATTTCGATAATTTTTTTCTTTTTTTTTTTGCAAATCCCTAAGATGAACTAAAATTGCATCTATGAGGACCAAAGTGATATGTTAACTTTATGTTTCAATAACCACAACCGGAGTTACAGCGACAACCGTCGATCTATCTCCTTTCAGAGCTGCTTCGGGAAAAACCCAGTTGCACAGTGAAGATTTTAATATCTTTCAATAAAAAATACCAATAAAAACTTCAACACATGCTTTATTCAGTTCAGAAAATCCCATTTGTCTACTACATTCCATTAAGGAGGAAAAAAGCTCACGAATTTGAGCTGTATTTTCGACTGACACCCTGTCGTTCCCCATTAAAGGCTTGCTGAGGTTTCTTCTACAACTACGTAACTCAGTTTAAGTTAAACGCCGACAGTTAACATCAATCAACTTTACATCTCATAAACATTACAAAATCCACATTTGTTGCCAATACCGTGAGCCACTAAATCAAACGTGGTACAATCTTTCGTCTGTGCTTCACCGCAGTTAGACACGTATTATTACTCTTTGTTTGCCGAGCTTGCCACTAACCATTTCCGGCCTTAGGCATTGCATTAGATTCGAAACTTGCTAGGGTACCGTACTCCTGCATTTACAATTTTTGGTCGGATTAAGTTCAGAACTTTTACATCGCTGCCACACCTACTCAACAAAGCAAAAATTGAGTATTTTTAACGTACATTCTTTTAATTAATGATTGTTCTTGCTTCTCATGTGTTTGCAAAGTTAATCTGTTTGAGACATACTGCCTTATGATATTACAGTGGCAACCATGCAACTAGGCTACTTTCCTGCAGCCACAGAACCCTGTAGCTGGGGTTTCACTTCCCGCTTACTTTATCTTGGGCGCCTAAGTTATTGGTGGAAAAGCGGCTCTATACCTAAGTGAACAAAATTTTCATTATACAGCATCAGCAACAGCACTTTCGGACACACTGACACATTTAGCAAAACCTGTTTCTGGTAAGGGGCACCTGGATCCCGAGGTCTGAAATCTGGTTCAGAATGGTTCAAATGGCTCTAAGCACTATGGGACTCAACATCTGAGGTCATTAGTCCCCTAGACTTAGACCTACTTAAACCTAATTAACCTAAGGACATCACACACATCCATGCCCGAGGCAGGATTCGAACCTGCGACCGTAGCAGCAGCGCGGTTCCGGTCTGAAGCGCCTAGAACCGCTCGGCCACAACGGCCGGCTCTGACATCTGGAATAGATCTTTTAGAAGAAACGCTCTACTGGGCGACGTATGAAGATAACTTTCTCTGAGAAACGAAAACACGGTGTTTCTCAATCACCACAAGATGATAATCCTATAGCTCTCAATTTCTTCAGAAATACATAAATGAAACAGGCAATTCTGAGTAGAAGAAGTAGTCAACCCATTCTCAGACCACCAAGGAAATTAAACGATTGTGTGTCCAATAAAAGACAACCATGGTCTCAGTTACAGGAATTTATGAAAGTGCTTTAATTTATAAAAGTCTTTTTCTGAATACGGTGCCAGTTACATTGCTGAGTGCACAGAGCATCGACGTCACATTAAAAACGCGATTTTCACTAATATGCTGTTTCTCACAAACAAACATAGAATTATATTTTACGAAACGAAAATATACAGCACCGCATCGTTTATTGGCATTCGTTCAACAAACTCGTAGAGATCAGAAGATGCAGCAATAGCTGCTACGTCCTTAGCAGTGCGTGCAGATGCTGGAAACCTACAGAGAAATAAGCCGACTTAACTAGCATCCACCACGATTACAACTGATACAAATTTTTCTCCATCTCAGACATCGAGATTATACCTGGAACCTCAAAGAAGTTTCATGACTTGGTGAAGTCTTTACGTCATTCGGTCAATACACATGAAAGTAGCTCAGGGACAATTAATATGACAGTTAACCGACGATGAAGGTAGAGTAAATCGTTGGAAAGCTTGTGTATACAAACAAATCAGACGCAGGAATAAAACTAAGAAACATTTATCCAACAATGTCGTTGTGAATAAATTATGTTCTCAGTTTCAATAGCTTTCTTATTTCATTTACGTTTTTTCGAGGCATGAAAACTGTCCTTCGTCCACTCGAAGCTAAAAGACGAAACCGATCAACAGAGTTCACCTACTAGTAAAATGCAGTCCACTCACACATCTATGGTTAAAGTGTTAGCATCCTGAATCAGTGTTTATTTATTCATTTTTATCCGAAAATAAATATATTTTCAAAACTGATAGGCCTACATGTAACTAAGATATACAGGATGTATCATAAATATTGATTCGTATTTCACAAGACATATATTCCACATCTACACCTACATCTACAGACATACTTCACACCCTAGGGTAAGGCGAATGGTGCAGATTACCTCCTACCACTACTACTCATTCTCAGCCCTTTTTTCACTCGCAAATGGAGCTTTTTACGAATCCTAATTTTTCCTTATTTTGTCTATGTGGTCCTCATGCTAAATGTACATTGGCGGTAACAGATTAGTTTTGCAATCACTCGCAAAATCTGGGTCTCTAAATTTTCTCATCAGTGAAACTTCCCGGCAAATTAGAACTATGTTCCAGACAGACACTCGGAATCGAAACTTTTGCCTTCCGCGTGCAGGTGCCCTGCTCAGCTTTATTTCCACCAGTGTATCATCTCCTACCTTACAAACTTCACAGAAGTTCTCCTGCGAAACTTGCAGCATTAGCATTCCTGAAAGAAAGGATATTGCGGACACATGACTTAGCCACAGCCTGTGGATGTTTCCAGAATGAAATTTTCACTCTACAGCGGAGTGTGCGCTAATAATATCTTTAAGTTGCGCAGAAGACCTTCTGTTGAGTTTGGAAGGTAAGAGACGAGGTACTGGCGGAATTACACTACGTGGGAGAGTCCTGAGTCGGGTCTGGATAGCTCAGTCGGAAGAGCACTTGCCCGCGAAAGGCAAAGGTCCCAAATTGTAGTCTCGGTCCGGCGCACACCTTTAATCTAGAAGGAACTTTCGTCTCAGCGCACATTCCGCTACAGAGTGAAAATTTCATTCTGTCTTTGTCAATAGTGTTCCGCTAAAAGAACGTCGTCTATCCTCTAGAGATTCCCATTTGAATTCACGTAGCACTTTCCTAGTCCTCACTTGTTGATCGAACCTACAGGTAACGAATCTAGCACCACACCTCTGAATTTCCTTAATCCGACTTGGTGAAGATTCCAAACTATAGAACATTACCCCGGAATCGACCGCAACAGCGTTATATAAACGGACTCCTTTACAAATGAGAAACAATTTTCTAGAGTTCTCCCAATAAACCGAAATCCACCAGTTACCTTGCTCATTATTCACCTTACGTGCCCGTTCCATTTTAAGTCGATTTGCAACAGATTGACTAGACATTTAACCGACGTAACTGTGTCGAGCAGTCCACCACTAATAGTATATTCGGATATTATACAGGGTGGTCCATTGATAGGGCTGGGCCAAATATCTCACGAAATAAGCATCAAACGGAAAAACTACAAGAAACGAAACTCGTCTAGCTTGAAGCGGGAAACCTGATGGCGCTATGGTTGGCCCGCTAGATAGCACTGCCATAGGGCAAACGGATATAAACTGCGGCTTTTAAATAGGAACCCCCATTTTTATTACATATTCGTGTAGTGCGGAAAGAAATATGAATGTTTTAGGTGGACCACATTTCGCTTTGTGATAGATGGCGCTTAATAGTCACAAACGTGTAAGTACGTGGTATCACGTAACATTCCGCCAGTGCGGACGGTATTTGCTTCGTGATACATTACCCGTGTTAAAACGGACCGTTTACCAATTGCGGGAAAGGTCGATATCGTGTTGATGTACTGCTATTGTGATCAAAATGCCCAACGAGCGTGTGCTGTGTATGCTGCTCGGTATCCTGGACGACATCATCCAAGTGTCCGGACCGTTCGCCGGATAGTTAGGTTATTTAAGGAAACAGGAAGTGTTCAGCCAGATGTGAAACGTCAACCACGACCTGAAACATATTATAATGCCCATGTAGGTATTTTGGCTGCTGTCGCGGCTAATCCGCACATCAGTAGCAGACAAATTGCGCGAGAATCGGGAATCTCAAAAACGTTGGTGTTGAGAATGCTACATCAACATCGATTGCACCCATACCATATTTCTATGCACCAGGAATTTCATGGCGACGACTTTGAACGTCGTGTACAGTTCTGCCACTGAGCGCAAGAGAAATTACGGGACGATGACAGATTTTTTGCACCCGCTCTATTTAGCGACGAAGCATCATTCATCAACAGCGGTAACGTAAACCGGCATAATATGCACTATTGGGCAACGAAAAATGTACGATGGCTGCGACAAGTGGAAAATCAGCGACCTTGGCGGGTTAATATATGGTGCGGCATTATGGGAGGAAGGATAATTGGCCCCCGTTTTATCGGTTGCAATCTATATGGTGAAATGCATGATGATTTCCTACGTAATGTTCTATGGATGTCCGGCACATAGCTCACGTGCGATTGAAGCAGTATTGAATAGGATAATTCATGGCAGGTGGATTGGTCGTCGAAGAACCATACCATGGCCCGCACATTCACCGGATCTGACGTCCCCGGATTTCTTTCTGTGGGGAAAGATATTTGCTAACGTGATCCACCGACAACGCCTGACGACATGCGTCAGCGCATTGTCAATGCATGTGCGAACATTAGGGAAGGCAAACTACTTGCTGTTGAGAGGAATGTCGTTACACGTATTGCCAAATGCAATGCGGTTGACGGACATCATTTTGAGCATTTATTGCATTAATGTGGTATTCACAGGTAATCACGCTGTAACAGCATGCGTTCTCAGAAATGATAAGTTCACAAAGGTACATGTATCACATTGGAACAAACGAAATAAAATGTTCAAACGTACCTACGTTATGTATTTTACTTTAAAAAACCTACCTGTTACTAAGTCTTAGTCTAAAATTGTGAGCCATAGGTTTGTGACCATTACAGCGCCATCCATCACAAAGCGAAGAAAGTGGTCCAACTAAAACATTCATATTTATTTACGTACTACACGAATATGTAATAAAAAGTGGAGGTTCCTGTTAAAAAAACGCCGTTGATATCCGTTTGACCTATGGCAGCGTCATCTAGCGGGCCAACCATAGCGCCATCTGGTTTCCCCCTTCAAGCTTGACAAGTTTCGTTCCTTTTAGTGTTTTCGTTTGACGCTTATTTCGTTAGATATTTGGCCCGGTCACGATCAATGGACCACCCTGTACGATTGTTTCCCTACAGGTCTACGACAACTTTAATTTTTCCTTGTTTACAGCAAGGTGCCATTCACAGCACCAAATAGGTATCCTGTTCGAATTATCCTACATTCTTCTACAGCCACTCAACAACTACACTTTTCCGTACACTACACCGTCTTCAGCAGAAAGTCAGATTGCTAGTAGCCTGATTCGTCAAACTGTTTTTGTGTATGAAGAACAAGAGCGATATTGCCACAGTTCCTTGAGGTTCTCCTGACGATACCTTTGTCTCATATCAACACACGTCAAACAAGAAACATACTGGTATCTATTACTTAAGAAGTCTTATTTACGTGTGTGTTAACTTATTATGTTCGGACCTGCGTTTACAGTCCCCAGTGCGCACTGTGTCAAATGCTGTCTGGAAATCTAGGTATATTAATTGAGCCTATTGTCTTTAATCCATGGTTGCATCGAATAAGTGGTTCGGTGCGCCGGCGTCTCTCTAGGGGGCAGACACGTGCGAGTCGGGTGTGTAAAGGCACGGGCATGAGCTCCGTATGGATGTCCGCCCCACCCAAGTTCTAAAAGCCCCCCCAACATCGAACACCATGCCACCCGTCTCGCTTTCCACGTCCGATTACCATTCCCCTCAAGAATGGTTTACCAGCTCATCAAATTTCCATCTATCCTCACTCACATTGAATACCACTGAATAACCTACACCAACCGCAAGCTCGATTCCAACAATCCCACCGTGCCCTCTCTTATTTCTTGACCTAGTGTCCTGCTGTGCCTCAACCCACACATCGCACCAACCCTCCAACTGCACACACTCCACGTGTCCTCTCCCAAATAAATTTCAACTTTCTGTCTCTCCCAGACCACGGACTCCGCCACGACAGATACTCATCCAACCAACTCTGAATCCACGCCACCCTATTAGCCCGCCCCTCCCCCTAGTCAGGGCTCCCTCCTTGACCTCACCCTGTACCACATCCTTTCCCTTTCTCTGCCGCTTCCCATCCTCCTTTCGTTTCAAATTTATAGATCCCAATACCAGCTACCACTCACTGCTTGTCACGCACACCACCGCTATCTCATCACCACCCCTTACCAGTCTTCACCTCTCATCACCACCACTCTCCAATTTCTCACCATATCCATCTCTCTTTTGATCTACAATCTGCCATCCCAGGGCAGGTCGTTTCCGAGTTTCAGATACTGGCTCCGTTTTTAATGGTCACTGTCTCGTCTGTCGTATTCAGTGTTTTTGAAGTGTTTAGTTAGCTCCGTACGGTGGCTGGCTTATCCTCGTTGGCATAAGTGGTTTCCGATTTAACGAGGGAGCGCGGCTTTGTTGGGCCGCAGGGAGCAATGTGCTTCCGCGTTACGGCCAAAAGATTGGCCCACCGAGAGGGTTCGCTTATTGGTGTGTAGCAGACGTGTTTACCACAGGTGTTTTTGCCCCCCGTTGGTAGGAGCCGTTGCTTGTGTGTCGTACTGGAAGGAGCCTGAGGTCCTTAAGCAGGGACTCCAAATAATCCGTCAGCTGTGAGGATTGAATTCTGACCGCTTGGCCTTGCTCTGTTTCTTAACGGATCTATGCGCTTTATTTGGCGGTTATCTGACATATTATTCTGTGCTAGTGAGCCTTTTGACCCCTGCAGTGTACCATCAGGTACCACCATTCTGGTTCTCAGTAAATAGCACTGCGATTGTAACCCTTCGCACTTTCCGTGTGCATTTAGACCACGCCACGTTCAAAATATGCGAATCAGTAGCTTTTTACTTAGTCACGAGCGGTATTGTCAGGCAAGCGGGTTTCTTTGTGGACTCATTAACTTCTACCAAATCGTTACTTATGGGCTAGTGCCTGAGTAAGTTAACAACTCTATAAGGTACGTTCCGGTGCCATCAGTGAAAATGTATTCAAATTTGCCTGAAGAACCATTTACGTTTATTTAGAGTAGCTCTTCATTTGTTCAAGCTGTTGAGGCGTTGCTCAATTATCTTTGTATGATTGTGTTGGTCACTTCAGATACTGGCTGAACTGATAGCTGTTTTCACAACTTTGAATGATAAAACTAGTTCTCGAAGTGATGTTGGAGTTCGTTCTAAATTTTGGTGTGTTGCAGGAAGGTTTGCTGAATTGTACATTAGAACAGTTGAGATTAAAGGTGATTATTTGGAGGCCGTTGCTTCTCAAAGTTTCTGCCTGTAAGCAGTTGGTTTTTGCCGCATTCAAACCTATCCTCCACGTTTTGAACCCTGATTAGCTTAAGAGACTGGAGCTTTAATATGATTCACCGAGCGAAGTGGCGCAGTGGCTATCACACTGGACTCGCATTCGGGAGGACGACGGTTCAATCCCGCGTCCGGCCATCCTGATTCAGATTTTCCGTGATTTCCCTAAATAGCTCCAGGCAAATGCCGGGATGGTTCCTTTGAAGGGGCACAGCCGACTTCCTTCCTTGTCCTTCCCTAATTCGATAAGACCGATGACTTCGCTGTCTGGTCTCCTCCCCCCAGACAACCCAACCCTTTAATAAGATTCACTTGCAACTGTCGCAATTTATTTTGGCAGTTCGAAAAAGATTAATGTTTAGTCCAGTAATGATCGTTTTCTGCGTTATAAAATTTTTGTACATCTGAACGCAAATTTTAGGAAAATTTTTATAGTTTCTTTTTAATTGAACATTCAAGTTTCACTGGGCTGTAACTAAAATTTTAAGTGCTCTTACTTGGTCTTTGTGGAGATACTGTCAAAAGATAGTAAATAAGCTTCTATGTTATTGTTTATTTATGATAAATAAATTGACATCAAAAGCAATTTATATTTAAATTGTGTCCAGCTCCTTACCACACCACTACCTAGCTCCACACCATTACAATGGTAGCAGAGCATGGTTTTACCACAGAGTCAGGGTTCTGATCATGAGCGTAGGCAGGGAAACTTGTCTGTGTGTACTGTTATGTTTTCTTTATTGTTTTCTCTCCAGACATTGTGATGGAATCGGTCCTAGGTAGGAGAGGTGTGCTGGGGATCTCATACTTTCCCAAGGTGCTGCTGCAGTCCGAACTTGTGATACAGGACGCTCCGGTGGAAGGCAGCGTGACAAAACTAGGTCAGCATTCGTGCGGTGCACTTGAGCGCCACCTGGTTATCACAGCAGCCACACCCGGCGAGATGGGTGATGCTGCACTGCGTGCGGTAGCTCGCTGTTTGGTGTCCACGTGAATATTGGTCCTTTGCAATGAAGTGCTACTACCCACATGCAGATCGCAGAACATAAACTCACTTGTTTCATATAAGTGACTGTTTTCAAGATTAGCGTAAGATTAATACCGATCCGAAACAGATCCCCCTTATTGAAGAGATGCAGTGAAAACTTATCAAATTACAGCTTCCGGCTAGTTTGTTACGTTGGGAACTTACGTTAGTGTGGAAATGGAGGTGGCCTTGTATCCCGCGTCAGGTATTTGTGAGGAAGGGGCTGGGGACTCTTGGAATAGTTATAAAGGATGGTGGAAGTTCTTTGCCGGCCGGAGTGGCCGAGCGGTTCTAGGCGCTGCAGTCTAGAACCGCGAGACCGCTACGGTCGCAGGTTCGAATCCTGCCTCGGGCATGGATGTGTGTGTTGTCCTTAGGTTAGTTAGGTTTAAGTAGTTCTAAGTTCTAGGGGATTGCTTCACATGGATCTCCTGGGCCTTGTATTTTACGCTACTGGGCCTGAATCAGGCGTATCATCAGGTGTCTCTGGCCAAAGAGTCTAAGGCTCTTATAGTATTCTGTGCAGACTGAAACCTCTTCAACTACAATAGAGTACCGTTTGTGCTAGCGATTGGGGCAGCTGTTTTGTCACAGCTCTTAGGGGACTTGAAGCTCAAGAGTGTATATAGCCCCCTTGATGACGTAATTATCTATAGTAAGATGTTTGGTGAACATCTAAGACATGTGCGCCGAGTTTTATGTCAATTCCGTGATGCCGGACTGGCGGCAAAACCATCTAAGGTGGGTCTGTTTCATCGGGAAATATCCATTATAGGGCACGTAGTGTACGCTAACGGCATCAGGACAGATCAGAAGCGTACCAAGGCTATATACCTACTTCCTGCACCCAAAGACAAGAAGTGCGTTGCCTTATTGATTGGCGTGGTAAGTTTCCTTTTGTAGAATCGTGCCTAAATTTGCCCAACTGGCCGTACCCTTGAATCAGCTGAGGCATAGGAGAGAAACTTTCCAGTTCACTGATAGCCAACAAGACGCGTTTGATGTATTGAAGAATGTGTTAGCTAATGCTCCTGTGTTAACCGTGCCTAACTTTGACCAGAGTTCATTCCGTACATGGATGCATCCAATTCCGGAATAGCAGCTGTGTTGCTTCAAGAGTATGAAGGCGAAATGAGTCCTATCGCCTATGCCTCAAGGTCACTGTCAGCCGCCAAGGACGAAGTACTCAATTTATGAACTTAAGCACCTGCTGTTTTATTTGGAATATAAAAATTGCGCTTTTGTCTCGAACATAAGTTGTTTAGGCTTGAGACTGATAATCAGGCCCTCATCTGGGGGCTCGCCCGTGTCTGGAAGACCGGGAGGGTCGCCCGATGGCCAGTCAGAATATTGAGCTTCCGCTTTGAAATAAAGTATATAGACAATCAGGTGGCCGACGCCATTACTCGGGTGTGTCAGAAGCATCCCGAAGTTTATGCGACCGTGCAAGAGGTCGAGGAGCACGCGTGTGTATCCGCGGTCATTGGGGAAATTCCGGATCTCTTTAGGAATTTGCGCGAAGAGCAAGATGCGGATCCCTTGCTGAGTAAGGTCAAAGAGGAGATTGGGGTCACTAACTATGCGTCTGGGTATTCCCATAGCAGAGGTTTGCTGTGTTACTATTGTCGATACGATACCAAAAACGAGATCTGTCTTCCTGAAGAGTTGATACAACCAAATTAGTTATTTCACCATTTGGTATGTAGAGGACATTTAGGGATGTAGAAGACCATAATAAAAATCAAGGAACACTTAACATGGCCATCATTGTTTGGAAACGCTAGGAAGTTGGTGTATGGATGCCAAGCGTATAAGATGGCCAAACATAACTCTAGTACTCAAATGGCATAGCTTAGTCCCAGTATAGTGGAATATCTTATGGATAAGGCCTTCATTGATTACATACGGCCTTCATCTCGCTCTTAGAAGAACAACCCTTCGTGCTAGTGGCAGTGGGTGCTTTCAGCTATTTTGTATCATTACTCACGAGTAGGTGCGCTACGGCCAGGGTCACGAATTTGCTTTTGGGTGGGGAATTTCGCTATCTGGAGCGCGAAAGTTTTGATGAACGGTAATGCCTTGGCTTTTGTTTCAAGGAAATTTTTTAAAAAATATTTCAATAGCGCTGTCTTTCACATTGCTACCACCCTTATTATTCCCAAGCATCTTTCGACGAACGTGTCAATAGCAACTTGAAGTCCGCCTTAACTATATTCCATCGCAATTCGCAGACCAAATGGGATGAATCAGTTACCTGGATTAATTTATCTGGATTAATTTTGTAAGTTACGGACCACCCTAGCCAATTTAATGTTTCAACTATCTTTATGAAAACCGTCTTAAGCTGAACAGGAAGAACATTTACTTATCGATAACCGGTTTGGGACTGCTTGTCTATTATCGAATCAGCCATAAATATAAGTCTAGCGATACATCAGTCATTCAAGTGGAAAACTGGACATGAAATGAACAAGTTTGGTGGTAGATAACATGGCCTCCACACGCGCTCATCGCTAACTGTTAGAGTATTTAGGTGGCTTATATGAGCTCGGACATGCCTATTAGTGGTTCGGTCTTTAATATCGCAGATAACCAGAGATAATACCATGATCACTTTATATGGTCACCAAAAACATGAGAGAATTTCACCAGCCATCTTCTGATTCCCCTTGGTTTGGGCCCAGAAGTAACGGCGCGCTCCCCTCCAACGTGCTAGGCGAATACTACTCCTAGCTGCCTCTCAGTTTCTCCTAATGGTAATGGAAATATTATCTAGGGAGAGAAGATCATTTGTGCACAACATCTTTAGTAAAGGGAACTTAACTTGGAAAGCAGATATTAACTTCTGTATATTCAGGATGCTGAGTTTGGAACGTATCTGCATCCTTTTTGTGATTACAATTACAGTTATGAAATTAATTTTAACATGAAACACAGTCATCTATGATGTGAATGTGGAGGGAACCTTTGATTCCTTCAGCTACAATTTAAATTCTTCCCTACTTTCTACTAAATAGTTGGAACGAAAGACTTAATATGCAGTAGAGAATGAACGATTAGGTCATTGCCATTTTTGCGAGCTGTAGTTTTTGGGTTCGGGCGTGAATGCTAATGAGACAACTTCTCCGTGTTAGGAAGCTGCATGATTTTGTAAAATGTCCAAACCCTTATCACATCGAGAACTTTCCTTTTGTGCTGCGAACAATGAATTAATTGATGGCTTTGTAGGGTGTTTTAAATCGTATAGACTGTGTCAGTACAATTGACAGATTATGTTGTCACCTTACTATACTCATGAACCAAAACGATTGTCACCTTACTATACTCATGAACCAAAACGATTTCGCTACCGGTTTAATAAAGTTTTTCCCATCTTTGGCATGCAATACAACAACGATTCTGCGTCACATGATTTTGACAAGTTCTTCGTAGGCTTCCGAAAGCATGTGGCGCCATATATATGCTCAAAGGTAAAGCAATTTCCGAAAAGTACGGGCTTATGGTTTGTGGGAGTGGACATAGCGGCCGACAGCGTAGCAGATGTGTACCATTGGGTTCAGATCAGGTGAATTTGGTGTACAAAGATATCAACCCAAGTGCACTATCATGTTCCCCAAAGCACTCTAAACGAGTATGGAGTTGTAGCACGGATCATTACCTTGCTGCAAGATACTATCTTTCTAGGGCAAAACATCAAGCATGAAGGGATACAGGTCGTCGGTTATAATGTTCACACAGTTCATAGCTGTCGTAGTGCCTTAAATTACTACCGCAGGTCTCATTGAAACCCAGGTGAATTCCCTCCATAGCATAGAGCCGCCCCCACCAGCTTGTGACAATGTGCATGTGGTACAGCTTTCTAGCAGCACTTCGTCTGGATGACGGTATATCTGGACATGACCATCGACGCGGTGCAATATGAAAAGTGAATTGCCTGAACAGGTGACAGGTTTCCGCTACTTCAGGGTCCAATCTCAATTATCCCGTTCTCACTGCAGTTTTAACTAATGATGTCGTTGGGTCAACATGAGAACATGTAGAGGTCGTCTGCTGCAGAGCATCATATTCAACGACATACACAAACGGCGTGATACGAAACACTTATGCCTTCACCAATATTGCACTCTGTCGGCAAATTTGAACTGACTGCCGATGACCCTTCTTTACAGATGGGGCAAGCGTCAGACCTTATGTTCTCTGATCATACGTGGACGTCCAGAACAGTGTCAACTACTCGTGGTTTCATCGTCCTTCCCAAAAATGCTCACAACAGTAGCACTCAAACAGCCTACCAACTTCTCTCGTTTACGAGATTCTCGTTCCACGGGGCCGGAACATAATAATCTCCCCTTCGTCAAAGTCGTTCCTGTCAGTGTGGTTCTCTATTTTTCGTCTGTACCGTCACTATATTTATACCCCCATTCATCTCCGCTCCGCTTATATACTTTCCATACAACGTCACTTGCCCACACCACGCGGATTTCAGTCTCCACTGCGCAACACAGTTGAAGGATCCCTATTTCGCAATCCAGTAATTCTCTCTCATTGGAACGCAGACATTTGAAATTCGGTTCAAAGGTGCCTACAGCCTTCCTCTTTAATGATACAAAAGCGTGGCACCCAAAAGCGTCACCTTCAGCCTCGATGACGCTAGAAACGGTAAGGTGTCGACATACGCGAAAAAAAAGGCTAGTGCTCATAAGTTTATATGACTTGTAAGCGGGCTAACGATGTCACATTGGCACTAAATTTCACCGTTGTTATGCCCAACGCCACCGCGGACGTGCCACACGATGGAAATGTCATAACTTTCCCCTCTTAGCCACATTTCATCTATCCTTTTGACATTTCTGTGATGGAGGTCGCAACTGCGACGCCCAGCGTTGCACTCAAGCGCTGTTCTCATAGACGCCCGAGAAAACATTTCAGACACACTGACACTCAAAATCGACACGAAAAGGCTTCAGGTAGTGGCGTCAAGGGCGTCAATGCAACCGTCCCTTACCTTTGGCCCTATATTCACACACATTTCTCGGTTAAAAATCATAGTTCGCAGTATGATGAGGTACAGGATGACGTTGTTGACACCGTTTGACACCTTTTGACAAATTTTGACACCCCAGATGGTTAAATCCTTTTCTATGTACGTCGTTGGCCAGAAAACCCACTGAATGTGATCGCAGCCCTTTGGAGTGCTTGGCGAGTGTAATTTTTGCTCTGAAGCACAGTGTGGAACCACTAGGGAGCGTTCAGAGCCATTAGACGAAATTTTAACGTCAGTCTAAGCACCTATGGGGTGCCTTTGCTTTTTGAGCCCTCCTGTGGGAAGGGTGAGCAACACTTGACATGTGCGTGAATAAAACGGCAGCTGATCCCTCTAAAACCATCCAGTTCGGTAATATTCTCGATACCACGCTCCCTGCTTTGATGAACATTTTAAAAATGTACCTGTAGAAAGCCATAGCGTTACGGAGTAATATGTCCCTGCTGAAGGGCAGGCGGAGTTGGGAAAAATGTCAGGGGGTTGCCTGGAGGCTCCTAAGAATACAGAGATACATTTTTAAATTGTTCAACAAAGCTGGTCGGATGGCACCGAGGGTGTTGCCCAAATGGGTGATCTTAGCGTGACCCCATTACCGTTTTATTCACACATATGTCAGCGTTTTACCATCACCCCTTCGTGATCACACCAGAGGAGGGAGACAAACAGAAGCCCTGAAAAGCACTAGGCCCCTTTGCTACTTCGGATCACTTTCCGATTTGGTCGAATGGTTTTGAACGGTCGCTAGTGCTTCCACCCTGTACCCTAAAGCAAAGCCGGCCGGTGTGACCGTGCGATTCTAGGCGCTTCAGTCTGGAACCGCGCGACCGCTACGGTCATAGGTTCGAATCCTGCCTCGGGCATGGATGTGTGTGTTGCCCTAAGGTTAGTTAGGTTTAAGTAGTTCTAAGTTCTAGGGGACTGATGACCTCAGATGTTAAGTCCCATAGTGCTCAGAGACATTTGAACCTAAAGCAAAAACTGCGGTCGCACTGCTCTCCAAAAATCACATTCAATAAGGCTGCTGGCCAACGATGACCTTAGAAAAAGGTTGAATCGTTCAGGAGGTCAGTGGTTGTCAAGACCGTCGTCCTGTTGCTTATCTCACTGCGAACTCTCTTTTTCGACCACGAAATGTGTGGGAATCAACGCCCTAAGGGAAGGGATGGTTTCAATGATGCCCTTTGTCTCTGCCTCA
This sequence comes from Schistocerca nitens, assembly GCF_023898315.1. Taxonomy (NCBI): domain Eukaryota; kingdom Metazoa; phylum Arthropoda; class Insecta; order Orthoptera; family Acrididae; genus Schistocerca; species Schistocerca nitens. The sequence goes on from NC_064617.1 coordinate 496,205,575, forward strand.
ATCCTTTTGGGGTCTGGTTTGGTCGGCAGTGTGTCTGCAATGTTTTTCTCGACTGACAAATAGAAAGCCACATTAATTCAGTGATAAGTATCGTGGTTCTGACCTGCACAGCATAGACGTCAGATCAAGGTGTGACATGTAGGTATGAGTGGTTGTGACGAGCTTTTCCATATGACACATCCAAGGTGACCTTGGACAGATTTGTGGTGAAATTTGGTGTCATTCTGACATCATTAACCCACCTTATGGCTCACACAGACTTCTGAACTATGTCTGTAGCGTCACCGAGCTAGGAGGTGACGTACCACAGCACCACACTTTTGTACCGTCAAGAGGTACTTCAAACTTCTGCGTCCCTATGGGAGACAATTAACGGCGATTCGAAAAAGTGGTCCTGTAATTGTGTTGCGCAATGTAGACTTGGGCAGTGGCATAATGTTTTGGATCATCAGCGTATACTCGATAACATTTCATTGCCATGCCTCGCTTGGCAAAACGAGGGCCGCTCCATCTAGTTGCTGGAAAAAAGAAACGAGCGCCTCTGCGCCAGGGAAAGGTAGATCTTAAGGAATATTGCTCAACACGGTATAGTCCGAATCTCCATTTGTAGTCTTTTATGCAGCTGCGTCTCCTTCCTTTTTCAGTGGCCTTCAACCTATTACCGTCTTCTTCCTTTGTTTGTTCTTTCTGTTTCTTCCCCCTCCCTCTGTCGTTTTCACCGGTCACGAAGCTGCGCTCTCACCGAAACTGCTGCCAGAGCACGCGGGCCGCCTACCGTTCCCCGATTATGCCATTACTCCTGAACACTTATGGTTGCTCGGTCGAGTGTATTTATATCAATTAGCTGTGCTCCTGGTACTGGCTAGTCGAGCAGCAGCGAATCCCGTAGGAGACCCTATTCGTCCTCATTAAGTGCGGCCTCGTGTGCTGGAGCGTGAGCTCTGATTTTAATTGAAATACAGCCCGCGGACGAAAGCCGCTCTGCCAGGTTTGTCCACCGAGCGGCGGCGGCGTAAAGGCGGCCATTGCAGACGGTGCAGCCGGGCGTTAAGCCTGTTATGACGTCGCGGGGACACGGCTAATGGAAACAGCCAGCGCTTGCCGTAATATACTCCGCTCCGCTAGTGGGGCTGGTTTGTGCCGGCCCTGTTGCCTAATTGATTCGCTTGAATTATGACTACGCAGCCGTGCTAGTAATCCGCTTCTATCTAGTTTAATGTGTCATTTTGTCGCGGCAACCGTGGTAGACACTGAAATATAACAAGTTCATTTTTCCATCGACTTCAGTATTCATTCTCGCGAGGGTTACATTTATGTCGTTGTTAAACTCTTAAGACACGTTCGAAACTAGAGAACCTTCCTCATGCTTGTCATCACATACAACCGTTTCAGAGGCTTAACCCTCAGTTACCCTCGTGCTCTCGTGAGAATTCCTGACAAGACGACACGTGACACGTGATACCCACATAATGTGTGTAGTGGGATATTTTGAACTATGTATATCAACGATTTCTGGATTGTTCTGTTAAATCTAAATCTACTACATTTAATACACTACGCAGTATAATACGTTCTAATTTTTGAAACAGTATGTCCAAGAATTTAATAAGCTTACATTTCAAAATAATAAAGTTACAACTATTTTCCATGTTAACATCGAGGTATGCGTAACAATGCAAGTATTTGTCAAAAGAACGTGAAAATTATTGAAGGCTATCATGTTCGCCATTGAATTTAGAAATTTTTGATTTCATTATTGTAATTTCAGCCTTTTGCCACTATCAATCGGTAGTGCAAAAGATTTTGTTTCAGCACATGTCAGAATTTAAAATCCTTTGACATGTATCGTTGTCATCGTCAGAACGAAATCTTTTCCTGCAGGGATACATTAACATCGAACGAGCGTGAAGCTCCGTACATCCTAAAATGATGTAAATTACGCGAATTTTGAACAGTGGGATTGAAGGGACCAGACGAATTTTGAACAGTGTTAACACCCTTAACACAAGTCCATATAAACCAACGTTCTAAGACACTGCTAAAATGAAAACATTATTTATATGTAAATGCTGTATTAGAAATATTGACTTAGAGAGATTTGTATTAAGGATGTTAAGCTGTTACCAACATTAGTTAACACCTATTTACTGAGCCTTGGCGCATTCTCTTCACCTCTGGCGCCAACCGCGTCTCAGCCCTTCGCCTTAGCTTGCTTTGCCGTTGCACGATTGTCCGCGTGAAGTTTAAAAGGAGCGGACTAAGACGCGCTGACAGTTTTCCCTTACCACCTGCGCCCGTCCTGTCCGCCGCCTCTCCCCCACCCTCACCTGCCTTGGACTCACCAATTGACTGTCACCTCATCTGGATCCCTCATCTCCGCTCTATCCCATCCAAAGTCCACAACCGCCTTCGTCTCCTCAGACTCCTCTCTGGTCGGACATGGGGGTTGAATCCCTCTACCATCCTCCACACCTACAAATCCTTAATTCGTCCCATCCTCTGTTATGCCAGTCTCGCATGGATACCCGCCCACCCCCCTCCCAAATTCTAAGTCCCTCCAGATCCTTGAGCACCATGCACACCGACTCACCTTCCACGTATGCCTCCCATCACCCATGCAGGTCCTCTATGACCTGATTCTTTTCCTCGAACATATCTGAGACCTCTACACCTCCTGCCGCCTTGCTCCTCCCCCCACCCCCCACACCCTGGTGGCTCCTCACCACTCTAACCCCCACCCTCTGCTGCACCTTCACCGTTGCGCCACCCCCCCCCCTCCCTACCCAGCATCTCTACACCCTTCATCTCCTTAATGAAGGTGGCTTCCATCCTCATATCAACTCTGAACCTCACCTTCCCCTCCCTCCCTCTGTCCTTTCCCTGGGCTGCCTCTCCCCCCCCCTTCCATCCTGTTTTCTTTTTTCCCCACCTATCCTCTCTTTGACTCCTTTCTCTCCTGTGAGTCCTTCTGCTTTCACCTTCACTGCCTCTCCCTACTGCTTCTCTCGTCTGCCCTGCCCCCCCCCCTTTTTCTGTGCCCCCTCCCTCCATCGGCTCCCCCCTTTTGCTTTTCCTCTCCTCCCCCCTTTTCCCCCTCTCCTGTCTGGGTCCTTCTCCCCCCCCCCCCCACCCCGCCCTTTATAGTGTAGTGTTTAAGTGATGTGTCAGTACTGTGCGTCCCGTTTTCTTTACGTGTTGTGAACAGAGACAATCCTGTCACTAGGTGTGTTTCTTAACTCTTGCGAACAGAAACCAGCAATGATATTTTTAGTTGTGCCTGTCTAATTGCTATTTGCTTCAATCGTCATCACTAACCCTTTGTTTAAAATTTTAACTTCAGCAACTTTTCGCTCTGTTATAGGTTAAACCTTTTTAAAAACTATACTGTATGTTGCAGAGCAGCTGCCAGCCCGCCCCCTCCCCCACCCCCACCCCCTCTGGGGGGGGAATCGAAATTTAATAGAGAAAAAAAGAAAAAAAACGCGCTGACAAGTCGGTTTCTGGCGAGGTTGGAGGGAGCTACGAGCGCGTTGGGGAGAGGGCAGTACTCTCGTGTACCGAGCGTGCCACGGCTGTGACGGTCTTAGCGAGCAGTCAGCCCCGGAGCAGTGCAGGGCCGGAGGAGCGACACTGGTCGGGTCACGACAGCGTAGCGTTGCTGGGGTTGTCAGCGTCCGCAGTGGAAGCTGTGCTGTCCGAGGGTGATTTAGGCCTCGGTGTGTCTGTGTCCTGTCCCGTGGCATCACGCAGTGCCTCCAGCACTCATGTTGCTGTTGCAGATGGCATACTTTCTAGCGGGTGAGCCGTTTGAAGTTCTGTATTCCGAAATAACAAAGTTGTTGGCAGTTATTTTTTCTGTTGCAAACCGTACCGTGTTGTGAAACCAGCATCGCACGCGGAGTGCAAGCTGAGCTTAATATCTGCAGCACAGTGCCCAGAGTCGATCGCGGTCCTCTGGTTTGGAGCCGTGTGGAGGGTCTAAACCAGAGGCTCAGACGACTCTGCGACTATAATGGTTGCAAATTCATCGACCTCCGTTATTGGGTGGAGAACTGTAGGGCCCCCCTAGACAGGTCAGGCGTGCACTACACACCGGAAGCAGCTACTAGGGTAGCAGAGTACGTGTGGCGTGCACACGGGGGTTTTTTAGGTTAGAGGGACCCCCCCTTGGGCGAAACGATAAAATACCTGACGGCTTACCAGAGAGAACATCAGCATCGTTGATAAAGAACGTCCGTCCTCAGAGACTAAAAACAGGAAAAGTTAACGTAATATTGGTAAACTGCAGGAGTATCCAGGGCAAGGTTCCTGAATTAGTATCGCTTATTGAAGGAAATAGTGCGCATATAGTATTAGGAACGGAAAGTTCGTTAAAACCGGAAATGAACAGTAACGAAATCCTAGACACAGAATGGAATATATACCGCAAGGATAGGATAAACGCCAATGGTGGAGGAGTTTTTGTAGCAGTAAAGAATTCAATAATATCCAGTGAAGTTATTAGCGAATGCGAATGTGAAATAATCTGGGTTAAGTTAAGTATCAAAGGTGGGTCAGATATGATAGTCGGATGCTTCTATAGACCACCTGCATCAGCAACCGTAGTAGTTGAGCGCCTCAGAGAGAACCTGCAGAACGTCGTGAAGAAGTTTCGTGATCATACTATTGTAATAGGGGGAGACTTCAATCTACCAGGTATAGAATGGGATAGTCACACAATCAGAACTGGAGGCAGGGACAGAGCCTCTTGTGACATTATCCTGACTGCCTTGTCCGAGAATTACTTCGAGCAGATAGTTAGAGAACCAACTCGTGAAGCTAACGTTTTAGACCTCATAGCAACAAATAGACCGGAACTTTTCGACTCCGTGAATGTAGAAGAGGGTATCAGTGATCATAAGTCAGTGGTTGCATCAATGACTACAAGTGTAATAAGAAATGCCAAGAAAGGAAGGAAAATATATTTGCTTAACAAGAGTGATAGGGCACAAATCGCAGAATATCTGAGTGACCACCATCAAACGTTCATTTCTGAGGAAGAGGATGTGGAACAAAAATGGAAAAAATTCAGAAACATCGTCCAGTACGCCTTAGATAAGTTCGTACCGACTAAGGTCCAAAGCGAGGGGAAAGATCCACCGTGGTATAACAATCATGTACGAAAGGTACTACGGAAACAAAGAAAGCTTCATCATAGGTTTAAGAGTAGTCGAATCATAGCTGATAAGGAAAAGCTGAACGAAGCGAAAAAGAGCGTAAAGAGAGCAATGAGAGAAGCATTCAACGAACTCGAACATAAAACATTGGCAAACAATCTAAACAAGAACCCTAAAAAGTTTTGGTCATATGTAAAATCGGTAAGCGGATCTAAATCCCCTATTCTGTCACTCGTTGACCACGATGGCACCGAAACAGAGGACGACCGAAGAAAGGCAGAAATACTGAATTCAGTGTTCCGAAACTGTTTCACTGCGGAAAATCGTAACACGGTCCCTGACTTCAGCCGTCGCACGGACGCCAAAATGGAAAATATTGAAATAAACGATATCGGAATTGAAAAACAACTGCTATCACTTAGTAGCGGAAAAGCATCCGGACCAGACGAGATACCCGTAAGATTCTACAGTGATTATGCTCAAGAACTTGCCCCCTTTCTATCAGCAATTTATCGTAGATCTCTGGAAGAACGTAAAGTACCTAGCGACTGGAAGAAAGCGCAGGTCGTTCCCATTTTCAAGAAGGGTAATAAATCAGATGCGAATAATTATAGGCCTATTTCGCTTACGTCAATCTGTTGTAGAATAATGGAACATGTTTTATGTTCTCGTATTATGACGTTCTTAGATAATACAAATCTCCTTCATCATAACCAACACGGATTCCGCAAACAGAGATCATGTGAAACTCAGCTCGCCCTATTTGTCCAAGAAATTCACAGTGCCGTAGACACTGGCGAGCAGATTGATGCCGTATTCCTGGACTTCAGGAAGGCATGTGATACGGTTCCGCACTTACGTTTAGTGAAAAAAATACGAGCTTACGGAATATCGGACCAGGTTTGTGATTGGATTCAGGATTTCCTAGAAGAAAGAACACAACATGTCATTCTTAACGGTTCAAAATCTGCAGATGTAGAGGTAATTTCGGGAGTACCGCAAGGAAGCGTGATAGGACCTTTATTGTTTACAATATACATAAATGACTTAGTTGACAACATCGGTAGCTCCGTGAGGCTATTTGCAGATGACACGGTTGTCTACAAGAAAGTAGCAACATCAGAAGACTCGTACGTACTCCAGGAAGACCTGCAGAGGATTAATGAATGGTGCGACAGCTGGCAGCTTTCCCTAAACGTAGATAAATGTAATATAATGCGCATACATAGGGGCAGAAATCCATTCCAGTACGATTATGCCATAGGTGGTAAATCATTGGAAGCGGTAACGACCGTAAAATACTTAGGAGTTACTATCCGGAGCGATCTGAAGTGGAATGATCACATAAAACAAATAGTGGGAAGAGCAGGCGCCAGGTTGAGATTCATAGGAAGAATTCTAAGAAAATGTGACTCATCGACGAAAGAAGTAGCTTACAAAACGCTTGTTCGTCCGATTCTTGAGTATTGCTCATCAGTATGGGACCCTTACCAGGTTGGATTAATAGAAGAGATAGACATGATCCAGCGAAAAGCAGCGCGATTCGTCATGGGGACATTTAGTCAGCGCGAGAGCGTTACGGAGATGCTGAACAAGCTCCAGTGGCGGACACTTCAAGAAAGGCGTTACGCAATACGGAGAGGTTTATTATCGAAATTACGAGAGAGCACATTCCGGGAAGAGATGGGCAACGTATTACTACCGCCCACATATATCTCGCGTAATGATCACAACGAAAAGATCCGAGAAATTAGAGCAAATACGGAGACTTACAAGCAGTCGTTCTTCCCACGCACAATTCGTGAATGGAACAGGGAAGGGGGGATCAGATAGTGGTACAATAAGTACCCTCCGCCACACACCGTAAGGTGGCTCGCGGAGTATAGATGTAGATGTAGATGTAGATTTTACTTTCTGTCTCATCAGTGCTCGATTCTCCCCCTCCTATACTGCTATGCACAACGAAACTTTGTCTCTAAACCTGGCATTAAATTCAAAGAGATGCTGGTCGTATGTGAAGTATGCTAGCGGCAAGATACAATTAATGCCTCCTCTGCGCGATAGCAACAGAGCTACTATGGAACACAGTGCCGCCAAAGTAGAGTTACTAACCACAGGCTTCTGAAATTCCTTTACCAAAGAAGACGAAGTATACATTACGGAATTTGAACCAAGAACAGCTGCCAACACGAATAACGTAGAAGTAGGTATCCTCGGAGTAGTGAAGCAACTTAAATGACTTAACAAAAGCTAGTCTTCCTGTCCAGGCTCTATATCAGTTAGGTTCCTTTCGGATTATGCTGATACTATACCTCCATAATTAACAATCATATACAATCGTTCGCTCGACGAAAGATCCGTACTCAAAGACGGGAAAGGTGCTCAGGTCACACGAATATTCAAGAAAGTTAGTAAGCGTATTCCACTAAATTACAGGCCCATATCATTATCGTCGACAGGCAGCAGGATTTTGGAACATATATTGTGTTCGAACATTATGAATTGCCTCAAAGAAAAGTCTGTTGACACACAGTCAACACGGATGTAGTAAACATCGTTCTTATACAACATAACTAGCTCTTTACTCGCACGAAGTGTGTGCTACTGAAAAGGGATTTGAAATTGATTCCTTACTTCTGGATTTCCGTAAGGCTTCTGACACTGTACCATACAACCTGCTTGTAGAGAAATTGCGTGCTTATGGAATATTGTATCAGTTCTGTGATTGGATTCGTGATTTTGTGTCAGAGATGTCGCAGTTCGTAGTAATTTACGGAAAGTCATCGAGTAAAACAGACGTGATTTCTGGCGTTCCCCAACGTAGTGTTATACGCCATTTGCTGTTCCTGAGCAATCTGAGCAGCCGTCTTATGTCGTTTACAGATGCCGCTGTGACGGAGTACATCGGAATCGTTCAAATAAGGGCAGCACGTTTTGTATTATCGTGAAATAGGGGAGAGAGTGTCACTGAAATGAAACAGGATTTGGGGTGGGCATCATTAAACAAAAGGCGGTTTTCGTTGTGGCGGAATCTTCTCACGAAATTTCAATCACCAACTTTCTTCTCCGAATGCGAAATGATTTTTTTTTTATGCCGACCAACATAGGGAGAAACGATCACCATAATGAAATATGGAAAATCAGAACTCGCACGTAAGGATATAAGTGTTCGTTTTTTTCCGAGCGCTGTACGAAATTGGAATAACAGAAAATTGTGAAGGTGGTTCGATGAACCCTGTGCCAGGCACTTAAATGTGATTTGCAGAGTATCCGTATAGAGGTAGATGCAGATATTTACATCAGTTTGTTGCACCTTTAAGATGAGTTTTCCATGGTCGTGCCAAGCACTTACCACTTAAAATGCTTTAGCGTGCAGTCAGTGAGAAACCTAACCTCCTGCAATTTTGTTACTGATTCTTAAACAGCATTCAGTCTGGGAGGTGTCATTCAAACATCGTAAATTTCAAATCTATTAGTTGCACTTTACAGGCATTCGGTGTTGCTCTTAATCGCCCAGTCCATCTATAACTTGAGTTGTGTAATTTGTTGTCCATTTTCACTGCTGCTATGTAAAGCGAAAAGGTATAAGCAGATTAGTCATGATTAAATTTTACCTGCTTGTCTGAAAGTTTGTCTAGAACAATATGAGCTGTGTGGTACTTACCGAAACCATTGATCCCTCCGATCGGTCAATTCAGTGTTTACTGTCTTTAAAAAAAATGGCTCCAATCACTACGGGACTTAACATCTGAGGTCATGAGTCCCCTAGACTTAGACCTACTTAAACCTAAGTAACCTAAGGACATCACACACGTTCATGCCCGAGGCACGATTCGAACCTGCGGCCGCGGCAGCAGCGTGGTTCCGGACTGAAGCGTCTAGAACCGCTCGGCCGCAGCGGACGGCTCTTTACCGTCTAACATTAGTGGTGAGTAGATGGTTGATGGCTACAAAAGAGTCGAAACGCTTGGCGATAAATTTATTGCTTTTTCCATATGTCGTGGAGTGCAACTTGTTAGCCTGTGTTGTGTAGGAGGCTGCCTTAGGTGCTGCCGCCGTCAGGCGCAGTCCGTGGGGCCTACGCTCTCTCAGGGGATCATTGTGCATCGACACAATGTAGATGAAAAAGCGCCTTCCTTTTTAGTTGTAAATCATGCTATTTTAAATAAAGGAAGAAGAGATACTGATTCTACTGGGTCTATCAGGATGCAGAATAAAGAAAATAAATTGTTGTTTGAAGGATTTTTGTTTTTTTCTATTTTTCTCTGAGATAAGTCTGTTCAAATGCTATAAAATTGTGTCGTGCTTAAAGTCCTCTTAATAAAGGATTGGTTGTAACCTTCTGATCATGAAATTTTTTAAGCAATTGCAAATCTTTTCGAAACTGAAGTTAAATTTAATTGAGGCATAATTTCACTAGCGATATCTATTTGTTCACGTTACAAGAGTGATCTTGTTTTTCTCAGGCATTCATATGCAAACATTTATTTTTCTTAAGAATTTGCGCTTTTAGTTATTGTGTGTTATATTTCACGGGCTAATTGCCAGTGTCTCCGAACTATAAATTCAATATGTTGTCAGTTTTAGTTTTTCATTTTATTATTACATTTTATTTACATAAAGTATATGGGACAAGAACCGGTTATTGTAGTCTGAATATCTATGCTGATGCCAGTGTGCCATGCTGTTATGCTATTATGTTGTGGTAATTAAAGGAATTAAGAAGGGGATTTTTCTGTTGTATGCTTCAGTGGGTCTGGTCCTACTTCCACAGCCATGTGCTGTGCATTTACTTCTGACTAAAGTGAGCTAGTTTCTTCTTGGACTTCAATTCATCCGTAAACTATCACTCACTTCATGGAGGAAAACATAATAAAATCCGTCTACTACGTTTTCAGTACTATTTTCATTATGCCAAAGTACACTGCCTGACAAAAATGTGAACCACTTAGAGGACATTGACGATTTTTAATGTAACTTCGTTCATGTACACACCATCGATCGGTATGTAAATTATTAGAGGCAATTCCCTGCACGCATTATTGTTGTTCGTGTTTTGTCTTGTTACCAGAGCCAGTAGTGTTTGTAAAAGGCGTCAAGTCTTGAGTGCTCCCTGTGAAGGAAACTGAGACACCGCGTACCCGTCTGAGACACCGTTCCCACTAACCGACACAGCTTTAAAGCTGCCTCATTGTGAGTGTCCAGTTTACCGATAACATTACCGTCACACGGCGATAGCAGTCAGCGTGGGCAGGCCGATGCTGGAGTACTGGCTATCCTTCGTGCTGGACTGTCCTTGTAAATAAATATCGATAAAACTAATACCGCTCTAGACCAATATGACAACGCTCTATCGAATGGGCACTTTAGCTGTGTGGTCTACGTGCTCACTCTAGTGGACATTTGCACCACAGCGTTAAAAAGCATTTTGTTTGTAGCGAGAAACAAAGCGACGCTTTCCGTCTACCTGGGCCATCGAATGAAAAACCTGATCAGCAGTATTTGTTTGGGCTAACTCCAGATACACATTGCAAAACGAAATTGCTCTTGACGACCTGTATGTGGTATGTATTAACGGCTCCGTAACACTTGCTTGAAATACTCCCGATATCAGCATTAAATTTGTCAATACTGCTTCGTTAAGAGCACGGTTCCATCTGCAAGGAAATCCTCAGTCTAAACACAAATCATGTCCGGTTTTCTGTATTATCGTATTTGCGCTAATTAAACGCAGTGCGGACTCGTGTAAAACGCCTACCCGTAGTCAATGAACATGGAAGCAACCAAGGCGTCGCTCTGTACTGCGCCTCAAATCTCGTGGATGCAAAGAACGAACTCCTTTCGCATGATCTCTGTTTTCAGAATCATTATTGATATTTATAAATACGTTCTCCAAAACCGTCATAATATGTGAGCTTAAAGCATGTTCCCGTTAGATCACCGAAGTTAAGCGCTGTCGGGCGTGCTCGCAACTTGGATGGGTGTCCATCCAGGCCGCCATGTGATGTTGCCATTTTTTGGAGTGCACTCAGCCTCGTGATGCCAATTGAGGAGCTACTCGACCGAATAGTAGCGGCTTCGGTCAAGAATACCATCATTACGACCGGGAGAGCGGTGTGCTGACCCCACGCCCCTCCAATCCGCATCCTCATTGAGGATGACACGGCGGTCGGATGATCCCGGTAAGCCACTCGTGGCCTGACGACGGAGTGCTATAATGTTCCAGCAGAGTGTCGTCCCGTCCGGGATTAAAATTATGTGCATATGTCCTACGGCTCTCAATGAACTGGGAAAGTATTGTTCTTTTTTTAATCGCCAGGTACTGTTTTGTTGTTCCAACGACCTTCAGTATACGCTAGATAACCTTTGTCACTCCTGCGACCTGCAGTATACACTGAGGTGCCAAAAGGCATGAGGGATAGCGATATACACTTACTGTTCAAGGATAGCACTGGTGTCGCGTAAGCGAGGTATAAAAGGGCAGTGCGTTGGCGGAGCTGTCATTTGTACTCAGACTATTCATTTTCGACACGATTACGACCGCACAACGGGAATTAAGACTTTGAACATGGAATGGTAATTGGAGACGCGTGGCATACTCCATTTCGGGAATCGTTAGGGAATACAATATTCAGTGATACACAGTGTCAAGAGTGTGCCGAGAATACGAAACATCAGGCATTACCTCTCGCCAAGGACAACGCACTGGCCGACGGCCTTCATGTGACGATTGAGAGCAGCGGCATTTGCGTAGATTTTGTCAGTGCTTACAGACAAGCAACACCGCCTGAAAGGAGCGCAGAAATCAATGTGAGAAGTACGACGAACGTATCCTTTAGGACAGTGCAGCGAAATTCGTCGTTAATGGCCTACGGCAGCAAGCGACCTACACGAGTGCCTTTGGCAACAGCGCGACACCGCCTGCCGTGCCTCTGCTGGACTCGTGGCCTCAGTACCTTCCATCTCTCATCTGGCTACAACAGCCAACACTCACCTTTTCATGACTGTCTGCAGTGTGATGACAAACACAGTGTACAGTGTACATTAAGGTGGCAAGTGCCGGACCTCCTGCTGCCAGGTGTAGAGCCGCTACTCGACGTGGCATGGACTCAACAAGTCATCAGAAGTCACCGACAGAAATATTGAGCCGTAATGCCTACAGCTGCCCATAACTGCGAAAATGTCAATGGAGGGGAATTCGCAGAACGGTTGAAAATTTGGCCGCCTTCTGAAATGAAGCAAAATTTTATAACGGGCAAACAAACCGTCAACACTACCCTACACTGCGAATCCGATATACTGCCTATCGGACGCTAACCGATGATGAATCCAACTGTTACAGATATGCTGATTCTGAGCGAGAAGCCTAGACCAGTACCCAGCTGCAGCTGCCGAGTGACAGCGCACCACAACGTCAAAGGTATCCGCGTGCACGATACCCGCTATTAACAAAACCTGCCCTTGCGTGACCTGTCGTAGGCAGCTAGAAACCCGCTACTGTTCTTACAACCCGACCCAACTATTGCAGAGGGATTTTTTCCCTGGCTCTTGCCTTAGCACTTTTTCCCGCTGTCCTTCAAGCCGCTACCGTTCACTAAATTTTCGACCCATCTATCTCCAGATAATCGCGTATTAATGCTTAATCATAACCAGACGCACGCAAACAGCGCAGTACCCACAACCTGCGAGACCTCACTTAGTGAAAACTAACCAATATGCAGAGATGGCAGTAGACCTTTTGCGTTGACCATCATGCCGATGTGGGCGTGAAGAGGCTCTTCCCTATTAAAATAGAAGAAAAGAGGAAAAAGTTTAAGCAAATAGAAGTTTACTCTGGTCAGAAAGGAGCTGAGCTTAAAAGGGGACCGTACGAACTTCGCCTGACTGATTTGCTTCTCGCTTACAAGGTTTTCAGGGACGAACTAGGAACTCTATAAATGTAAACAAGAAGACTAAACTATCAACCGTCTTTGAGGAAATCGAGTTTGAAAATTTTTGGTGTGTTGATATGCTTCGTATGCGCTCTAGCACGCAAGGAGTCCTCAGCCGACCGCTTAACCGTTTAGTTTCCTAACCGCGAGGTCTCTGCTTCGAATTTCGCTTCCAGTAGATTGCTTTTTATTTCTCCGTAACTCTAACAAGATATGACCGTGGTACGCAATGAAATTATCTGATTACGAAGAACCGTTTATGAATGTAAACCAAGCTTGGTTTGCAATAGGACAATTCCAAAAACGTGCAAATGCAAAAATTCGGCTTTCATTACATAGGCTGTATGTCGCAATAATTCTTTCCCATGTTTCTGTGATTATTATCAGCCTAATTTTTGCAGTGCTGCATAGGTTACACATTATTTTTCACAAATGTAGATAGAGTAATATAACTAAAATGGCTATAATGATGTGATTGCATATAAGAACAGGATACACAAGAACTTTCAATCTCCTTACGAAAATTTTTTTTCTTTTCCAAGATAAAGATCATTGCAATAATAAATGGGGTCATTAAATGCTGATAATTCACACAGTCGTAAACAATCTGTTGTCAAAAGTACGTGACAATGAAAGAAAATATACCAGCAGTCACAATCGATCCAGACATATCGCGCTTATGAAACTATACGTTTACTCGCTCGACTGGGGACTCCTTGTTTAACAGAATTTTTTTCTCTCATTTTTTGTCATTAGTCTTCTGAGTGGTATGATGAAGCCCACCACGAATTCCTCTCATGCGCCAACCTCTTCAATTGGGATTAGTACTTGCACCCTATGCCCTCAATTCCATTCTGTCTTCCTCACCGTTTTTTTTTTACCGTTTACACTACTGTCTAGTACCATCGAAGTTATTCTCTAGTGTCTTAACAAGTATCAATCATCCTGACCCTCCTTCTTGTCAGTGTTTTCTGTATATTCCTCTCTTTGCCAAGTCTACGGAGAACCCCACATTCCTTATCAGTCCTAATTCTTCTGTAACACAACTCAGATACTTCGATTCTCTTTTTTTCCCGCTTTTCCCACAGCTATATTTCACTATCACACCATTTTGTGCTCCAACCGTATATTATCAGACTATACTTCTTCAAATTAAGATCTGTGTTTGGTACTAGGAATTCCCTTGTTGCCTGTGCTAGTGTGCTTTTGATGTCCTGGTTGCTTCGTACGTCATGGGTTATTTTGCTGTCTAGGTGGCAGAATCCCGTAACTTCAGGCACTTCATGACCACCTATTTTGATAAGTTTCTCGCTATTCTCCTTTCTACTATTTGTCATGAGCTTTGTGTTTTTCCGGCTTACGCTTATTCCGTACCCTGTACGCAATAGACTGTTTATCCCATTCAACAGAGCCTGTAATTCTTCAGAAGTTTCACTGAGGATAGCAATGTCGTCAGTGATTCTTATCATTCATATCTTTCAGCAATATATTTTAATTCCACCCTCGAAACATTCATTTCCGCGATTGTTTCTCGGATGTATGGGTTGAAGGGCGAAAGAGTGCATCCCTACCCTAAGCTCTTTCTAATCCGAGCACTTCGCTCTTGATCTGCCAATCCCGTTATTCCCCCTTGGTACTTGTAATATTGTAAATCACCCGTCTTTTCCTAGATCATAGTCCTATTGCACAGTTTCATATTGTCGAACGCTTTTGCTAGATCGACAGATGATATGAGCGTATATTGATTTTTCATCAGTCTTACTTCCATTATATTCCGTGATTTCCCTAAATCGTTTCAGGCAAATGCCGGGATGGCTCCTTTGAAAGGGCACGGCCGATTTCCTTCCCACTCCTTCCCTAACCCGAGCTTGCACTCCGTCTCTAATGACCACGTTGTCGACGGGACGTTAAACACTAACCACCACCACCACTTCCATTATAAAGCGCAAAGTCAGAGCTGCGTTCCTCGCGCCTTTCCTAAAGCCAAACTGATCGTTATCTAACAGATCCTTATTCTTCTTTTCCCTTTATCTGTACGTTATTCTCATGAGCAGTTTGGATGCATTGATTGTTAATCTGGTGTGCGATAGTTTTCGCGCCCACCGGAGTGGCCGACCGGTTCTAGGCGCTACAGTCTGGAACCGCGCGACCGCTACAGTCGCAGGTTCGAATCCTGCCTCTGTGTTATGTCCTTAGGTTAGTTAGGTTTAAGTAGTTCTAAGTTCTAGGGGACTGATGACCTCAGATGTTAAGTCCCATAGTGCTCAGAGCCATTTGAACCATTTGATAGTTTTCTTGCATGTCTGCTCTCACCATCTCCAAAATTATATGGATGATACACTCCTGGAAATTGAAATAAGAACACCGTGAATTCATTGTCCCAGGAAGGGGAAACTTTATTGACACATTCCTGGGGTCAGATACATCACATGATCACACTGACAGAACCACAGGCACATAGACACAGGCAACAGAGCATGCACAATATCGGCACTAGTACAGTGTATATCCACCTTTCGCAGCAATGCAGGCTGCTATTCTCCCATGGAGACGATCGTAGAGATGCTGGATGTAGTCCTGTGGAACGGCTTGCCATGCCATTTCCACCTGGCGCCTCAGTTGGACCAGCGTTCGTGCTGGACGTGCAGACCGCGTGAGACGACGCTTCATCCAGTCCCAAACATGCTCAATGGGGGACAGATCCGGAGATCTTGCTGGCCAGGGTAGTTGACTTACACCTTCTAGAGCACGTTGGGTGGCACGGGATACATGCGGACGTGCATTGTCCTGTTGGAACAGCAAGTTCCCTTGCCGGTCTAGGAATGGTAGAACGATGGGTTCGATGACGGTTCAAAATGGCTCTGAGCACTATGGGACTCAACTGCTGAGGTTATTAGTCCCCTAGAACTTAGAACTAGTTAAACCTAACCAACCTAAGGACATCACAAACATCCATGCCCGAGGCAGGATTCGAACCTGCGTCTGTAGCGGTCTTGCGGTTCTAGACTGCAGCGCCTTTAACCGCACGGCCACTTCGTCGATGACGGTTTGGATGTACCGTGCACTATTCAGTGTCCCCTCGACGATCACCAGTGGTGTACGGCCAGTGTAGGAGATCGCTCCCCACACCATGATGCCGGGTGTTGGCCCTGTGTGCCTCGGTCGTATGCAGTCCTGATTGTGGCGCTCACCTGCACGGCGCCAAACACGCATACGACCATCATTGGCACCAAGGCAGAAGCGACTCTCATCGCTGAAGACGACACGTCTCCATTCGTCCCTCCATTCACGCCTGTCGCGACACCACTGCAGGCGGGCTGCACGATGTTGGGGCGTGAGCGGAAGACGGCCTAACGGTGTGCGGGACCGTAGCCCAGCTTCATGGAGACGGTTGCGAATGGTCCTCGCCGATACCCCAGGAGCAACAGTGTCCCTAATTTGCTGGGAAGTGGCGGTGCGGTCCCCTACGGCACTGCGTAGGATCCTACGGTCTTGGCGTGCATCCGTGCGTCGCTGCGGTCCGGTCCCAGGTCGACGGGCACGTGCACCTTCCGCCGACCACTGGCGACAACATCGATGTACTGTGGAGACCTCACGCCCCACGTGTTGAGCAATTCGGCGGTACGTCCACCCGGCCTCCCGCATGCCCACTATACGCCCTCGCTCAAAGTCCGTCAACTGCACATACGGTTCACGTCCGCGCTGTCGCGGCATGCTACCAGTGTTAAAGACTTCGATGGAGCTCCGTATGCCACGGCAAACTGGCTGACACTGACGGCGGCGGTGCACAAATGCTGCGCAGCTAGCGCCATTCGACGGCCAACACCGCGGTTCCTGGTGTGTCCGCTGTGCCGTGCGTGTGATCATTGCTTGTACAGCCCTCTCGCAGTGTCCGGAGCAAGTATGGTGGGTCTGACACACCGGTGTCAATGTGTTCTTTTTACCATTTCCAGGAGTGTATTTTGCCGGAAGTTTGATGGTACGTCGCCAGTCTCAAAGATTCTAGACACCAACTTGAATAGTCATTTGGTTGCCAGTTCCCCCAGTAAATTTCGAAAATTCCGATGGAATGTTATCTATCTCTTCTGACTTATTTCATCTCAAGTCTTTTACGGGTCTCTTAAATTCTGACTAATACTGGATCCCATACGACTGCCTTATCGACTCCAGTTTCTTCCATTACATCAGACAGATCCGCCCTCTCGTGGACACCGTCAGTGTACTCTTCCTACCTACCTGCGGTTTTCTCTCCACTTCACAGTGGAATTCCGATTGTAGTCTTAATGTTACCACCATTGCTTTTAATTTCACCGAAGGTTGTTTTGACTTATATATATGTTGTATAAGACCTTTCTTCACATTTTTCCTGCAGATGGTTCAAATGGCTCTGAGCACTATGGGACTCAACTGCTGAGGTCATTAGTCCCCTAGAACTTAGAACTAGTTAAACCTAACTAACCTAAGGACATCACAAACATCCATGCCCGAGGCAGGATTCGAACCTGCGACCGTAGCGGTCTTGCGGTTCCAGACTGCAGCGCCTTTAACCGCACGGCCACTTCGGCCGGCTTTTCCTGCAGACATTTGGCCTTCCCTTCCCTGCACTTCCTGTATATTTCATCCCTAAGTGATTTATATTATCTGCATTCCTGTTTTTCCTTCAACATTTTTGTACTTCCTACCTTCATCGATCAACTGAAGTTATTCTTCTTTAACTCAAGATTTCTACGTGGTTACCTTAGAGATATTTATGTCTGATTTTCCGACATCTGTGACAGCCATTTTTATAGATGTCCACTGTAATTACACTTAACTATCATGTGTGATATTCCTTATCGCAGTATCCACATACTAAGTGAAATTTAAACGCGTCTCATTACTCCTCAGTACTTCAGTATACCATTTCCGTCCACAATGATTCTTCCGTACGATTCTCTTAAACTAGAGCCGATTTTTCATCATTACTAAACTATGATCTGAGTCTGTATCAGCTCCTGGGTACGCCTTACGAGACAATATCTGATTTCGGAATCTCTGTCCAGCTATGATGTAATACATACAGCTGGAATCTTCCCGTGTCTCCGGGCCTTTTCCAAGTATACCATTTCCTCTTGTGATTCTTGAACGGAATATTTGCTGTTACCATCTGAACTTTATTGCAGAACTCAGTCTGCCTCCCTCTTCCCTCGTTCCTACTGCCTAGACGATATTCCACCGTAGGCCTTTCTTCCATCCTCCATGATTATTATTAGATCTTCAACTTCCTTTACATAAAGAATTAACTTCTTTAATTTCTGTCAATGAACACAAAAATTTTGGTGCTCAGATTACCGGTTTCAGTCAGCAATGACCATCTTCAGGTCTGTTTTGTAACTTGTCCTAAAATAATAAAGCCATAGTGGCATCGTCACAAAATATACACAATATCAGCATAACATCATCGCACATATTTAAAACGTGATGTAAACTGGGCCACAGTTCTGGCCGAATCATACTGTTTCTATCGCTGCTGGTCATAAACTGCAATACAGTAGCCACAACATATATTGTTGGATCACAACACTGTATGGTAGTGAAACGTGTAGTGTGGTAAAACCGGAACGGAAGCGAGTCGAAGCATTAGATGTGTGATGCCTCGGAATAATGTTGAACATCAGGTAGACCGATAAAGTAAGCAATGAGGAGGTTCTCCGCAGCACCGGCGAGGAAAGGAATGTATGGAAAACACTGACAAGAGGAAGGAACAGGGTGACAGGATATGTGTGAAGACATCAGGAAATAACTTCCATGGTACTATAGGGAGCTGCAGAAAGTCAGGACAGTAGAGGAAGACAGTGAATGGAATACATCCAGAAAATGATTGAAGACGTTGGTTGCAAATGCTATTCTGAGATGAAAAAATTGGCACATGAGTGAGTGTAGTTCGTGACGGGCCGTATCAAACCAGTCAAAAGACTGATAACTCAAAAACTCCATTAAGACGATCAGACGTCAGGTTTTATAAGCAAACAGAATCTAGAGAGCACGAAACTTGAATAAAAGTTTTCCAAAGTTTATTCTCTGTTTCTCCACTTTAAGAAAGCAGGGATTTTTGGTGGTTATTTTTGATTATGTCCAATACGCCTTTCTACACTGACTGACTTTTTTTCTACTTTAAATTTTTGAAATTTAGAAGCAATCTAAGGTTAATGACGCAAGAATAAATATATCTATACTCCATATTCCTTAAATTTATTTCCCAATTCGTTGCGTGTACTGGGTTTCATTAGATGAATATGTAATTTCAGGTGCTTAAATCCAAAAGCTAGTATCTATATTTCTATTGACATTAGAAAAGATTTGGTTTATATATTGTAATGAAATACATTTAACTTTCCAAAAAACTAATATTTTGAAGAATCTGCCTCAGCTGCACAAATTTTCTGGTCTTTACCAGGTTTCGGCTAAATTAATCTAGCCTTCTTCAGAAGCATAAAACTACTATAACATGCCTGAGTAAGACACATTCAACATTAAAATTAAAGCCTACAGTTCCATGGTGCCAAGTCGAATGAAAACTACTTAACTGAAGTCCAGCCCCGGCATCTCTTCACCACGCGGTCGGTTGGCAGCGGCAAGTACGTTGGCAGCGACCGCTGCACGCAGAATTTTAATGTTGACTGTGCCTTACTAAGGCATGTTATAGTAATTTTATGCTTCTCAAGGACGCTACATTAATTTAACAGAAACCTGGTAAAGACCAGAATATTAGTTCAACTGAGGCTAATTCCTCAAAATATTAGTCTATCACAGTTGCTGGCGGGGCTGCAATATGCTAAAAATTCTTAGATTCCAAAAAACCCTATTGAGTACAGATCTGCCATGGCACAATGATCTATCTTCCAAAAAAATATATATATTGAGTACAGATCAGTTCTCTGAGGTGTAATAACATTGCCCGCGTCTCGTGGTCGTGCGGTAGCGTTCTCGCTTCCCACGCCCGGGTTCCCGGGTTCGATTCCCGGCGGGGTCAGGGATTTTCTCTGCCTCGTGATGGCTGGGTGTTGTGTGCTGTCCTTAGATTAGTTAGGTTTAAGTAGTTCTAAGTTCTAGGGGACTTATGACCACAGCAGTTGAGTCCCATAGTGCTCAGAGCCATTTGAACCATTTTGTAATAACATTCGTGTGTATCCCTTTTCCCTTGGAGCACGACACGTCCTGACTTTCGAAGATTGAATTCGTCTTGGACTCGGACGTCGAAGTTTCTGCCATTTGGATATATTTAACACTACGGGGGGGCAAGTGGAAAAGGAAACTTCTAGGGATAAGCACTAATCCCAGTAAGTAACACGGATTACTGTGAGCGTTGTAAGCAATAGGAATGCTACAATGATAATATTGACACAGGATATAAAGTATAGTGTGGTACGAAAAAAAAGTCGGAAAGATTAATGGCTGCAGAAAATTTAACGTGGCTCAGTGAATTCAAGCGTTCTGTTTCTAGCGCCTTCCAAACACTCACAGCATAGTTAGGCAACAGCAGAACAACTGGAGCGGGAACTATGTTACTAACGCGCGTCGCTGCAGCAGTGGAATGTGGCGGCAGCTTCCCTGGCGGCCCGTGGGCAACCATCGGCTGACCGCTGACCTAGGAGGCCCTGCTAGGCAAACTCGAGCGGCCACATGTTTAATTAAGGAGCACATATTACCTGCGGCAGGGTGCGTTCCCAGGCTACCGCAGTAATCAGCCGAGTAAATGACCTGCTGTTTGTCTCTCGAGCGCCCAGGGCGTTCGCAAACTGCTGGACTTTCTGTCGGGCTAAACACTCTAAACAATCTGTTCAATGCGAACTCTGAACTCTCAGACTTGTCTTTTGTTACTTTATTATCCGTCATCACGCACTTTTTTCTATCTCTGTAAACTCTCAATGTGATCTAAGTTCTTTCGGATTGCAAAATTTAATCGTGTTTCATTTCAGCTGCTGCCTTTCCTACTTTCCAGTAAACTTGTTGCATATCTTACTGATGAGGAACATATACCTATAATAATATCACGCTTCTGTTACTAACCAAGATACGATCATATAGAGTATCTTCGCAGATAGGTCTTTCGAACGAGAACTATTCGAGTAATATGACCCTGTATGTTGTACTGATCTGAGAGTGCTTCACAGGGACAGAAGTAATATCGGGTATGCCCCAAAGAAACATGATAGACTTCTAATGTTTTCACTATATTCTCACGTGAAATTGCGATATGCATGCACACAGATGGCGATGGTATCGCCTACACAAGGTATAAAAGGCCGATGCATTGGCATAGCTGTCATTTGTACCCAGGAGGTGCGGGTGAAAAGGTGATTATGGCCGCACGACGGGAATTAAGACTTTGAACACGGAATGGTAGTTGGAGCTAGAGGCACAGGACATCCCGTTTCAGGAATCGTTAGGGAAATCTGCATTCAGAGGTCCAGTGTTAAGAGTGTGCCGGGAATACCAAATTTCAAGCGTTACCATGGATAACGCAGGGAGCGACGGCCTTCACTTAACGACCGAGAGCAGCGGCGTTTGCTTAGAGTTATCAGTGCTGACATAAAAGCAGTACTGCGTGAAATAACCACAGAAATCAATGTGGGACGTACGACGAACATACCCTCTAGGGCATGTCCTGTATAATTGGCGTTAATGAGCTATGGCAGCAGACGGTCGACGAGCGTCGTTCCTAACAGCACAACATAGCCTGCAGCACCTCTCCTGGGCTCGTGACAATATACGTTGGGCCCTAGACGACTGAAAAACTCTGACCTGGTCAGATGGGTACCGATTTCAATTGTTAGGAGGTAATGGTGTGCATCGAGCGTAGCGCAAACCTCACCAAGTCATGGACCCAAGCTGTCAACAAGGTACTGTGAAAGCTGGTGTTGGCTCGATAATGGCATGGGTTGTGTTTACTTGGAATGGACTGGGTCCTCGGGTCCAAATGAACCGGCCATTCAATGAAAGAAGTTACGTACGGTTATGTGGTGACAATTTGCAGCCATTCATGGACTTCATGCTTCCAAACATGTCACTGGGCCACAACTGTTCGCGACTGGTTTGAAGAACATTCTGGAAAAATCGAGCGAAAGATGTGGCTACCTAGACCGCCAGACCTGAATCCTGTCGAACATTTATGAGACGTAATCGAGAGGCCAGTTCGTGACAAAATCCTGCACCGCAACACTTTCGCAATTATGGACGGCCATGTAGGGAGCATGGCTTAATATTTCTGCTAGCGACTTTCAACCACTTGTTGAGTCCATGCCACATAGAGTTGTTCCACTACACTGGGCAAAAGGGGGCTCCGGCACGATCCATGATTTCTGTCACCTCAGTGTACATTATGTTATCGGGAATACCCTAACACCTGTTAATGAGCATTAATGTGGGATGAGTCTACGGTTCGCCTTTATCACTGCTTGAACTCTGATGGAACCACTTTTAATGATGTCTGAACGGCTTTGGGGGTATGGCGGACCATTCTTCAGCAAGAGCAGAGAGCAGAGATGATCTTTCACTGAGCTCAGGTCGGTACTGGGAATAGGCCAGTCCATTTCGGGATTGTTACTGTCCACATGCCATTGCTTTCAAGATGCTGCTTCATCACATGGTGCATATATTTGCAACGAAATCCCCAAACAGAGTAATTTCTACCTCTCAGATATCTACATCCAGCACGTCTTCCCTGTGATAAACTTCATGACGAACTCACTAGTATGTCCCAGAAAGTAACTACGACTGACTGCATTCCGAGACTTCAAACGCATTAATTTCTCTGATTTTGCAACTGAGATGCAAGAAGTAGTTTGGGAGACGTCTTCTGTTCCCTTCCCGGACATAAAGGAAAAACTTCATGGATTTAAAACCAAACTTTCAGACCTGTGTCACAATATTGCTCCCCTGAAGACCGGAACAGTAAGAAGGAAACCTGCACCTTGGCTAACTGAAGAACTAAAACAGCTCATGACTCACACACACTTGACATCAGGCATAAAAACTGCGCCGCACGCCTTGAAGATCTCCTCATTACAGATCTATAGAAAAAGTACATATCTAATCTAATACAAAAGATGACGGTTAAGATGACTGTGTGTTATGGATATTAACAGCTTTTTCGAGTGCTCATTCTGTTTACTCAAGTCAAGAGAAATACGTCAGGAAATTTCCTAAACGACTTGGTCTTCAAGGATGCTTGGGTCCTGATTAATATACCAATTTTGGTAATGAAATTCTACTATTCTCGTCGTTACCCGACAGCGTCCGAGCTGGAATTTATGCTGTTTGTATCGAACTCTCAAACTAACGTGTATACTTAAACGTGAGACGTTCTACGCTCTTGCCAGTGTAGATGTGTGCATTGTATTATTTTACAAAGCAGAGTCGTGCCTATTATAGGAAGTATCTCGTGTGAAAGCATATTCCTGGAATGAGCCAATTACACCAAAACGTCGATACGGCAGTAAGTTTGACAGTGACACAGCACAATTTCAAACCTCTGTCCAACTGGTAGCATAAGTCCTACGCACATTATAACTCAACATGCATTTGGGAGGATCGGAGTTCGGAGCCCCATTTAGCCACCATAATTTTTTTTAATTTCCATCTTAGATCAGTCTTAGCCCATGTGCTGCAAGTAAATGACCTGAACGTGGAAGGAACACTAACTTTAATATCCAATTATTATCCCACACTTCAGTGTTAATACGCAAATCGTGATGAATTCCATTCGTTATCAGATTCCAAACTCGTCACGTATCAACCTTCTTAAAAGACACCAGAGACTTTATCAAACGACAGCTGAGTTCTCAGACAGTGGTTATAATTAAACTTTTGCTACCTGAGAGGTGCTCAGTGATTAAAAAATTTCATTTTAATTTTCACGTTAGAGGGAAACATTTCTTAACTTCTTACCATGTTTACATTTCAGTTTTGTAACGTTGCTCAATGTGACGACGTTCTCGCTTCCCGAGCACAAGGTCTCGGGTTCTATTCCTGGCGGGGTCAGTGATTTTCACCTGCCTCGAGATGACTGGGTGTTTGTGC
Organism: Schistocerca nitens; assembly: GCF_023898315.1. Taxonomy (NCBI): domain Eukaryota; kingdom Metazoa; phylum Arthropoda; class Insecta; order Orthoptera; family Acrididae; genus Schistocerca; species Schistocerca nitens. Next base: position 496,229,723 of record NC_064617.1, read on the forward strand.
TGTCCTCATCATTTCATCTTCATTCAAGAAAGGTAAAATGTTCAACCTCTCCCAGCGGCTTGGACGACCTCCTCTCGGCACTCCCGCCGGGAGGAGGTTATTTTAACTAGGCTGCATATTGGGCGCTGCCTTTTTAGCCATCGCCTTTTAATAAGTGGCACTACCCCACCACTTTGTAGACACTGCGCACAAGTTTTAACTGTCCGCCACATATGATGGAATGCCCATTTTTTAACCGTTTACGTTCCCGCTTGAGTTTGTCATCTGCCGTTTAAGCAAATCACGCGCGGGCTGTCGACCGCGTTTTACTTTTTATCCGCCAAAGTAACATGGCGAAGGCCATTTAATTTTTAGTTCTGGACCTTCGCTTCTGTATGGTGTCTTTTTTAGCCCTTCCTCACGTGCCTGTTTTAGCTGTCTTCTCTTATGTCAATTGCGACTGACGTATAGTCATTTTTCAACTCCTCTCTGTCTTCGTGCTCTATAGTTTTGACTTGGTCGCGAATGACCCCAGCTGTTTTTTGCGCCCTAAAGCAAAACAAACAAAACCAAACCGGTGCGGAAGGAGGATCTCTCCGTATTTCTTTCATACCTGGATACTCGCAAAGAGCAGCGGCACTATTGCTGTAGTTTTGATAAAATGTCTTTAAAAGTAAAGCCTTGCTCACTTTTTCCATAACCATGCTGACTGTCTCCGACTGTAATGCACACTGGTGCTTGTGTTTCAGCCCTTTGTCGAGGTACCTGTACCGACGCAAGCAGAAAGTCGTTCTGCTAACGCTACTAACAACGCATTTCCTGCAGCGCACAGTCTCAACGTAATTCATTCAAAGTTGGGGGTGCTCATACTGTAAACAGTTTTCTGTCTCAAGTAGTGAAATTTTAATTATAACGACACTGTATACTTTCACTAGTGTCAGTTTCCCCTAAAAACTACTATCTTTCTTTCTTTCTTTTGCTTGCACCGTTTCCCGCACTGACGCACAGTTAATCGGATGTGGCAAAGTTAACTGAAGGGGTGCCCTTCGTGCCGCACCACATAACCACATACCCCCCCCCCCCCCCCGGGACGGTAGTAGTGTACCCCAACTGTCTGTGTCTAGTGTAATGGATGGAATAGTGGGAATGTGTTCAGATGTCTGCGAGCCGTGTAACTGAGGCGGGACGTGGGGACCAGCCCGGTATTCACCTAGTGGGATGTGGAAAACCGTCTAAAAACCATATCTAGGCTGGCCAGCACACCGGCCTCCGTCGTTAAGCCGCCTGGCGGATTCGATCCGGGGCCGGCGCGCCTACCCGAGTCCAGGAAGCAGCGCATTAGCGCTCTCGGCTAACCTGACAGGTCCCCCTAACAATTACTATGATATACATTATACATGTGAATGCAGTGTCTGTATATAACACCTTCCCTACGTTCACCCTTTTTTGTAAATTCTGGCCGTACTGAAGGTGGAAAATATAAATATGTAAGGGAAGTGGATTCGTGTTTGAGATGAGTTTTCCAGTCCACCGTTAAATTTTCGTGCTTTACCGTAATAATTTATGATGAATGACGAATCCTTTCCTGCAACAAGGCCTCAATTGCTTCTTCTTCCTCCCTTGTTGTTGGCCATTTGAGTGGAAACCCATCATATAGCCACTGTCTTATGAGAACAACAGAAACAGCTGCTGCTCTCCACGACGCGTTAAAGGAATACAGAGAGGTCCTCTTTCTGGGGCTGAAGAACATGATTCGGAAGTTCTAATGCTCTGGCGAATTACGAATTGCCCCTGGGAGAAGCAAATGGCCAATTGCGCCACAAATTGTTGAAGAATTTACTGTTGTCATGGCCGAAAATGCTGGACGCAAAGCCCGACCTTCAAGCAGCGCACGAGCTGTGTCTCAACAGCTGAACATTCCATGTTGCACCGTTCGAAAAGTATTGCGAGCAATTGCAAAGTGGTATATCTAGTGAGGTTTAGGTTTCACGCTATTGTAGATGGAAATGGTCGTCATACTGAGCAACGTTTGTAATCCGGAACGTGAATATGGTACGCAGTTAGTAGGTGTTATCCTCCGACATGAAAATTACAATATGTTTCTTTCAATGGCGCAAAATGAGAATTGTATGCACAGTGCTACATAAGACTGTACCGCCGAAATTGATAAGGGGTGATGAAGGACATTCCATGGTTCAATGACAGTATCAAAAGTTACTACATAAGCTGGACCGATGCACACCAAACTAAGTAGGTTGGTTGTTTTAAAAGGGGGGGGGGAGGAAGGACCAAACTGCGAGGTCATCGGTCCCTTGTTCCCAGTAAAATAATTACACAAGGGAAAGAAGAAAAGAAAGGAGACGTACAGCACAATAACAGGAGAAATGAAGTACCAGAAGAACGGCAGAAGGACAACCAACACTACTATGGGCAAAATTGGAAAAGAAAACTGCGGAGAGAAGCAAAAACAGGTAGAAGGGGTAAAAACAGGAGAGGAGATGACCGTGGCTGGCCGACCACGAGAATAAAAAGGAAAAGGCAGCCACTCTGCGACAAATTAAAACGTCCACCCTAAAACATTAGAGTGAAGAACGGAAAGGGACAAAGGACATGCGCTAAAAGTTATATAGAATGATAAAAAACACCGTCAAGTATAAAACGTAAAACTGAATTAGCCGATGAGGCGTTTTCAGCTAAAATTAATGGCAACGAGTCCGGTAACTGAAGAGTCCGTCGCAGGGCAGCCAAGGAAGGAGAGCTCACCAAGATATGGGCCACTGTCAGCCTGGGGCCGCACTGACACTGAGGTGGGTTATAACGGCGCAGGAGTTAGCCGTGTGTCATCCAAGCGTGGCCAATGCGGCGCCTGCAGAGAACTACAGAGGCCCTGCGAGAGGCCCACATGGAGGAATGCCACACATTCGTAGTCTCCTTAATGGCACGCAGTCTGTTGAGCGTGCTGAGGTTATGCCATTTCGTCTCCCAAAGCTACAAAACCTTGGTGCATAGTACTGCACGCAGATCAGTTGCAGAGAAGCCTATCTCCATAAGCGGTTTCCGTGTAGCCTGTTTGGCCAACCTGTCGGCCAGTTCGTTGCCTGGGATTGCGACATGACCTGGGGTCCAGACAAATACTACTGAACGGACAGTTCTAGGGCATAGATGGACTCCTGGATGGTCGCTACCTAAGGATGACGAGGGTAGCATTGGTCGATAGCTTGTAGGCTGCTCAAGGAGACAGTGCACAGAAGAAACGACTCCCCAGGGCAAGAACGGATGTGTTAAAGAGCACGAAGTATATCCACCAGCTCTGCAGTGAAAACACTGCAGCCGTCGGGCAAGGAATGCTGTTCAATATGTCCTCCATGGACATGTGAGCATCAGCCATCGAGCCGTCTTTGTAAACCACTTTGTGGCCTCGGTACATGTCAAGCATCGGGAGGAAGTGGCAGCGGAGAGCCGGGGAGTAGCTGAGTCCTTAGAGCCATGTGAAAGGTCCATGCGAAGTCGCGGCCTAGGTGAACATCATGGAGGTGTATGTGAATGGACTTCAAGTATAGGTGGTAAAGGCAAGGACTCCAGTTCAGAAAGAAGGGATCGGACACTAACTGCAATTGGAAGCCCTAACCTGGGCCGCCGATGCGGGAGATGATCCGCCGTGGGTGGGAAAAGAAGACGGTGATTCAAATGCGCAGGAGAACTACGAATGTGTGCAACGTAACTGGCGAGCAGTTGTGAACGGCTAACCTGCAATGGAGGGACTCTGCCCTCCACAAGGACGCTGGTCACCAGACTCGTCCTAAAAGCTCCTGTCTTTCGGCGAACGCCAATGAACCATAAACAAGATTCCCATAGTCAGGGTGGGATTGAACAAGGGCTCTGTAGAGCTGCAGCAGCGTAGAGCGATCTGCACCCCAGTTTGTGTTGCTCAGGCAGCGGAGGGCATAAAGGTGCTGCCAGCACTTCCGCTTAAGCTGACGAAGGTGAGGAAGTCAAGTCAATCGGGGGACGAAAAGCAGTTCTAAGAATCGATAAGTCTCCACTAAAGTGAGTGAATCGTCATTAAGGTAAAGTTCTGGTTCTGTATGAACGGTACGACGCCGACAGATGTGCATAACACACGACATTGCGGCGGAAAACTGGAAACCGTGGGCTAGAGCCCATGACTGCGCCTTGTGGATGGCTCCCTGTAGGCGCCGTTCAGCAACACCAGGACTTATGGAGCAGTGCGAAATGCAGAAGTCGTCTGCATACAGAGAAGGTGAGACGAGTGGCCCTACAGCTGCTGCAGACCATTAATGGCCACTAGAAATAGAGATACACACAATACAGAGCCCTGCGGGACTCCATTCTCCTGGATATGGGGGGAATTGGAGGCACCAATTTGGACACGGAAAGTACGAAGCGACAGAAAATTCTCGATGAAAATCGGGAGCGGGCCTCGCAGACACCACTCGTATAATGTGGCAAGGATATGATGTCGCCAGGTCGTGTCATACGCTTTTCGTAAATCAAAAAAGTCGGCAACAATGTGCTGGCGTCTGGATAAGGCAGTTCGGATGGCAGACTCAAGGGTAACACGATTATCAGCGGTAGAGCGACCCTGGCGGAATCCGCCCTGACATGGAGCCAGTAGGCCACGTGACTCAACTGCTGACACACCATACATTCCAGCAGCTTACAAAGAACGTTAGTGAGGCTGATGGGCCAATAGCTATCCACATAAAGCGGTTTTTAACCGGGTTTGAGCACTGGAATGATGGTGTTCTCCCGCCATTGCGATAGAAAGACACCATCGCAACAGATCCGGTTGAAGATGATGAGATGTCGCCTGTAATCAGATGAGAGATGTTTAATCATCTGACTGTGGATCCGATCTGGCAGTGTCGGAGCAATTTGCAAGGGCACTGAGGATCTCCAACTCTGTAAATGGGGTGTTATGGGATCCACTGAGATGTGTAGTAAACGAGAGTACTTTCCCTTCCATCCGCCATTTGAGAGTGCTAAAGATTGGGGGGTAATTCACCAATGCATAGGCTCGAGCTGGTGCTCAGCAAAGTACTCAGCAATCGCGATTTTGTCGGTAGATAACACGCCATTTATGTTAACACCAGGAACACCTGTTGGGGTCTGGTACCCGAAGACACGTTTGACCTTTGCCCAGACTTGGGAAGGTGAGGTGACGTGTGGCATCCAATGGTCGAGACGTATCTCTTTCAACACTCCTGCTTCCGTCGTTTCATAGGTTGGCGAACGCGGGCACGGAGCGGTTTAAAGGCTATGAGGTGCTCCAGGGAAGGGCGCCGCTTACACCGCTGTAGAGCTCGCCGACGCTGCTTAATTGCTTCAGCGACTTCTGGCGACCACCAAGGGATTGCCTTTCGCCAGGGACACCCTAAAGAGCGAGGGATCGGGTTTTCTGAAGAAGGAAGGATTGTTGTAGTCACCTGCTCAACCATCACATCAATGTTACAGTGTGGGGGAGATTCAATGGTGACAGCAGAGGTGAAACTTTCCCATTCCACCTTGTTTAAAGCCGATGTGGGCAGGCGTCCATGGGCCTGACGCTGGGGGAGTGACAGGAAGACGGGGGTTTTCGCTACCACACGGGTCGTCATGTGCTCTCCAGTGGGTACATGGGAGAAGTCCTAGGCTGAAAATTAATAAATAAACGGTCGAGTAACTACCCTCAGACCCGCAGAGGGGGCCAATCTAAGTAGCCAATGTTTTGCTTAAAAAAATAAAACCTGATCAAATTCATAACAAGAGAGCTAGAATTTGTAGGAAGTCCTTCAGCGTACATAAAAGCAAGATTTTAACTACCTGGTCTTGAAATAAAAAAATTAAAAAATATTTGAATGGGAAATCAGTCAATGGATTGAAGTCATCTATCTGTCTTGATGCTCGTATATTATGATGACATTAAAGATGAAGACGGTAAAATGAACGCTAAAATACTTTAATCTGTCTTCCAAAACTGTTCTACTATGTAGTTTCACAATTCCAACCTTAGACCTTCGCATTGACTAAGACATTCGCGAACTGCACAGAGCACAGAATTGGAACACAACCGAAGAGAGACAGCAGACAAAAAGATTCTGGTCTCGATGTAGCACCTGTTAGGTTCTGTATCGAATGCACAGAACAACTGACCGTTCTTTTGAAACAGTCTAACATGAAGCTTATATGCATCATACGTAACTGGATGATGGCACAGATTGTTTCAGTCTTTACAATTACGATCACGGGGAGAGTATCTTACAGCAATATGTACCCACAAAAGTTGCAGTGTATCGACATATGCGGCAATACTGACATATTGCCCGGCAATATCGTTGCTGGAGTAAGCTGTTTCAGATATTTGCAGAGATATGGCCGAGATGTAGTCGGAGTTAGCCGTCTGGGCTGCAGACTGTTCCTTACAACCAGGCCGTACTTGTCTTCGTAATTATAAATACTTACCCGTCACTCACTTGTAACCTCTTTCTTACACTGACACAGCTTTGGTGCAGACTGAGGTGATCAGAACGGTGAAGCAATGGGATTTCCCCCTGTTCGAGGGTTTCTGCACGTGCGAAAGTGCAGTTTATTTACCTGTGGTCTAAAGGAAAGGAGAAAGTGATAAACGAGGAAACCATGCGTTTTATGAAATCGAGACCTCTACGTCCAGGGATATGGGATGTAGAAAAACATGAATATAAAAACCAAAGTCTGCAAAATGGCTTTTCTGCCGCTGCCACCTTATTAAAAGCAGCTTCTGTCCACGAATCAGCACGAAGTTAGAAAGCATCGCAAGTGCAACTCTGCTTGCCCTCTTCTCGCACAATACCCTGCGAACTGTGAATGAATAGCAACAGGCAGCTTCCATATTCCCGTGTTCCGGAAAACGGTGCCCCACCGCAGGCTTAACGAAGATACGAACGTATAATTGATTCCCAGATACGTGAGAGACTTCAAGACTTCATACGTAGGAGAAGCCCGTACATTGTCCTCGATGGCAACGAGGCCTATTCGTCAGAGACAAGGGTATTGTTAGAAGTGCCCCATGGAAGTGTGACAGAACTGCTCTTGTTCTCTGTATACATAAATGATCCGACAGATAAGATTAGCTGTAACATATGGAAAAGTATCGTTGTTGAGAGATTGTAGAAGGATGCGGGATAATATAGACAGAATTTTATTTAGCGTGATGCAAGGCAGCTTGCTCTAAATGTAGAAAAATAAGTAAGTGCAGAAGAGTAGGTAAAACAATGTTGTGATGTAAGAATACAGCATTAACGGTGTGGTGCTTGACGGTCACTCTACGACAGATATCTAAATCGGAGTGGCGGCTACTACTAGCTGGAAGGTGTAGCTAAATGTTGCAAACGAAACATTTCGTGACCGACTGAAGGTTAGAAAAAATAGCATTCATACGTAGGCGTAACATTTCAAAGCGAAATGAAACGTAATGAGCGCATAAGGACGGTAGTAAGGCAGGCGAATAGTCCACTTCAGTTTACAGTAAAGTGTAGGTCATTTATAAAGGAGATAGTGTATAGAACACTTGTGCGACCCATTCTTGAGTGCTGCTTGAGTACTTGGGATGCCCATTCAGTCGGATTAAAGGAAGAGGTTAGCCTCTACATTAGCTACCGGTAGGATCGATCAATACGTGTCACAGAGATGCTTTGTGAACTCGAACTTCGAAACGATTCTACTGACCCCAATGTACATTTCGCGAATGGGCCGCGAAGACAAGATAATAGCGATTTTGCGAGTGGAATACGACCAATAGTAGACATGGTACCCTCCACCATACACCACACAGTGGCGTACGGAATGTGTAAGTAGATGTAGATAGAGCAGTGATATGTAAATGTATTCTGCATAGTTCCTGAGAGTTCTAAGATTTTTGTGAGCTTCATCACGTATTTTTCTGTGCTCAAAGGCAGCAACTCGCCGGCTGTCATTTTTATGACTGTCTCAGTATACATTCCTTTCCACGCCCCACACCTCTGGTCATAGATGTGTTCATGCATTCATGAAATTCATAGTGCTCTCTTTGCACTGGGGACCCACAATAAAACATTAGTGAAAACATTTGATTAAGATTTCAAACTTACGTTCATGAATTCCTTAAGTTTGTGCACCAAAGCGTTGCATGCTTCTGATACCAAGGGTCATACCGTTGAGAAGTGCAATTTAAAGACGTACACCAACCATTCGTACTGTTACAAAGAGAAGGGTGATCTTCAATCTGGTTGTAACCAGTATAAAATCTGCCAATTGATACTTACCTTTTCAGTTCTCGGAGTAATTGCTTTTAGAATATATAAATCATAATGTGCCGACACGTTGATGAAATTCACAAGTTTCAATTTTGGTACATGTTCGCCAAATAAGGATAAAAAAATAGTTTTCCCATCTGAACAGCCGCTCTCCGTCCAACTATCTGCTTTCGACCATTTAGCTGCTTGTAAACATTTATGAAGGGAAATGAAATGTAATTCTGCAACCGCTGCGGAGCAGCAATCGCCGGCAATTTGACGGACGGCACTATGAGGCTATATCGCTGGCAATATGCAATTTCTGTGAGTTGTGTAAACGACGCATGTGAGGATGGCAGCAGTAGGGATGTGCAGAACGCCGTCTCTCGTGTACTGAGGCCATTTCATTGCAAAATTGTATAAAATATTTAGTGGTCGCGTATGACGACACTTTAGTCGCACAAACAACTTCTGTGTAGGAATCATCACGGACTTCACAGCACCTATTGCGCGAAATTTACAAATTTGAATGCTCTATGTAACAAGGCAGCTTCTAAGACCTCCCTTCGGTCAGAGATGGTGAATCTTTATATATCTTCGTGTCATTTTTCTCCAAAGAAATGTTTCATTATGTCGTAGTGAGCCATCAAACTAATTGTAGAACTAAATTTTGTTACCGCATATTACTATTCTTTTTGCTTATTTTGTACATCTTTAAACATACGACAGTGTAGGAATGAATGCATATTTTCAGATCTGATAGTGCTTAGGACATAGGGCTCTACTGATTAACAAAAAACAAACTAAATACTTCAATATTAATACTCCATTTGCGCGAATAAGATGTATCATAACAATACCTGTTTTGTTTGAGTCTCGAAGCTTTATGGTCGAATCATTGAAATGACGTGAAATGTCCGTAATAAATATCAATTTTGAAAGCCACGTAATATCCATAAAATGTAAATATTGCACAATTTTTCCCTCATTTTGTAAAAACAGCCTGATTTCTTACAAACAACCCACAATTCATTGAAATATGTTGCCGCGGCTCAGTCAGCGGACATATTTGTACTTCAGTAAGCCATTATACACCGAGATAACTTCATCTAACAACACTTCGAACTTTCTTTTATTAGAAGCTTACGATGATATAAGGTTTACTATTTTATGTTATCAAGAAAAGCAGAACCACCCTTTCCACACAAGGCTGGTTGTTGTACGATGCAGTCGGGTTCAAGAGTAGAATGTCCAGTGCGTGGTTGAAATAAACTAGTAAACCCTTTGCTTTCGTCCACCATCTTTGGAGAACCATTAGTCGTTATCAAAATGTTCAAATGTGTGTGAAATCTTATGGGACTTAACTGCTAAGGTCATGAGTCCCTAATCTTACACACTACTTAAACTAAATTATCCTAAGGACAAACACACACACCCATGCCCGAGGAACGACTCGAACCCCCCTTCGAGAACAGCCGCACAGTACATGACTGCAGCGCCTGAGACTGCTCGGCTAATCCCGCGCGGCTAGTCGTTATCGAGACAATTTTGCTTAAAATTATTTCCTTTAAGTAAGGGAATTTTTAACAGCCGTACAAACATCTCTGTTCTTAGTAGTAGCTGGCAAGGATAGTATTGCAATCAATTCTTCATTGATCCCTTTTCCAGTATTGAGAGAACTCAGCTAATTTGGAAGATTTAGTTGCAAATGTACTTTCTCAAGACACAACTAAATATAAGGAGAGGACATTTTCCGCCATTCTTATAATTCTGTCGTTGATTCTGTTTCTGGATAAAGGACGACTATCTTTCAAAATGGCTCTGAGCACTATGGGACTTAACATCTGTGGTCAGCAGTCCCCTAGAACTTAGAACTACTTAAACCTAACTAACCTAAGGACATCACACACATCCATGCCCGAGGCAGGTTTCGAACCTGCGGCCGTAGCAGTCGCGCGGTTCCGGACTGAGCGCCTTAACCGCGAGACCACCGTGGCCGGCACGACTATCTTTGTTGCCCTCAATTATCTTACCTTTATTTTCAAAAACTGATAGAGCACATGCCAACCAGGCTTCCCTCAAAAATTCCCCGCCGCCAAATGTTGACCATGCTGGGCAACGGAATTTGGACCAAGAAATTTCAGGCAATGATACACCAATCCTTGATAAAATACTTAATCATAGATTTCGATGCTCATTCCTGTGTTTAATAGCACATTTGACCAATTGCTTTTGCTCTGATTCGCTTTTTCTACAAAGAGGTTTGTAATTTGTTTCAAAGTGGCGTCTTACAGACGGTCTACATACCACTGTCCCACAACAAAACAAACCACTTTACGGTCTTTATTAATCATCCCACATTTCTCAGTCCACCAAGTTCGAAATTCTCTGTTACACTTACGTTGAAGTTTTTGTTCCATAACCTCACATGATAAAAATGGTGCTAACGATGTGTAATTGCGCCACACGACGTAAGCGTGCAGCAAACAAAATCAAACTAGTGAACACTGTTACGCCAAGACAATTTGTCTGTACGGTATTTGTAGGCAGAGGTCCGAAATCGTCTTTGTTAGAGCACAACCGACCTATGCCATGTAACAGCGTATGACGGTGCATTATTACTAATGCATTTGAGGACACCATGTCTCGCAACGTGAGAGTGTGCGAAGATCTTTCGTCTACCACTTCTACGACGCATCGGTACCGACAGTCCCATCATGATGTACTTGGTTCTAAATTCCTCATATAACATATTGGACACAAAACACGAGCCTAGCTCGAGCCAAAACTTCCAGTTAAGAAACCGCTCTCGGGCACATGTCGGGCCGCGAGTTTTTCGACGCGTGAGCCATCTACCGTTGGAAAACTCGACATATTTCGTATGAGAATAATGCACTGGCGTCTCGTTATCTGCCCCTTGACTGGTGCCTCCTCCTGTTGTCAGTTTCTAGACTATTTTCGAAAAAAACATTAGCGAACGGAACAGCTGCTGTCGGAAATGGCTGAGCCAATAAGATTTGACATAATTTCGTGCGCGTGCGCATTATATTTCGCAGTTTGAAACACGTATGTATTCGTAGCAGCGATGGCGAGGCATGACAGAATCTCTGACCAGAGAGTTATTTATCGTTGCTAGTCTGCGCTTGACCGCGCGAGAGTTCAGTTGCGAGGCAGTTGTTGTACGTAGCGAGTCGCGAGAGCATGTAGTTCAGTCTGTGGTAGTAGCGCGCACGAGACAGTCGGAGTAGTGTGTGAGGAGTCGGCGGGCGTCGACATGGGTCTCTGGTCAAGATTCGGGACGAGGTATATTTTTTAAATAAGGTAATGAAGCAGCATTGCGCACATCTGATAATGTAAAGTATGTTAACTGTAATTAATTTGTTCAAGAATCGCCCCAATAATAATTTTGTTCTCAAAGCAATCTTTTTAAGAAAATAATCATTACAATTGAAACAATATTTCCTTTGCTTTTCCTCCCAGATTTAATTTATCAGGTTGATTATTGCACAGGGCCTAAGGTCAGCGCAGATGACCTTATAAAATTTATCAGGTTGATCTTAACGTTAATTTTGTGGGGACTTAACATTTTTGCACATTTTTATTATCATTGACTTTTATTACTGTGGGAAGCTAACATTTGGCTCTATTTGCATTTTTATTCAATTCATATCATTTAATAATAATTACGGGGAGGTTACACTTAGCACGATTTTCATTGTCATTTCAATATTGTCTTTAAAATTTTTGTGGGAAGGTTACACTTGGCTCTATTCCCATTAACATTTAAATATTGTCATTCAAAATTTTGCGGGGAGGTTACACTTGGCTCTAATTTCATTAAAATTTAAATATTATCTTTCATTTTTGCGGGGAGGTTACAAGTTCACTGTATTTTGTTTCAGATACATCATATTTGTTGAGTGTGCAGGAAATTTTGGAAGCCCGAGAGGATGAAAATGCTCAATAACTGACGTCGCACTTTTTTCTTGGCAGGATAATGATACTTTCTGTCAAACGTATTTTAAAATTTTTAATCTATGAAAGAACTAAAGCAAATATGAGAAATAAATCTTGAAGCTTGGCCCCTTTTTAGTGTGTACTACTCTTGACAGTACATAATTACTTGCATACTACTAACGCTTGAAATAACTGCATAAATGGCCCAATATTCTTCAAAGTCGCTGGTCTCGAAAGTGTTAATGCCGTGCCCACATTACAGACATCAAAAACAGTTTTGTATCACCACGGTGCCCAGAACAGACGTTGACTGTGGATATTGTATCACAGACACAGTCCCTTTGACTGTTCAGAGACGTCACTAAATCCGCCCAAAGATGTAAACAACCATGCATGTGCAGAGCCTGTTAGACGGGAGGGGGTCCGACAGCCGATCAGTTCCCGTTGTTCCACCAGGAAGGACGTACACGCCTCGTGTTGTCTGTAGTTCAACCATGAATAGACGGTCAGTACCGCGGTTCGATTGCGTCCGCATTGTTACTTTGTGCCAGGAAGGGCTCTCAGCAAGGAAAGTGTCCAGGAGTCTCGGAGTGAACCAAAGTGATGTTGTTCGGACATGGAGGAGATACAGAGAGACAGGAACTCTTGATGACATGCCTCGCTCAGGCCGCCCAAGGGCTACTACTGCAGTAGATTAACGCTACCTACGGATTATGGCTCTAGGAACCCTGCCAGCAAGGCCACCATGTTGAATAATGCTTTTCGTGCAGCCTCAGGAAGTCGTGTAACGACTCTGTGCGCAACAGACTGTATGATGCGCATCTTCACTCACGACGTTCATGGCGAGGTCCATCTTTGCAACCACGACATCGTGCAGCGCGGTACAGATGGGCGCAGCAATATGCCGAATGGATGGTTCAGGATTGGCATCACGTTCTCTCCACCCATTAGTGTTTCATATGCCTTCAACCAGATAATCGTCGGAGAAGTATTTGGAGGCAGCCCGGTCAGGCTGAAAGCCTTAGACACTGTCCAGCGACTGCAGTAAGGTGGAGGTTTCCTGCTGTTTTGGGGTAGCATTGTGTGGGGCCGACGTACGCGGCTGGTGGTCATGGAAGGCGCCGTAACGGATGTACGATACGTGAATGCCATCCTCCGCCCGATAGTTCAACCATATCGGCAGCATATTGGCGAGGCATTTGTCTTGATGGACGACAATTCGCGCCACGATGCTGCACATCTTGTGGATGACTTGCTTCAGCATAACAACGCTCGACCAGAGTGGCCAGCATGTTCTCCAGACATGAATTCAATGGAACATGCCTGGGATAGGTTGAAAAGGGCTGTTTATGGGCGACGTGAGCCACCAACCACTCTGAGGGATCTACGCCGAATCGCCGTTGAGGAGTGGGAAAATCTTGACCAACAGTGCCTTGATGAACTTTTGGACAGTATGACACGACGAATACAGGTATGCGTCAGTGTAAGAGAAAGTGCTACTGGGTATTAGAGGTACCGGTGTGTACGGCAATCTGGACCACCATCTCTGAAGGACTCGCTATATTGTGGTGCAACGTGAGATGTGTGGTTTTCATGGGCAATAGAAAGGGCGGAAATGATGTTTATGTTGATCTCTCTTCCAATTTTCTGTACAGGTTCCGGAAGACTCGGAATCGAGGTGATGCAAAACTCTTTTTGACGTGTGTATTTGGTCACGTACCACTAATGGTACCCGTGCTATCCGTACGCCATCCCTGCCTTAGGTAGATATGTGGAATGTCGTCGACGGTTGTAAGGCCAGGTATTTACTGTGAGAGAGGAATGGGTTTTCAGACATCTGTACGCAGGGAATGTAAATGCTGTGTCCAGCAGTCGCTTGGGGAAGTGCTTGTGGCAGCTCAGCGGCGAACTGGCCGCATATGTTCGCAAAACTTTTAACGATATTCTGCGGAAAGTGTTTCTCTAACTGCTATAGGCGGACTTCAGTGCTTATTTTCAGGCAACGGTTGCGGGAGTTCAGAGCACTTAAGGCCGGTCTAATACTCGCCGAAAGCTTAGGACTTATTTTAAACGCATAATGGTGTAACTTGTGAAGTGCGGCATTAGGCACAGCTGTGGCCGCCTGTAACTATTCAATAGTACAATTTTATAGACTGAGCATAATCCTCGAATAGACAGCGAACTTAATGCGAAGATTCTTGCCAATCCCTAAATGTATTGCAATATTCTCACATTAAGTAGATTTATCTAATTTCCGCCAACCTCGTAATATTTGCTCTGTTTCATTAGTTCGTTCTCGTCCATTTCGCACAGTACTGTGAGCCATGTGAACAGTTTTAGCTGGGAATATACTGCCGTAAACACTGCCGGACAACAGTGGATGACAATGTTGCCGAACATTTGGCTGGTATTTATGTGGCAGGCAATGCTGACAGGCAACACTGCTGCTCTATATGGTAGGTAATATACACGGTCCAGGTACTTTAATGTGACCGTCCGCCAATGTGCAATTATCAGCCGGCCGGTGTGGTCGAGCGGTTCTGAGCGCTTCACTCTGGAACCGCGCGACCGCTACGGTCGCAGGTTCGAATCGTGCCTTGGGCATGGATGTGTGTCATGTCCTTAGGTTAGTTAGGTTTAAGTAGTTCTAAGTTCTAGCTGACTGATGACTTTATATGATAAGTCCCATGGTGCTCAGAGCCATTTTTGTAATTATCACTCGCAGGTGGCAGCACTAGTACTGGATGGGGAAGCGGGAAACGATGCAGTCGTTGTTGTAATGCGGAAACGGAGAGATTTATCTGTCATGCAAAAGGGTGGTAGGATTTGTAAGAACAGCTTAAGTTTGTAAACAGTTCGCTTGGCAACCTCGTTAAAATATATCGTGCATGGCAAACTGCCGCTGTCCTACGCCGGCACCGAGGAATCTGTGGTGCTCCACGGGCCATAGATGAGAGTGGTTAACAACTGGTACGGAGGTGTTTATGAGCGAACAGACGTGCAACTGTTGAGCAACTGACGGTCCAGATGAACCGAGGGGCTACCAACAGTGTCTCCTCAACGACCGTTCAGAGAACGTTGTTGCCTACGCGCCTCTGCAGCAGGCGCCTAGTTAATGCACCCATGCCCACTGCTGTTCATCGGTGACGAAAGCGACTCGACGTCCACTAAGTAGCGATGGGTGACCTTTTTAGATGAATCACGTTTTATGCTCCATTGTAGAGACGGCCATTGAAGTGCGCGGTGTGAAACGTCTGAAAGCAAACACTATGCAAGAATCGTCGGAATGGTGCAGGCCGGAGGAGGGAATGCTTCCGCGGCATTTCCTGAGTGATGTCCGAAAGCCTCAATGGATCAACACAAGTACGCATTAATCCTTGTCCAGCCCTAAATGCAGTTTGTTGTTTCCCCCGTAGGACGGCATCTACCAGCAGGACACTGTGATGCGTTGTGCAGCTCGCAGTTTTCAAGCATGGTTCGAGAAACACCAGGCTATGTTTACGTTACTCCTCTGGCCACCAGACTCCGCGAATTTACGTCCAGTTGAGAATTCAAGGAACCAGCTTAAGCGGGCTATTCTCACAGTGGATCTTCAGCCGAGAAACCTAGCGCAGCTGGCAACAGCACTGGGGTCGGAACTGCTCCACATCCCTGCCGGTACCTCAGAGCCTCACTGACTCTTCTTGCACGCATCGCAGCGGTCTGCGCTTCAGATGGTGGTTATTAAGGCTTCTGGCAGGTGGTCATATTGAAGTCAGTGGGGAGTGTAGAATAAACGAACATGCCATCGTCTCCATTATCTACTGAGATGGAAATGAGCGTTTGGCGTCATTGGCCGGGAGGTCGCCTTGGTGCAGGTCTTATTACATTAGACGACACATTGGGCAACCTGCGCTCCGTATGGGGATGAAACGATGATTAAGACAACACAACACCCAGTCCCTGAGCGGAGAAAATCCCTGACCCAGCCGGGAATCGAACCCGGGCCCCTTAGGACGGCAGTCCATCACGTTGACCATTCAGCTATCGGGCCGGACATCTACTGAGATAAAAAAAGTAAGTTGATGACAATGAATACCATACAATCTTAAAAACCATAAATCGGCTGTGTGAAAAACGAGCGTTCTGAACGTCGTCTAAGGATTATTTAAATCATTACCTTTGCAGACGACTTTTGATGCGAGGAAAGTATTTTTTGCGTTTTCCTGATCTGTCTTTCCTGAAAGATAACTTGGCATATGACTCACTTATTTCTCAAGTGATTTACGGTTTATCCAATGCATCTGAGAGATGATCAAGAGTACGACGCCGAAAATTTTGTTGAATAAAGAATTTTTGCAAGAGAGGTTCACGTGTTTGTGCGTGGCTTGTTATGGGATAAATACGACAAAAGCACTCTCTTCTCTCTCGTCCGAAAGAACAGATACTATCTTCATGTATATATAGTTAAGGTTCACCGGCCATTTGACCATCTTCTTCTGTGCGGATGCACAAACAGTGCCCGAACTCTTACGGGAATTGGCAGTAAAGCCACGAGTAATGAGTATAATGGGCAGGGGCACTATGAATATAGTGCGGGACAATAATTTGCGAATGTGGGTCTTACGGGGAGCGTGCAAGGGATAAATCCCTGCAGTCGCACTATCCTCTGTGTCCTCGGTGGCTCAGATGTATAGAGCGTCTGCCATGTAAGCAGGAGATCCCGGGTTCAAGTCCCGGTCGTGGCACACATTTTCAACTGTCCCCATTGACTTATATCAACGCCTGTATGCAGCTAAGGGTATTCATTTCATTGAAAGATAATTCTGACTCGCGATAGCAGACTGTGACGATTTATCTTAGCTTTGACGGTGCCGTGAAGAGGCTCCTTATATAGCGTGTAATCTTGGTTTCGCACGTACTCCTTGCCAAAGGCAGGAAGTTCAGTGTGGTCACAGAACTACGTACGTTCCCCACAGCATTTACGTTCATAGTACGAAATGCAACAGATACACACCGCTTCCTTTACAAGAAACATTGGGCATAGCCATAACATCTGTTTCCCTCAAAGTTAGCAGTAAATTATTTATGTAGACTAAATACAAATCTGACTTTCATTAAACTCAGAATTAGCGCTTTGCATTTCAAATGGCCAATCGTATGAATCATCACCAACAATAACCATTTGCAACTCGTCTGTTCTTTTCCATTCTGTCCAGCTCGTGATAATGTTCTTACATGAACGAGATATTCGAAAACAAGCAAAGATCCACTAGATCCATTTACAAACTGGAGACCACGTATGGTAGGGCTACCATTCCAAGTAACAGATTTTAAAGTTGTATACTTTAATTTTTGCATTACAAGTACTCAACGATAGAGTGAAAGAAACATGGACTTCAAATATTCATTTGTGTTGTTTAATTATGTAAAAATCGAATTAACAAACGAGATAAAAGTTCTACAGCAAAACTTCCAAGCAGGTTTTTTTCAGTCACTGGAGGTGCTCTTCGGAAAGATTTAATGGTTTTCATTGAGGAGAGCTCAAATACTCCCTTTTACTGAATTGCTGGGAATAGGGGATGTAGGTAAAAGGTACAAAATTCTATTGCCCATTCGAGGCAGTGGCTCACAACTGCTGATAAAGTACGAGTATTTGAAAGCTGTGCCTTTCTACTCTCGATTTTGGGAACAATTTGCAGGCCACACCTATTAACATGCCAATTGTACTTGACATACGAGCCAATATTTGGAAACACAGGACGTCGACTAATTACTCTCTCCCGCAATCATAATAGACACGGACTGTTTGTTAACAGGCCGCATTTGATTTTGTGTTTTCACATCCTTTTATCACGACTGCAAATAGTTCATACATTATTTACCTACAAATTTTCAAGGTAGCAAAATTGCTACTCTGTAGTGACAGCAAGCAACGAATTGCGTCAACACGTTTTCTTCTACCAACACTTAACCGAAATTAATTGTGGGAGTATTACTAAAAACGGTACAAGAACTGAAAACTCAAAGGAACTCTTTGAGAGTGGCGGTTTATATTCCTCGAATATACTATTTTTCTACTGATAGAATTCCGTGTATTTTGTTATAGATTTTTCTTTGGATATCAGTTTCGTTTCAGACAGTGGTAGAAGAAAATTTCAATAAGTATTTCGGTGGTACTGTGTTTTAACTAACAAAACAGTGGACTGCTGGCTGCATTCAGATGATTCTCCGTATATACGTGAACTTGGTTTAGGTCTACAACGAGAGATCAACACCGTAATTCACGATTTCTCAGTATGATTTAGGGCGGGATTCGCCGGTCCAAAATAATATCTTTCGGGTGAGAATAAAACATGGTGTTCACCTGAGTCCTTAAATAAAAATATTTCGTCACGCAACGCCAACGTAAACCACCTCTCTATTTCATTCCATTAGTGATGGATTTCGTTAACAGCACCTGACTCCCAATATTAAGCTATGGCTTCATTGTCGTTATGATATAACTTGAATTGGCATTACTTTATTGTTAATAACAAATCCAACAAGGATTGTATCGGCGCGTATAAAACCGCCGACCAGGAACAGCTCCGAAATTGTGATGTAGAGGCACAAACCGAGGTTAATAGTATTCAGTATGGACTGGTTTAAGACGCTCTAAGAATCGTAGTTATCGTGTCGTAACATAGTGGTCTAGAGATCCGTTAATCGCCACGCGGGGTTAGCCGAGCTGTCAGGGGCACTGAAGTCACGGACTGTGCGGCTGATCCCGGCGGAGGTTCGAGTCCTCCCTCGGGCATGGGTGTGTGTGTTTGTCCTTAGGATGATTTAGGTTAAGTAGTGAGTAAGCTCAGGGACTGATGACTTTAGCTCTTAAGTCCCACAAGATTTCACATACTCATTTTTGTCCGTTATTCAACGACAAATTGTAATGTCTTCGTGCTCAAGCGTGGTGAAAAACACGTCTACAAATATCTCGTGAGAGCAACATGTTCTCTTTCGGAAGTTGCCGCACGTTTTCGTCCTTTTAGATAAATGTCCACTATTAGCACTAAAAACGTTTTAAAAATTTCCGCATAAACGCAAAAAAGAAAAAAAGGAATCAACTGGAATTTATTTTCAAATACCATTACACCTGTCAGACCCTCTGGTTACAACTATGTATATTAACTTTTACAGTATCTCAGCTCCAACAGAAGTATTTTTTCCCAGTGGAAACCTGAGATATACATTTGTGAACGTTCATACTTTTCATCATGCGCAAGTGTTGCCAACTGTTGGCCATCACTATGAAAACGTCAGTAAGTCAATGTAGCAGCGCGCAGCAGGTTGTCGTTGATTCGCTATATTTCATTGTATAGTTGAATATTGTAATTATTATTTTGCATGATAATTATTGATGATCATTCTAGTATTTATTACAATACAGAATTTTATAATTAATTATTGTAGCCCTTAAAAAGGAAGCCAAGTATACTAAGTATATTTTGAAAACAGGTACATATTTTTGTATAAATCTTGTCTCTAAAATCATTAAAAATCACTTAAGAGCAAAGAAAACTTTTCCTGTAAATAAATTATACATAACTGCAACCAGTCACTTTTTTCATTAGTAATGCTTTATTACATTAACCGGTTTTCGAACCCTTTCAGGTTCATCTTCAGATGATTTCGGGAGAATCCGGGAAGCTACATCATTATTGGTAGTAGCATAATGCTGGGTGCTGGTTTGCGACAGTATAGGCGGCTTTTTTCGTATCTGTCTGCATCCATTTTGAAGTCCAGAACACTTTCATACAAGCTATATTAGTTCACACTTTAACAGTGACACTTCACCAGCATCCAGCATGCGCTTTACAACTGTTGTAAAGCGCATGCTGGATGCTGGTGAAGTGTCACTGTTAAAGTGTGAACTAATATAGCTTGTGTGAAAGTGTTCTGGACTTCAAAATGGATGCAGACAGATACGAAAAAAGCCGCCTATACTGTCGCAAACCAGCACCCAGCATTATGCTACTACCAATAATGATGTAGCTTCCCGGATTCTCCCGAAATCATCTGAATATGAACCTGAAAGGGTTCGAAAACCGGTTAATGTAATAAAGCATTACTAATGAAAAAAGTGACTGGTTGCAGTTATGTATAATTTATTTACATTAATATACAGTCACGGTTCTAAAATATCCGTAATGGATAAGCATAAAAACTTTTCCTTCCTCCACAAAAAAATACAAGGATGAAATGGTTAATCGTTACATCAAGTGCCCATGGTATTTAGATCTGTGAATGATGTGTAATAGACAAAGGGAAATTTCACACTAGGTGATGTGTACATCGGCGATTGCCTAATAGCCTTCCTTCGAGGTGCTGCAACATAAAATCTAAAAGACACAAAACTAAGGTATTTACGCAAAAATACCGTTTTTCGATTGAAGTCTTAGTTTCGTAGCTACGCTTACGAGCACAGATCGAATTTCCTATGTTCAATATATCTTAACCAACACTTCATATTCGATTACTGTTTGACACTCCTAATGATGGTTTGTAATGCCTACATGCGTTTCACACGTTCAAGTTAGCAAGACACATTGTTATACAGCGTTCATAACAATTATAATCGAATGTACGATTTACATTGTTCCTTCACTTAACCTTTTTTTCATAAGAGTAGAACTGTAATCACACACAGATCTGTTAGCAAAAATTTAATTCACGCAGACGAACGTAATTGTAACCTTGGAACTTTTAAGAGAGGGTATCTACATAATATACTAAGTAGTCAAAATATTGAAAAACTCATTTTATTTGCCTTCTTCCCTGTTTTATAACGATGAAGAAGTTAAGTGTTCAACTAACATTATGTGAGATTAGCAACAGCTGACCACACTTATTTCATTCTAATTTACAAAAGAAAATTGACACATACAATATTTAGCTTTATCACAGGTTTAGTCCTCTTACGGACATCAACTTTGGTACTTCAGATTGTATTCTTATTAGCCACATTACGTTAGCTATTCAAAAATGGTTCAAATGGCTCTAAGCACTATGGGACTTAACATCTGAAGCATCAGACCCCTAGACTTAGAACTACTTAAACCTAACTAACCTAAGGACATCACAAACATCCATGCCCAAGGCAGGATTCGAACTTGGGACCGTATCAACCACGTGGTTCCGGACTGAAGCGCGTAGAACCGCTCGGCCACAGCGGCCAGTCACGTTAGAAGTAATTAGGTACTTAGTTATTTACATGTTTTGTTAATAACATCTCGATATAACGTGGAACATGTCAATCCATTTACCAGTGTAATACATACCATTAGCTGGAACGTGCCTACATTCTGACGGTTTATATGACTGGTTCTTACATTGATTTTAATGAACATTATAATTTACCAAGTGAAACATTCGCTCGCAAATTCTATCTGATCACGCATTCACTTCTGGTGTAAAAGGAATTGTCAAGTAAAGATGATTTAAAATTTGTCTCAAAAGTGTTTCCTTTAGCTAATAATGCATTTAGCTTTCGAAGGCGGTGGTACAATATTGTTGTGGCTGCATGGTTTTCCCCCTCCTCCTGCTATGGAAAAGGGAATTTATGTGGTGAATACTGCAGGTCATTTCTGTTTCTAGTTTTTAATACTAGTATTTTAAAATGTAATTCAAGTTACGACGAGTTCATTACAAAAAGATGTCTAGTTTACTGTGAACAAAGTGTACATTAAGCGTTAAGAAAATTAACGACATCCGACGATAATCACTAAAATTATCGATAGCTGGTGACTCCCCCGTAAAATAGGTTACATCGAATTTGACACGGGCACGTTACACAGATATTGCCACAAATGGCAGGAAATTACTATAAAAGATAACGCACGAGGAAACGCGGAAAACGCGTAAGAATGACCTTGACGCGTTTGTGGACGTGGGTGCCGCCGCGCTGCAGCCTCTGGACTACATTAAGCAGAGAGAGCACCCACCTTCCTGGTCAGCGGGGCCCCGCGAGCAGGCGCGCGCCGACTGGTGAGCGCCCATGGTGTGTGGCCACAGCTGGCCGCATCCCCGGCCGCCGACACTGTGCCGCCGCCGCCGACGTGCCGCGCACCCAAAACAAACACCAGTCGCGCAGCGCGCACGCGCACAGCCGCCGCCGCCGCTGCCTATGACGTCACGACCGCCTGACGGCGCGGCGCACGCGACACCGGAGGGGACGGCTGGCGGGGATGTGGCCCTCGCAGTCGCTACTGCTTCTGCTACATCTGCATTAGCACGCGGCCGGCCGCTTAGATGAACTCGCGGCACTAGGCTGCACACAATTACTGAGAAAGCTACTTCTGGGGGAATGAATTCATTAATGAACGTGATTAATAACTGTTGTATTTTCGTTCCTGCCATGAGTACACCACTTCATGCCTTTAATGAGTTTCCTAAAATAATCAACTTTTATCGTACTGACTCCTCTTGAACTCAGATTTTGCCGATTTCGTATACTAATAAATACACTACTGGCCATTAAAATTGCTACACCATGAAGATGACGTGCTACAGACGCGAAATTTAACCGACAGGAAGAAGATGCTGTGATATGCAAATGACTAGCTTTTCAGAGCATTCACAGTAGGTTGGCGCCGGTGGCGACACCTACAACTTGCTGACATTAGGAAAGTTTCCAACCGATTTCTCTTACACAAACAGCAGTTGACCGGCGTTGCCTGGTGAACATTGATGTGATGCCTCGTGTAATGAGGAGAAATGCGTATCATAACGTTTCCGACTTTGATAAAGCTCGGATTGTAGCCTATCGTGATTGCGGTTTATCGTATCGGGACATTGCTGCTCGCGTTGGTCGAGATCCAATGACTGTTAGCAGAATATGGAATCGCTGGTTTCAGGACGTTAATACGGAACGCCGTATCACTAGCAGTCGAGATGACAGGCATCTTATCCGCATGGCTGTAACGGATCGTGCAGCCACGACTCGATCCCTGAGTCAGCTGATGGGGACGTTTGCAAGACAACAACCATCTGCACGAACAGTTCGACGACTTTCGCAGCAGCATGGGCTATCAGCTCGGAGACCATGTTGCGGTTACCCTTGACACTGCATTACAGACAAGAGCGCCTGCGATGGTGTACTCAACGACGAACGTGGGTGCACGAATGGCAAAACGTCATTTTTTCGGATGAATCCAGGTTCTGTTTGCAGCATCATGATGGTCGCATCCGTGATTGGCGACATCGCGGTGAACGCACATTGGAAGCGTGTATTCGTCATCGCCGTACTGGCGTACCACCCGGCGTGATGGTATGGGGTGCCATTGGTTATACGTCTCAGCCACCTGTTGATCGCATTGACGGCACTTTGAACAGTGCATGTTACATTTCAGATGTGTTCGATCTCTGCGAAACCATACATTTCAGCAGGATAATGCACGACCGCATGTTGCAGGTCCTGTACGGGCCTTTCTGGATACAGAAAATGTTCGACTGCTGCCCTAGCCAGCACATTCTCCAGATCTCTCACCAATTGAAAACGTATGGTCAATGGTGACCGAGTAACTGGCTCGGCACAATTCGCCAGTCACTACTCCTGATGAACTGTGGTATCGTGTTGAAGCTGCAAGGGCAGCTCTACCTGTACACGCCATGCAAGCTCTGTTTGACTCAATGCCCAGGCGTATCAAGGCCGTTATTACGGCCAGAGGTGGTTGTTCTGGGTTCTGATTTCTCAGGATGTATGCACCCAAATTGCGTGAAAATGTAATCAAATGTCAGTTCTAGTATAATTTATTTGTCCAATGAATACCCGTTTATCATCTGCATTTCTTCTTGTAGTAGCAATTTTAATGGCCAGTAGTGTAAATCTAGTATTCAGTATGTTTGTGAGTGCACGTCGGCTTGGAGAGATGGAGGGAACGCTCTAGTCAATGACAGCGCTCGGTACTAAGAGAGACGTATGGAGGCTGGGGAGGAGCACAGTTTCCGGAAAGGACACGAAGTAGTTCGGAACGGTGCGGCGCGAGGGAGACAGGACAGGACAGGACACGGGAGGTGCTGGACGCGACGGCGCGACGGCGCGACGGCGCGACGGACGCACAGTCGCGAGAGGGACATGGAGAGTGTGGAGCGGTTTACGCGTGGTCGCGGCAGATAGAAATGTTTCGTAGTGCTGACTTATGCCTTCTGACTGGTTTGATGGGGTCTGCCACGAATTTACCTCCTGCGCCAACCTCTTCATCTCAGAGTAGTAACTGCACCTACGTCCTCGATTACTTGCTGGATGTATTCCAGTTTCTGTCTTTTCCTACAGTTTTCACCCTCTACAGTTTCCTCTAGTACCATTTAGCTTATTCCCGGATGTCACAACCTATGTCTGTTCTTTTTGTCAACGATTTCCATGTGTTTCTTTCACCGTCGATTTTGCGGGCAGTCCGCTATTTCCTTATCTTACTAGTCCACCTAATTTTTCAACATTCTTTGTAGCCACATATGTCAGATGTTTCGATTCTCTTTTGTCTCGGTTTTCCCACTGTCCATAATTCACTGCCATGCAATGCTGTGCTCCAAACGTACATTTTCACAAATTTCTTTCTCGACTTAACGCCTAATAATGTCTGATACCACAAGTCTTCTTATGGCCAGGAATTCCCTTCTTCCGTTTGACTGTCTGGTTTTTATGTCCTCCTTGCTTCTTCCTTGATGGGTTGTCTTGCTTCAAAGAATTTCTTAACTCAAATGGTTCAAATGACTCTGAGCACTATGAGACTTAACTTCTGAGGTCATCAGTCCCCTAGAACTTAGAACTACTTAAACCTAACTAACCTAAGGACATAACACACTTCCATGCCCGACGCAGGATTCGAAGTTGCGACCGTAGCGGTCGCGCGGTTCCAGACTGAAGCACCTAGAACCGCTCGGTAACAACTGCCGGTCATTTCTTAACTCCGTCTAATTTGTGCACCAGTTTTGATGTAAAGTTCTCGCTACTCTTATTTCTGCTAAACCTCGTTACTTTGTTCTTTTTCCGGTAAGCTCTCAATCCATATTCTGTACTCATTAGATCATTTATTCCATTTAAAATATCCCGTAATTCTTCTTTACTTTCACTGAGATTAGCAATGTCAACAGCGAATGTTGTAGTGTGAATTTTGATCTCACTTTTGAACCGTTCGTTTTTTCCATTATAGGTTTTTCAATGTAAGTCTGACCAGAAGATGCGAAAGATTACATTCCTGTCTTACTGTGTTCTTACACGCTTTTTAATCGGAGCACTCCGTTCTTGGTCGTGCAGTATTATTGTTCCCTCTTGGTTCTTGTATATTATATGTCATTGCCTATAGCCTACTTCAGTTTTTCTCAGGATTTCGCGTTTCAAAAAAATGGTTGAAATGGCTCTGAGCACTATGGGACTTAACATCTGAGGTCATTAGTCCGCTAGAACTTAGAACTACTTAAACCTAACTAACCTAAGGACATCACGCACATCCATGCCCGAGGCAGGATTCGAACCTGCGACCGTAGCGGTCGCGCGGTTCCAGAGTGAAGCGCCTAGATCCCCTCGGCTCCAACGGCCGGCTTTCGTGTTTCATAAAGTCGTTCAAACATACCGTCGTTTCACCATTAGATGGTATGGACGACATAGTAATACGCATCTCTGACGTAAAGCAACATCTGAAAGATTTGAAAGAAAATAAATCACCAGGTCCGGATGGAATCTCAATTTCCTTTTACAAAGAGTACTGTACGTCGTTGTCTCCTTACTTATTTTGCATCTGTCGTGAAACTCTCGCCCAGCACAAAGTCCCAAGCGACTGGAGAAAAGCGCAGGGGTCTCCAGTATGTAAGAAGTGTAAAAGAATGGACCCGCAAAATTACAGAGCTATGTCCCTAACTTCTGTTTGCTGCAGAAACCTTGAACATATTCTCAGTTCGAATACAATAAACTTACATAAGACTAAGAAGCTTGTGTCCAAGAATCAGCATGGTTTTAGAAAGCATCAAAAATGGTTCAAATGGCTCTGAGCACTATGGGACTCAACTGCTGTGGTCATCAGTCCCCTATAACTTAGAACTACTTAAACCTAACTAACCTAAGGACATCACACACATTCATGCCCGAGGCAGGATTCGAACCTGCGACCGTAGCAGTCGCACGGTTCGGGACTGCACGCGTATAACCGCGAGACCACCGCGGCCGGCTTAGAAAGCATCTCTCGAGCGAAACTTGAGCTTGCCATTTTTTCACATGATATATTAAAAGCTATGGATGAAGGCAACAGTTGCCGCACGGGATTAGCTGAGCGGTCTTAGGCGCTGCAGTCATGGACTGTGCAGCTGGTCTCGGCGGAAATACAGCTGGGATACATCAGCGGTTAAGCCGTTGTGCGATAATTCTCGAACTCATCTAGTCCTGCTTTATTCGTAATTGTGTCGATGATGTTTTTCCGAAAGTCTGATGGCGTATCGCTATCTTCATACTTTCTACATACAAACGTGAACAGTCGTTTTGTGGTTCCCCTGATTTCAGAAATTTCGATGAAATTTTATCTGTCCTTTCTGACTTATTTGATCTTAACTCTTCTAAAGTGCTTTTAAATTTTGATTCCATTACTGGATCCCTTGTCTCTTCCCTGTCGCCTCCTGTTTCCTCTCCTTTCATGTCAGCAGAAAAGTACTCGCTCCCATAGAGTTCTTCCAGTGTTCTCTTTCCTCCTATCCGCTCTCTCCTCTGCATTTAACAGTTGGCTTCCAATTATACTCTTAATGTTACCACCCTTGCTTTTTATTTCACCAAAGGTTGTTTTGAAATTTCTATTTGCTAAGTCATTCCTTCTAACAATCACTTCTTTGTCGATTTCCTCACACGTTTCCTGCAGCCATTTCGCCTTGGTTGCCCTGCACTTCCTATTTATTTTATTGACTTGTATTTCTTTATTCCTTAATATGGTTCAAATGGCTCTGAGCACTATGGGACTCAACTGCTGAGGTCATTAGTCCCCTAGAACTTAGAACTAGTTAAACCTAACTAACCTAAGGACATCACAAACATCCATGCCCTAGGCAGGATTCGAACCTGCGACCGTAGCGGTCTTGCGGTTCCAGACTGCAGCGCCTTTAACCGCACAGCCACTTCGGCCGGCTATTCCTTAATATCCGTGAACGCTTTTCTACTTCCTTCTGTTGTCGATCGAAGTATTTCTCCTGTTACCAAAGGTTTCTTCGGTGTTACGGCCCTAATACTTCTGTTTGTCCGTTCACCATCTGCTTTACCCTTTTTAGAGTGGTCCATTCCATTTCAGCTGAACTGCCTACTTTACTATTCCGTATCTTAGTATGCACATGCTTAGCGAAATTCAAACTGGCCTCATCATTCCTCAACATCCCAGTACCCCATTTTCTTCCGCACTGATTCTTAAGTTCAGTCTACTCTTCATCATTACTAAATTGTGATCTGAGTCACACCTGCTCCAGGGTATGCTTTAAAATCCAATATCTGATTTCGGAACCATGATTTAATCCAGCGAGAATCGTTTCAAGTCTGAGTCTCTTCCAAGTATACCTCCCCCTCTTGTGACTGTTGAACATAGTATTCGCTGTTACAATCTGTAAAATTATTGCAGAGCTTAGTTTTTCTTCTCTCTCATTTCTACTGCCAACCCCATATTCTCCCGCAAAACTTTCTAGTATTTTTCCCCTATAATGACGTTCCACTTCTCTATCGTTATTAGACTTTCATTTCCCCTTACATACTGAACTACCCGCTCAATATCCTCATATACTCCCTCTATCTCTTCGTGTTTTTGCTTGCGACATCGATATGTATATTTGAACTATCGTTTTCGGCGTTGATTTGATGTCGAAACTGATGAGAACAACCGCAACGATGAGCTGTTAATAGTAGCTTACCCTCTGCCCTACGTACCTACACACAGTGAATCCTAGTCTTGTTATACCATTTTCTGCTGCTGTTGATATTATCATGTATTCGTCTTACCAGATATGCTTACCTTCTTTCTACTTCATACTTGGGTTGTTAAAATTCGGAGTCTGCGTTCGCAGATATCCGCATGACACACTAGTTGATCTCTTAACATCAGCCATTGGGGAGTTAGGTAGACTTGAGCAGTAACACATACACCAGCAGTTTCCCTATGAGCCATGAGGGATCCAGGCATTTCCCATTGTATGGTGTAGAGCAAAAGAGGATTGAGTGTTACTCAACAGTAGGTTTCTTTTCACAGCTGTACAAATACGGTACTTGCGAACAGACTGTTTATTGCCGGCCGAAGTGGACATGCGGTTCTAGGCGCTGCAGTCTGGAACCGCGAGACCGCTACGGTCGCAGGTTCGAATCCTGCCTCGGGCATGGATGTGTGTGATGTCCTTAGGTTAGTTAGGTTTAACTAGTTCTAAGTTCTAGGGGACTAATGACCTCAGCAGTTGAGTCCCATAGTGCTCAGAGCCATTTGAACCATTGACTGTTTATTGTTTTGTTTTCATTTCACTGTTGAATGTAGTGAAAAACCATATCGAGCAGTTTATGTCGTCCCCATAGTATTATCTGATTCTGAATAAGCCAAGAGAATTAAGATTCGAACTTTGATATAGAAATCATACTAAATACAACCTTGTGTCAGAGGAACACGACAGTGTTGGAGATGTGAACAGGTTACGTAATTTCGACGCTCCTGGTTGAGTGGCAGAAGTCTAGTAGTACTGCGGCCCCGTTTCTGGTGCTCAATAAGGGAAGGCTCGTCATTCTGAATATGCATCGAGGACATGTCGCCGTCGTTGTTTCTCTGTAACGTCGGTGATGGAAGACGGGCTACAACCCATGGGAACGTTGGGAACAAGTGTTGGCCCATTTATAGCTTTAATTACGGCGACGCGGAAATACCTCATTTCTCTCCGCTGTGCGCAGAGATCCACCTTAATTAAATGCAGCGCAGCAGTATGCTCGCAGGGACCTTTCTCTCAGCTCCTGCCTGAACATCCTCTCAGCAAGCTGCTGTCTAAGATGGCGGACAGACTAAGAGAGTCGTATTACGTCTGGCTAGTATTTTCTGCTGCTTCCTTGTTTTCTTCGCAGGAAATGAACCTTCTAAGAAACCAGATATTCTAGTGTTAACTCTTGCAACGTTCTACGTCACGGCGAAAAGTCTTTACCACGGTTACACGTTGTCTGAACGTAAAAGAGTGCTTTTCAACGTTGAATTCTTTCTGAAAAGTGAAGGAATGTGTGCCCCCATTGAGGACACTCCTAGCAGAAGCAAAGGGTGTATCAACAAAAATCATCAGATTTTCTAAAAAATCATAACTTTGTGAGGTAACGGGCGAGTTGTGGCGCCCTGGAAATATTGTGTGTTTGGAGCTGGGGCGGTCGTACAGGACGCTCGTCAAAGCCGCGGCCCAGCAGCAACCACGTCGCCCCGAACCTCAGCTTGGCAACCGCGTGATGCCGCACAACGGCCGGTCCAGCCGCGAGGCTGGGAATTCCATCGTGACGCTGTGTTGATGAAGGAGACACGTCGGGAGTGCCAAAGATGGCGGACTTTGTGAAACCTTAATGGCAGACATTTCACAGTTCGTATAGAGATTAATAGTAGCCAGATGATACCTCACAAAGAAAGATGTACATTACTATTATTTGCATGATGATTCTGGTAGTGAAATCAGATTTTCAATATCTTTACTAGTTTAAGGTTAACTATATGACGGTAAATTATATAAGTAACACCAGCAACGAATTTCCTAAATATAAACGCTTCATCCGATTTTATCGATCGCCGTATCTTTAGAAAGCTACTAGTGTAACACTAAATTGCTATTAATTACAGGCATGTAACTTGAATAGTACATGAGTTATTGGAGGTCAAACTGGCCGATTACTATCGATTGCGTCAGGCCATAAGTACTCCACAGTTACACGAAAAAACGGTAGCAGCATGCTTGTAAATATATTTATTCGTCTATGTCTTGGTTTACATCCGATATATACCATTCATGAAGAAATTGGTTAAATATTTACTGTGTGTTAAAGAGCACAGAGACAGTAGGCTCCTGGCCTACCTTTTGCTTCTTTTCTTTTGATATAGGCTATGTTTATTTAATTATTTATCTATATCATAATGTGTGTTAGACCGTGTTTATGGTCCAGCCGTAGCAATATTTATTTAATTTCAAGTTATTTAAATTTACACTACTGGTCATTAAAATTGCTACACCACGAAGATGACGTACTACAGACGCGAAATTTAACCGACAGGAAGAAGATGCTGTGATATGCAAATGATTAGCTTTTCAGAGTATTCACACAATGTTGGCGCCGGTGGCGACACCTACAACGTGCTGACACGAGGAAAGTTTCCAACCGATTTCTCACAGACAAACAGCAGTTGACCGGCGTTGCCTGGTGAAACGTTGTTGTGATGCCTCGTGTAAGGAGTAGAAATGCATACCATCATGTTTCCGACTTTAATAAAGGTCGCATTGTAGCCTATCGCAATTGCGGTTTATCGTATCGCGACACTGCTGCTCGCGTTGGTCGAGATCCAATGACTGTTAGCAGAATATGGAATCGCTGGTTTCAGGACGTTAATACGGAACGCCGTATCACTAGCAGTCGAGATGACAGGCATCTTATCCGCATGGCTGTAACGGATCGTGCAGCCACGACTCGATCCCTGAGTCAGCTGATGGGGACGTTTGCAAGACAACAACCATCTGCACGAACAGTTCGACGACTTTCGCAGCAGCATGGGCTATCAGCTCGGAGACCATGTTGCGGCTACCCTTGACACTGCATTACAGACAGGAGCGCCTGCGATGGTGTACTCAACGACGAACCTGGGTGCACGAATGGCAAAACGTCATTTTTTCGGATGAATCCAGGTTCTGTTTACAGCATCACAATGGTCGCATCCGTGTTTTGACATCGCAGTGAATCACATTGGGTGCGTGTATTCGTCGTCGCCATACTGGGGTATCACCCGGCGTGATGGTATGGGGTGCCATTGGTTACACGTCTCGGTCACCTCTTGTTCGCATTGACGGTACTTTGAACAGTGGACGTCACATTTCAGATGTGTTACGACCCGTGGCTCTACCCTTCATTCGATCCCTGCGAAACCCTACATTTCAGCAGGATAATGCACGACCGCATGTTGCAGGTCCTGTACGGGCCTTTCTGGATACAGAAAATGTTCGACTGCTGCCCTGGCCAGCACATTCTCCAGATCTCTCACCAATTGAAAACGTCTGGTCAATGGTGGCAGAGCAACTGTCTCGTCACAATACGCCAGTCACTACTCTTGATGAACTGTGGTATCGTGTTGAGGCTGCACGGGCAGCTGTATCTGTACACGGCATATTAGCTCTGTTTGACACAGTGCCCAGGCGTATCAAGGCCGTTATTACGGCCAGAGGTGGTTGTTCTGGGTACTGATTTCTCAGGATGTATGCACCCAAATTCCGTGAAAATGTGATCACATGTCAGTTCTAGTATAATATATTTGTCCAATGAATACCCGTTTATCATCTGCATTTCTTCTTGGAGTAGCAATTTTAATGGCCAGTAGTGTAAATCTAGTATTCAGTATGTTTGTGAGTGCACGTCGGCTTGGAGAGATGGAGGGAATGCTCTAGCCAATGACAGCGCTCGGTACTAAGAGAGACGTATGGAGGCTGGGGAGAAGCACAGTTTCCGGAGAGGACACGAAGTAGTTCGGAACGGTGCGGCGCGAGGGAGATAGTACGGACAGGACACGGGAGGTGCTGGACGCGACGGCGCGACGGACGCACAGTCGCGAGAGAGACATGGAGAGTGTGGAGCGGTTTACGCGTGGTCGCGGCAGATAGAAATGTTTCGTAGTGCTGACTTATGCTTTTGTGAGATTTCCGTGGCTTCTACCGTGAAGACGTAGTGTGCGTTTAGAAGCGAATATCTCACGAGCTTTGTTGTTGTTCATAACTAATTACGTGCAGTAGGAATTTATTGTTTCCCTGTTATTCAACTTATATTTTATTTAATTGCTGGACCATCAACACCAATAAGTGTTTTGCAGAAATATACGGCATTCTCAAAAGTACTTCCTTTATCGTACTCATCATTTTAAAAAAAATGTTCAAATGTGTGTGAAATCTTATGGGACTTAACTGCTTAGGTCATCAGTCCCTAAGCTTACACACTACTTAACCTATCTTAAGGATAAACACACACACCCATGCCCGAGGGAGGACTCGAACCTCCGCCGGGACTCTCATCATTTAAAGTCGTTAAAATAGTACCTGCAGATTTTATCTAATTGCAATATTTCATTTATATATTTCTATATTAATTCACAATTGCCGAGTAATGGGAACCTTCGACCATTCGATTCATGTGTGTATTCATATTGTATACTGTAGACTCAGCAGTATTTGGCTTGTAATGCAGCAACTACGTATCCCAGCACCTAGACAACGAAACCAGCGAAAACTTTTAATATTGCAACTTTGAGTCTGTGGGTGCGTTAGTTGAGGGCCACCAACTCATTTCATTTTTGTGTTTAGAAAGCCGCATCTGTTACCTTATTTGAGATATGTGCGTGAACAACGTACTGTTGGAGAGAGCAAACTCCTGAGTTTTACGTGACATTTGGAAGTGAGGGAATTTTTAAATCAAAGGAACTGAACAATAGATTGGTCGCACTGGACCAAATAGTTCATCCTTACATTACTGGCCTCCAAGGGCACCGGACCTGACTGTATGTGATTATTTCTTGAGGGGGTTTATAAAAGTCTCTGTTTATGTGCCTCCCTTACCAACAACAATGAATGAACTGAGACATCGCACAACAGCAGCTGTGGAAGCTGTAACTCAAGACATGCTCGCTGCAGTGTGGGAACAATTTGAGTAATCCATTGACTTATACCGTGCATCTCGGGGGGGAGGGGGGGGGAGGGGGGCATATTGAACACTTATGATAAGGTATGAAAAAAACTTTTTGATTTTCCCGTTCATCAAAAAACAAAATTCATTGTACACGTTTATTAATTACAGAAATATAGACGTGTCAAATCGGATGATTCTTTTTCGTGCACCGTCTATATACCTCCTTCAGTACTTTACTTTTGTGTGACGGATTGACACACAAGTATCATTTTTCCCATTGATGTTCCATCAACGAAGCGTTGCGCTGGGAGAATGATTTTATACTTCGTATGTAAGTCTGCGTTTCCCTCATCTTGTAGTTGTGTTCCTTACGTAAGGGAAGGTAATCCTTAGTTTCCTGTCTCATACGGACACCCTTTGCATTTTAAAACTTCCGTCTTTCCGTGAGGCACACGTCTATAGTGCTTAATAGATTAATCTGCGACGAACAGCTAATCCTCGACATCTTTCCTCCAGTGTTACCTTTTGATGCAGACCCTATTGTAGAGGTATAATGTAAGTAATAAGGCAACGAATAACATTCCGTTACGTTAGTCTTTGATTTTTTTGTGAGTTGTAATGCCATGTCCCTTGTAGACAGACGTCTGTCTGTATCTGCGAACATTAATTTTCAACTGCATGTTCATTATTGTTGTCATAAGAAATAATTACATGTAACAGCAGGATCAAGCACATGTGTACTAGGACTGACAACGCCCCATTTTTGAACTGACTGTGAGTACTGACAGAACGATTCGCACGGCTTTTGCGCTGATTAATTAGAATATTTCGGACACAAGAGCAGAGGACGGGAAGAATCACTCAATTTTGGCGTTATCTTCAGGGCTTGGCGGAGCACTCCATGAACTAATGTAATCGATCTTTCAGAATGAGCAATGGAAAGGATAACGGTCTTGACCCACTTTTTCTTATGACTACCGAATGTAATGTTGTGAGCTTGCGGCTGCACATGAGAATGTCACGAAGGACTGAAAGCCCAGATATGGAAAGTAACTATCTCAAGTCTCAAAAAGAGGGAGCAATTTCCAGTTTCACAAGGAAAAATTTTACATGGCTTAGGCGGGTACATAACTGGCGAACATCGAGCAATATTAACAAATTCGACAATATACATCCTTCGAAAACTGCCTGGTATCTGCAGAAAAAGAAACAACTACCCTGCAAAAAATAAATCCAGAATAAAACTGACAATCCATTACTTGGTGGAGAAAATACAACCAGATTTGGCACAACTTTGAAATAGAGAAAGATGTTGAGCGCACAATTAATAATTAAGCGTTGCGCGTTTCAAAATTTTATCATCAGACAGAAGCTGTGGAATGAGGCGTAGAAGAACATTAACGACAGCAAATATGTACATAAGTATGCGTCTAAATATTCAAATATATAGAAATTTCAGTTAGTATCGTACTTACATTAAAATTAAACGTTAGCACTAAGTTCGCGAGTGTGAGCATGCAGGATGAATGCAATACAAATCTCATCTCATGTAGGCGTTTTCGACAGAATCGTTGTCTATTCGAATAGAACCAGTGCCAAACTGAGCGTGTCGATTAAGCTGTCAAAGAGCTAAGCGAATCCCACTACGTGGCGCTAGTGTTCAGCATAGGAAGCAAGCCAAAGAACAACTTTACAAACTTCCGTGTATTGTGATGAAGTACCTGTCAGAACCTCGTGAACAACTTGACGAAACATATGTATGCTACGTTTTGGTAAAGAAACTCATATACAAACATAATGGCATGAGCGTCATAGGTAACATCGTGAACAACGTTACAGAGATAGTCTATACTCAAAAATCAGAACAGAAGTCAATTGCAACCAATAGTTCGTGTGGTACAATATAAGCATAACAGCGATGTAGGCAATAAGTAAAATATGAGTTGTGAAGGAATAACTTTACACCAATTACTAAATAAAATTTTACATATGTTTCACCAAATGTAGTCATACTACAATAGAGGAAAATGTAATAAATAATATAAGAGAATCATTTAGGTGAGCCCATATTAATGACAACAACTTGAACTAAAAAGAACTATTATACATTAACAGGGTGGATATTTTTAATAATTTTTTTTACTTTAGTGTTAGATAGTATAGCTCTCAAGTTAGTATCAGTTTACAACCACCAGAAAAAGAAATGTTACATGAGTATGACCAACTGCAATCATTAAACTTGTCGACCAAACATAGGATAGCATGCAATATGACGATTTCATAAGCCTAGATGAGAGGCAACAAATTGAAATAAAATATTACAATTTCTTCCTTTATTCCATATTAAAAGAAACATAAAGCTGTAATATCTTAAATTTATGCCAACTCAGCTTGAAGTAGATGCGTGAGGACATCCAAAAACGTCTTACGATATTGTGGTTGAGGATATAAAGTTAGGATCAGTGGTTGACAAGCAACTGATGCCCATGGAATCATAATGTTGTAATAGTAGTCATACTATTTAGGAATTAATGGATTCCGTTTGGACGTACACGGAATGCACTGCAAACATGTATAACAGTATGGAATTGTAGAGCTATGTACTATATATCAAAATTAGCTCGTTGAAGTGCTAGCGAAACCCAAACGTTCATCTTTCGCAAGGTTAAACACAATATAATACACATGTAAAGTAATCACACCCGATACGAGAAGTTAATTTTTTTTACTGTTAATTTGGAACACTTGGTGAGGAAGCATGCTCGAGCTGCGATAAAATTTTATTCATTTGACTTACTTTACAGTTTCTCACCATTTTATTTAGTGATGGTTGTAAACTTATTCCTTCACAACTTATATTTTACTTATTGCCTTTACCAGTTTCATGTTTATATTGTCCCATACCAGTTACTTTTTGTAATTGCCTTCTGTTATAATTTTTGACTGAAGACTATCTCTGTAACGTTGTTCACGATGTTGCCAACGACCCACATTTAATGTTAGTACATGAGTTCCTTTTCCATAAAAATAACATAAATGTATTTTACCAGGTTGTTCACTAGGTTCCGACATGTACTTAATAGCAATGTGTAGATATTTGTGAAGTTACTCTTTGACTTGCTTCCTATGGTTAATGCTAGCGCCACCTACTGGTCAATTCTGCAGTTGAGTCTATGAAGCTCTCCTTTCAATGAATGACAAACTATTATAGCCACATTACAATTACGTTAACTAGAGGTTTGTACAAAGGTGATAAAAGTCCTGGGATAACGGTATGCACGTATACAGACGACTAATAACGCATAAACAAGGTGTAAAAGTGCAGTGCATTGGTGAAACTGTCATTTGTACTCATGTAATTGACGTGAAAAGCTTTCCCACGTGATTACGGTAGAACGACGAAAATGGTAGCCAGAGTTAGACGCATGGGACATTCCATTTCGAAAATCGTTAGAAAATTTAATATTCTGAGATCGACAGTGTCAAGAGTATGCCGAGAATACCAGATCTGAGGAATTACGTCTTACCATGGACAACGCAGTGTCAGACAGCCTTCACTTACCGACCGAGAGCAGCAGCCTTTGCTAACAAAAAAGTAACACTACGTGAAATAAGCGCAGAAATCAATGTGGTACATACGACGAACATGTCTTTTAGGATATCACTCTAGGAATTGGCGTTAATGGGCTATGGCAACAGGCGAATGACGCGGTCGTCTTTGTTAACAGCACGACATCGCCTGCACCGCCTCTCTTGGGCTCGTGACCATGTCGGTTGGACCCTACACGACTGGAAAACCGTGGCCTGGTCAAATAAGACTCGATTTCAGTTTGTCACAACTGATGGTAGGGTTCAAGTGTGGTGCAGACCGCGTGGAGCCATGGACCCATGTTCTCAACGAGGCACTGTGCAAACTGATGGCTCCAGAATGGTGTGGACCGTGCAGATATGGAATGGACTGGATCCTCTGGTTAAACTGGACCGATCATTAGCTGTAAATTTTTATGTTACGTTACTTGGAGACCATTTCCAGCCATTGATGGACTTTGTTCCCAAACAGTGATGGAATTAGGAGTTATCCCATGACTTTTGTCACCTCAGTATTAGCCCCCGAGGCTAGGAATATTATTCCTACATTCTGTAATTTTGATTAACATTTGATTGAAGGTTTTATGTATGTTACGAGGGTGAACAAGCAAATTAAAAATA
Source organism: Schistocerca nitens (assembly GCF_023898315.1). Classification (NCBI taxonomy): domain Eukaryota; kingdom Metazoa; phylum Arthropoda; class Insecta; order Orthoptera; family Acrididae; genus Schistocerca; species Schistocerca nitens. Next base: position 496,266,971 of record NC_064617.1, read on the forward strand.
CACAGGATTGACTCTTGGTGTCGAAGTATCGTTCATACTGTTTGTTCGTTGAAACAGAAGTTGCTTCAGGAGTTAATTTAGTTCAAATAGAAGTTAATTCAGAAATTAGTTAATTTCGCGAAGATACCATTTTCCTTTGTCCGCACGAATACACCAGGCATTTCTGGTCATTAGAGGGACTCAGTGCCCGGCAAACTAAAATTAATGCGCAGTTTTCCCAGAATGGTGTAACAGAGCACGTTTAGGTTGGCAAAGAAAAATTTGCCATCAAGGCGAGTTTCTAGGGCCGATGTAGCAGGTCTCTAGGTCACATGGTCCTGGAAGTTAGGCGCCATGTTGAAACAATTAAGTCAATACTAAGTGCACCAGTTAATCGACAAAACAGTGACGGCTAGTCGAAGGAACAATTACTGATGTGGTTGCGTGCTAGTTGCGACAGTCAGATCGCCCAGAATTACGACGGAAACACGTAATTACGATCGGGCTACTGACTCCTCCACGCCGCTGCTAAGGCAGTTTACCACGCTCCGCTGCCGTAAGGCATCGTTCTCGCTCGTCCTACATTACAAGTTTTTTAATATTTCTTCATTTTGTACACGTCATCTGATTACTCTTTCTCTTCCCTGAACATTGTCTCCTGGTCCTGTAGTAGCACATCCAAGCACTTTTGCCACTCCAACATGTTAGATTAGTTATTAATATATTTGTCAGCCGTATATCAAATAATACGTTATTAATCGATTCTGTAGTCGAGTCGCCGGCCGAAGTGGCAGTGCGGTTATAGGCGCTGCAGTCTGGAACCGCGAAACCGCTACGGTCGCAGGTTCGAATCCTGCCTCGGGTATGGATGTGTGTGATGTCCTTAGGTTAGTTAGGTTTAACTAGTTCAAAGTTATAGGGGACTAATGACCTCAGAAGTTGAGTCCCATAGAGCTCAGAGCCATTTGAACCATTTGTAGTCGGCTCTTAGAAGTAGAGTGAGAGGGGTCTGTGAGAGAGATCTGCCACATCCTTCATATTTTTTTTACTTTTCTAAACTATCTATAGGTTGTGGTCACTTTTAAATGGTTCGAAACAGAACCAACTTCTCAGAAAGAAATGTGACACCAATTTTCTTCAAGTTTACGTGTTTGTTAAATAATAATCTGGGTCTACACTAATCACTTCCTTCCTATTCCAACCTGACAACAGACGACAATGATGCAGAAAAATAATAGGAACATGGGAAGATGATGGCATGTGCCTCACTTCATCCACATTCACCGAGACGTCCGCCTTCTTTAATTAAAAGTCAGTTAAAATTGGCTTTACACCAGTTATTTCAGAGTGAACACAGCAGAAACAGTCGCAGCCACCCCGGAATTAGCTTCTCTTAGTAAAATTTACATAGACTATTTGATATTTCTCTTAACAGGTCAAGAGACAAGCAAGTCAGAATTATGTGAAGTAAGTTTTTCGTTCGTATGAGGTAGTGTTCGGATGGTCGATTTTAATCGATCGCACCTTCAAGTAATGCGGCCCCGTTATCCCTGATGGAGAATGGAAACCCAAAGTCTTCACCAGAGCCGCTTCCCAGAGCGGTTACTTTTAAAGACTAACAGGAGTTAGTCAACGTTCGCTTCCGCCGGTATGCGCCACGGAATACATTTTGCTGATTAATGGTGGAGACACGTATGTTTCAGACTAGCTTGCTCCATCCCCAAAAGACAGAAACTAATGACCGTTTTACGCCCACAGGCGACGTACCTACACCAGTCAAAGATTGAGAGCCCACCGACTACGTAGGAAGGTACGTTCCCGACGGAAATACCGACGCCAAAGCTGTTTACCAGAACAGTTGGGAGAGTTAATGTGCTTTCGAAAAATATTCAGCGCGACTGGGGAAAAACGAGCATTTGTCTCATGTCTCTTACGCTAACACCAAGACTAGAGCTCCCATTGGGCACTAATATGTGATGTGGCTACTTCTGGGACTCGAGTAAGACGAGAGGAGTCATATGGAAAATTTTCCCTTTCCCGACAGGAAAAACAAATAAGCACTAATCCTGACGCAAGTTTTTGGCTGAATTCTGGGAAACCTAGAGTTAGAGAAATGAAAAGGACGGAGAAATTTCGGTTTTGGAGAGCGTACAGAGAACAATGGCTTTCAGAGAGCGGCGCATTATGTTCTGTTCTGCAAGGCGGTTTTTATTTATTTATTTATTTATTGTTCCGTGGGACCACATTTAGGAGAAGTCTCCATGGTCATGGAACGAGTCAATACATGAAATTATAACACGATTGTAGAAACAGATAAAATGAAATATAAGAAACATATTCAGGCGACAAGTCGTTAGTTTAAATAAAGAAAATCAAGAATGTAACACTGGAATTTGCTTAATTTTTTAATCTCTTCCAGGAGCTCCTCGACAGAATAGAAGGAGTGAGCCATGAGGAAACTCTTCAGTTTAGACTTAAAAGTGTTTGGGCTACTGCTAAGATTTTTGAGTTCTTGTGGTAGCTTATTGAAAATGGATGCAGCAGAATACTGCACTCCTTTCTGCACAAGAGTCAAGGAAGTGCATTCCACATGCAGATTTGATTTCTGCCTAGTATTAACTGAGTGAAAGCTGCTAACTCTTGGGAATAAGCTAATATTGCTAACAACAAACGACATTAAATAAAATACATACTGTGAGGGCAATGTCAAAATTCCCAGACTATTGAATAGGGGTCGACAAGAGGTTTTCGAACTTACACCATAGATAGCTCGAACAGCCCGTTTTTGAGCCAAAAATACCCATTTTGAATCAGAATTACCCCAAAAAATAATACCATATGACATAAGCGTATGAAAATATGCGAAGTATACTACTTTTCGTGTTGAAATGTCACTTACACTCCTGGAAATTGAAATAAGAACACCGTGAATTCATTGTCCCAGGAAGGGAAACTTTATTGACACATTCCTGGGGTCAGATACATCACATGATCACACTGACAGAACCACAGGCACATAGACACAGGCAACAGAGCATGCACAATGTCGGCACTAGTACAGTGTATATCTACCTTTCGCAGCAATGCAGGCTGCTATTCTCCCATGGAGACGATCGTAGAAATGCTGGATGTAGTCCTGTGGAACGGCTTGCCATGCCATTTCCACCTGGCGCCTCAGTTGGACCAGCGTTCGTGCTGGACGTGCAGACCGCGTGAGACGACGCTTCATCCAGTCCCAAACATGCTCAATGGGGGACAGATCCGGAGATCTTGCTGGCCAGGGTAGTTGATTTACACCTTCTAGAGCACGTTGGGTGGCACGGGATACATGCGGACGTGCGTTGTCCTGTTGGAACAGCAAGTTCCCTTGCCGGTGTAGGAATGGTAGAACGATGGGTTCGATGACGGTTTGGATGTACCGTGCACTATTCAGTGTCCCCTCGACGATCACCAGTGGTGTACGGCCAGTGTAGGAGATCGCTCCCCACACCATGATGCCGGGTGTTGGCCCTGTGTGCCTCGGTCGTATGCAGTCCTGATTGTGGCGCTCACCTGCACGGCGCCAAACACGCATACGACCATCATTGGCACCAAGGCAGAAGCGACTCTCACCGCTGAAGACGACAGGTCTCCATTCGTCCCTCCATTCACGCCTGTCGCGACACCACTGGAGGCGGGCTGCACGATGTTGGGGCGTGAGCGGAAGACGGCCTAACGGTGTGCGGGACCGTAGCCCAGCTTCATGGAGACGGTTGCGAATGGTCCTCGCCGATACCCCAGGAGCAACAGTGTCCCTAATTTGCTGGGAAGTGGCGGTGCGGTCCCCTACGGCACTGCGTAGGATCCTACGGTCTTGGCGTGCATCCGTGCGTCGCTGCGGTCCGGTCCCAGGTCGACGGGCACGTGCACCTTCCGCCGACCACTGGCGACAACATCGATGTACTGTGGAGACCTCACGCCCCACGTGTTGAGCAATTCGGCGGTACGTCCACCCGGCCTCCCGCATGCCCACTATACGCCCTCGCTCAAAGTCCGTCAACTGCACATACGGTTCACGTCCACGCTGTCGCGGCATGCTACCAGTGTTAAAGACTGCGATGGAGCTCCGTATGCCACGGCAAACTGGCTGACACTGACGGCGGCGGTGCACAAATGCTGCGCAGCTAGCGCCATTCGACGGCCAACACCGCGGTTCCTGGTGTGTCCGCTGTGCCGTGCGTGTGATCATTGCTTGTACAGCCCTCTCGCAGTGTCCGGAGCAAGTATGGTGGGTCTGACACACCGGTGTCAATGTGTTCCTTTTTCCATTTCCAGGAGTGTATTTCAGATACTGTTCTAATGGTAAATAAAGCGGCATTTAGTTTCTGAACAAGATCCTGAACATGGGCTTTCCACAACAGCTTACTATCTATCCGTACGCCTAGGAACTTGAACTGTTCCGTCTCGCTTATAACATGCCCATTCTGTCTGATTTAAATGTCAGTTCTTGTTGAATTGTGAGTTAGAAACTGTAAAAACTGAGTCTTACTGTGATTTAGCATCAAATTATTTTCCACAAGCCACGAACTTATATCATGAACTACATTATTTGATAATGTTTCAATATTACACACAAGATCCTTCACTACCAAGGTGGTGTCATCAGCAAACAGAAATATTTTTGAATCACCTGTAATACTAGAAGGCATATCATTTATATAAACAAGAAACAGCAGTGGCCCCAGCACCGACCCCTGGGGAACGCCCCATTTAACAGTGCAAACTGTACATTTGACAGCAAATTATGTGAATTTAAATGCTGCAGTAACCTTATATATACAACCCTCTCGATAACTTTAGCAAACACCGATGGCATAGAAATAGGTCTATAATTGTCAACATTATCCCTGTCTCCCTTTTTATAAAGTGGCTTCACTACCGAGTACTTTAATCGGTCAGGAAACCGACCACTCCTAAAGGAAAAGTTACAGATATGGCTAAGTACTGAGCTAACATACGTGGAACAATACTTCAGTATTCTGCTAGATACCCCGTCATATCCATGAGAGTTCTTGGTCTTTAGTGATTTAATTATTAACTCAATCTCCCTCTTGTCAGTATCATGGAGGAGCATTTCAGGTAACAGTCTCGGAACACTTTTTTCTAAGAGCGCTATATGATTCCCTGTTGGGACTAGGTTTCTATTTAGTTCACCTGCTATATTCAGAAAGTGATTATTAAATACTGTACATATATGCGACTTATCAGTAACACGGACATCCCCACTACGCACTGATTCTATATTCTCGACCTGTCTCTGCAGACCAGCCACTTCCTTTACGACTGACCATATGGTTTTAATTTTATCCTGAGACTTAGCTATTCTATCTGCATACCACATACTTTTTGCCTTCCTAATAACTTTTTTAAGCACCTTACAATACTGTTTGTAATGGGCTGCTGCATTTATATTTTGACTGTTTCTAACGTTTTGATATAATTGCCACTTTGTTCTACAAGATATTCTTATCCCATTAGTCAGCCACCCAGGCTGCCTGTTTGTGCTAGTACCCTGTTTTGAACGTTCTAACGGAAAGCAACTTTCAACACGAGAAAAGTCTTGAGGAAAGCATTATATTTATCGTCTACTGTATCAGCACTATAAACATCTTGCCACTCTTGTTCCTTGATAAGGTTTACAAAAGTCTGTACAGCAACTGGATCAGCTTTCCTAAAAAGTTGGTAACTATATTTAACATGTGTTGCAGCACAAAAATCTTTTAGACTTAAAATTTGTGCATCATGATCTGAAAGGCCATTCACCTTTTTGCTAACAGAATGCCCTTCTGCCCGCATCTCGTGGTCGTGCGGTAGCGTTCTCGCTTCCCACGCCCGGGTTCCCGGGTTCGATTCCCGGCGGGGTCAGGGATTTTCTCTGCCTCGTGATGGCTGGGTGTTGTGTGCTGTCCTTAGGTTAGTTAGGTTTAAGTAGTTCTAAGTTCTAGGGGACTTATGACCACAGCAGTTGAGTCCCATAGTGCTCAGAGCCAATGCCCTTCTAATAATGACGAATGAACAAAAATATCGTCTATGGTTGTTCTACTGTTCCCTTGCACTCTCGTTGGAAAGAATACGGTTTGCATAAGATTATATGAATTAAGGAGGTCTACCAGCATCCTTTTCCTTGCACAATCACTTATACAATTAATATTGAAGTCACCACATATAACTAACTTTGTGTATTTCCTATAAAGTGAACCAAGAACCTCCTCTAGCTTTAGCAAAAATGTTGTGAAATCGGAGTCTGGGGAAAGGAAAGCTTATGATTCAGCCGCAGAGACCAGCGGCTTCCTGTTTCTGAGATCGATGGGGAGCAGTTTGTCTTCTATAGGGATGTGAGGTGGCAGCCAGAAGGTGAGTGTTCCCACTAATTGAGATCGGGATCATGTGAAGTTTAGGAACCTTGCGACTAATTTTGAGTCGGTTCACAGCTGTAGTCATGATTTTTTTAATTTTTCATCGCAATTCTTTCACGATTCAGGAATCCTTGTTTGTTACAGTGGATCTTTCTCATTAACTAGCCTGGTACACCTATTAATTATTGTGTCTGTCCAACATCTACTTAATACCATAGGTAATGTAGTTGTTTCTATTTACATACATGTCAGGATGAACAGACATTGATGATGATAGACAGCCGTTTGAAATTAATTCGAAATAAATTCGCTGTGTGCGAATAACTTGTACCAGCTGTGTTAGCTATAGATGTCCTGCATATTGGTGACGTACGAACGTTTGGGCCAGACCGGGAGTCGAACCCGGTTTCCGATTTATTGTGAGGCAGATTCTTTAACTACATAGGCTGTCTATGCATGCCTCCCGGTCTGTTCGAACGTCCATACGTTCCCCACTGTCGTTTAATGAACGAAGTAATAGCATATGGTCTATCAGACCAATTTTGTGATTGGATTGAAGATTTCCTAGATAACAGAACGCAGCATTTCATTCTCAATGGAGAGAAGTCATCCGAAGTAAGAGTGATTTCGGATGTGCTGCAGGGGAGTGTCGTGGGACCGTTGCTGTTCACAATATACATAAATAAACTTGTGGATAACATCGGAAGTTCACTGAGGGTTTTTGCGGAAGATGCTGTAATATATCGAAAGGTTGAAACAATGGAAAATTGTACTGAAATGCAGGAGGATCTGCAACGAATTGACGCATGGTTCAGGGAATGGCAATTTTATCTCAATGTAGACAAGTGTAATGTGCTGCGAATACATAGAAAGAAAGATCCTTTATCATTTAGCTACAGTATAGCAGGTCAGCAATTGGAAGCAGTTAATTCCATAAATTATCTGGGAGTAGGCATTAGGAGTAATTTAAAATGGAATGATCATATGATCGTCGGTAAAGCACATACCAGACTTTCATTGGAAGAATCCTAAGGAAATGCAACCCGAAAACAAAGGAAGTAGGTTACAGTACACTTGTTCGCCCTCTGCTTGAATATTGCTCACCATTGTGGGGTTCGTACCAGATGGGGTTGATAGAGGAGATAGAGAAGATCCAATGGAGAGCAGCGCGCTTCGTTACAGGTCCATTTAGTAATCGCGAAAGCGTTACGGAGATGATAAATAACCTCCAATGGAAGACTCTGCAGGAGAGACGCTCAGTAGCTCGGTACGGGCTTTTTTGGTGTTGTTTGTAGAACATACCTTCACCGAGGAGTCAAGCAGTATATTGCTCCCTCCTACGTATATCTCGCGAAGAGACCATGAGGATAAAATCAGAGAGATTAGAGCCCACACAGAGGCATACCGACAATCTTTCTTTCCACGAACAATACGAGACTGGAATAGAAGGGAGAACCGATAGAGGTACTCAAAGTACCCTCCGCCACACACCGTCAGGTGGCTTGCGGAGTATGGATGTAGATGTAGATGCCTACTTCATTCCCACACCAGTGAGAATGAGTCTATAATGAATCGAGACCTAATATGTTACCGTCTTTTTTTAGATTAGAGCCCACACAGGGACATACCGACAATCTTTCTTTCCTCGAACAATACGAGACTGGAATAGAAGGGAGAACCGATAGAGGCACTCAAAGTACCCTCCGCAACACACCGTCAGGTGGCTTGCGGAGTAAGGATGTAGATGTAGATGTAGATGCCTACTTCATTCCCACACCAGTGAGAATGAGTCTATAAGGAATCGAGACCTATGATGTTATCGTCTTTCGCTTGCCTTGGTATGTAATATTTACTTACATACCTGTATGCACAGATACTGACGACGAGAGAGAGCTGTCCGAAATTAATTTGAAGTAAAGTCGCTGAAAACAAATAACTTGTTAGGTACAGATGTACTACATTAGGGTTACATGAAAATTTACATCGGATCGGGAGGCGTGCTTGGATAGCGTAAGTTGTTACGCCCACTGCTCGCGATAAGTGGAACATCCAGTAGGTAGTACTTCTATCCACAACACCACTGAGTCCAAGTTATTCGCATTCAGCGAATTTATTTCGAAGCAATTATTTCTGCTGCCTCCTTTAAAGTCGAATCAGTCAAAATCTTTGGAGGTAAACCTCTTTTACACTGTTTTTCCAAGTACCTTGCAGATCCACCATAGGTGTGTTACTTGTAACTGAGACAAAAAGTGGGTCAAATGGCTCTGAGCACTATGGGACGTAACTTATGAGGTCATCAGTCCCCCAGAACTTAGAACTACTTAAAGGTAACTAACCTAAGGCGTCACACACATCCATGCCCCAAGCAGGATTCGAACCTGCGATCGCAGCGGTCGCGCGGTTCCAGACTGTAGCGCCTAGAACCGCTCGACCACCACGGCCGGCGTTAAAAGTCAATTAAGATTGGTTTTACACCAGTTATTTCAGAGTGAACACAGCAGAAACAGTCGCAACCACCCCGGAGTTAGCTTCTCTTAGTAAAGTTTACATAGACTATTTGATATTTCTCTTAACAGGTCAAGAGACAAGCAAGTCAGATTTATGTGAAGTAAGTTTTTCGTTCGTATGAGGTAATGTTCGGATGGTCGATTTTCACCTTCAAGTAATGCGGCCCCGTTATCCCTGGTGGAGAATGGAGACCCAAAGTCTTCACCAGAGCCGCTTCCCAGAGCGGTCACTTTTCAAGACTAACAGGAGTTAGTCAATGTTCGCTTCCGCCGGTATGCGCCGCGGAAGACATTCAGCGTGATTGGGGAAAAACGAGCATTTGTCTCATGTCACTTACGCTAACGCCAAGACTAGAGCTCCCATTGGCCACTAATATGTGACGTGGCTACTTCTGGGACTCGAGTAAGACGAGAGGAGTCATATGGAAAATTTTCCCTTTCCCGACAGGAAAAACAAATAAGCACTAATCCTGACGCACGTTTTTGGCTGAATTCTGGGAAACCCAGAGTTAGAGAAATGAAAAGGACGGAGAAATTTCGGTTTTGGAGAGCGTACAGAGAACAATGGCTTTCAGAGAGCGGCGCATTGTGTTCTGTTTTGCAAGGCGGTGAAGGAAAGCTTGTGATTCAGCCGCAGAGACCAGCGGCTTCCTGTTTCTGAGATCGATGGGGAGCAGTTTGTCTTCTATAGGGATCTGAGGTGGCAGCCAGAAGGTGACTGTTCGCGCTAATTGAGATCGGCGTCATGTGAAGTTTAGGAACGTCGCGACCAATTTTGAGTCGGTTCACAGCTGTAGTCATGATTTTTTTTAATTTTTCATCGCAATTCTTTCACGATTCAGGAATCCTTGTTTGTTACAGTGGATCTTTCTCATTAACTAGCCTGGTACACGTATTAATTCTTGTGTCTGTCCAACATCTCCTTAATACCATAGGTAATGTAATTGTTTCTATTTACATACATGTCTGAATGAACAGACATTGATGATGATAGACAGCCGTTTGAAATTAATTCGAAATAAATTCGCTGCGTGCGAATAACTTGTACCAGCTGTGTTAGCTATAGATGTCCTACGTATTGGTGAAGTATGAAAGTTTGTGCCAGACCGGGAGTCGAACCCGGTTTCCGATTTATTGCGAGCAGTTTCTTTAACTACATAGGCTGTCTATGCATGCCTCCTGGTCTGTTAAAACATCCATACGTCACACTGCCTACGTCAATATACCATCGTACATTTATTGCTAAATTCCCACACCAGTGACAATGAGACTATAACGAATTGAGACCTATGATGTTATCGTCTTTCGCTTGCCTTGGTATGTAATATTTATTTACATACCTGTATGAACAGATATTGATGACGAGGGAGAGCTTTCCGAAATTAATTTGAAGTAAAGTTTCTGAAAGCAAATAACTTGTCCTCATCTGTGTTAGGTACAGATGTAGTACACGCGGATGGCATGAAAATTTATATCGGATCGGGAGCCTAACTTGTTACCGCCACTGCTCGCGATAAGCGGAATATCCAGTAGGTAGTACTTCTATCCACAACACCACTGAGGCCATGTTATTCGCATTCAGCGAATTTATTTCAAAGCAGTCCAAATCTCTGGAGGTAAACCTCTTTTACACTGTTTTCCCAAGTACCTTGCAGATCCCCACCATACTTGTGTTACTTGTAACTGAGACGCTTCGATACTTTACGTATTTCTTGTTATTTCTGAACGAAGACATTCGTAATGCATAATTCGTTTTTTTTTCATGTTTGTAAATCAAGGAAAATAAATGTCAAGTAACCGAATTCCTCTCGATATCATTTCGGTAATCAGTTAATGTCATGTCACTTGAATACAGATTAACCAAGGCCATCTCCCTTTCTTATATTTGTGGGACACTGTTTCTCATGTCAATGCCGTGGTACAAGTTTTCTTTTAAATAAGGTAGCTTCCGATCAGCCAGCAGGTAATATGGCATAATCCTTTACTTTTGTAATAATCATTCATGCTCAGGCGTCTGGCAACCCTTGTATTAAACCATCAGGAGAAAGAAAAGCAAACACTTTCATTCAGTTTCTCCTCACAGAGTGGTAGACTGGTTTCAATTGCTTCACCCGGCCAGGATACTTAGATTCCCCCTCCCTCTCCACATATTCTAATAGTAGTCTTGTTTCAAGAGTTGTGTTGCCCCTTTCGTCCTTAATCCGTCACCACGCCTGATCTACTCCACTGTGATCATGAACACAAGGTTGAATCTCTCTTTTAGTAGCAGATGAATGCCATGTTTTAGGCGCGGTTAGAACAGGCAGTAGGGTAATGGATATTCGCTTAAGAGCGACGCAGCTGGTGTCCAGGTTAATGTTTCCACAGTATAGTGCAAGGTGGAAATGTTTACGATCGTGTCGGACTTCATGCACTGTACATTTTCGCACTGATTCGAGCTGCTAACGATGGTGCTCTGCTCGTGCTCCATTCCTTTCTGTAACAGTGCTGTCTGCTTCTTGTGTCTGTCTCCTTGCTGTGGGAGGAAAAAAAAATCGTGTGTCGTTGTTGGTCTGGAGGCTCCATCCGGTGAAGTTCGGCCACCGGCGGCCGGTGTGGCCGTGCGGTTCTAGGCGCTACAGTCTGGAACCGAGCGACCGCTACGTTCGCAGGTAGGAATCCTGCCTCGGGAATGGATATGTGTGATGTCCTTAGATTAGTTAGGTTTAATTAGTTCTAAGTTCTAGGCGACTGATGACCTCAGAGGTTAAGTCGCATAGTGCTCAGAGCCAACTGAACCTTTTTTTTTTTTTTTCGGCCACCGGGTTGCAAGTCTTACTACAGATTACGCCACACTGGGCGACTTGCGTGTCGGTGATGATGGTGAAGAATGATGAGGACAACACAACACCCAGTCCACGAGCGGAGAAAACCTCCAACCCGGCCGGGAATCGAACCCTAGTCCGCTGCATTGTAGGCAAACACATTACCACTCAGCTAAGCAAGCGGACAGTCCGGAAGGATTATTAGCTGTTCAGCGTCCAAGATGGGCCATTCTTGTAAATCTTTCCCCACGTCGCTATTACCATGTCTAATTCAAAAACTATTTATTACAGCACGATTCACGTCCAAATGCTAGGGCACAAACATCAGAGAAGTTGGTAACTTGGAACAGCCGGGCAAAGAATAATAGTCCCATACTGTGTCGACATTCAAGTTCAGGGGGACAGTACGCGATTGTCATAAATACCAGCTAAATCAATCCAAGAAAATAATTTTGTATACATCTCTACGGCAACGTCTTAGTGTTGACGCAGTTCTTATTGTTTTTAGATATGCAGCTTCGATCCCGGTGACAACTTTTCGTGCTTCGCAGTTGAAAGGTGATTACATCGTTGTTGTGTCTCTTATTTCGGCCTATGTAGACCTATCCAGCGAGTGTATAAAAAAGAAAAAAAACGAATCGCGCTGTTCCACATGCATTTTCTTCGAATTTCTTAATCTTGATTTATGGTCTACCAAGTAGTCAACTAAACAGACATTTCTTTTATATACTTTAAGCTATACATATAAAACCACACACACATTGTTGTTGCCATTTCTTACACTACGTAATACACTGAAAATCCAAAGAAACTGTTATAGGCATGAGTATTCAAATACAGAGAGATGTAAACAGCCAGAATTGCGCGCTGCGTTGGGCCACGCCTATACAAGACAAGGTTCTGGCGCAGTTGTTAGATCGTTTACTGCTGCTAAAATGGTAGGTAATCAAGATTTTAGTGAGTTTGAACGTGTTGTTATAGTCGGCGAACGAGCGGTGGGAAACAGCATCTCCGAGGTAGCGATGAAGTGGGAATTTTCACGAGTGTACCGTGAATATCAGGAATCCAGTAAAACATCAAATCTCCGACATCGCTGTAGCCGGAGAAAGATCCTGCAAGAACGGGACCAACGATGACTGAAAAGAATCGTACAACGTGAGACAAGGGCAACCCTTCCGGAAATTGCTCCAGATTTCAATGCTGGGCTATCAACGAGTGTCAGCGTGCGAACCGTTCAACGAAACATCATCGATATGGGCTTTCGGAGCCGAAAGCCCACTCGTGTACTCTTGATGACTGCACGATACAAAGCTTAACGCATCGCCTGGGCCTGTCGACACTGACATTGGACTGTTGATGACTGGAAACATGTTGCCTGATAGAACGAGTCTCGTTTCAAATTGTATCGAGTGGATGGACGTGTACGGGTATGGAGACAAACTCATGAATACAGGGACCCTGAATGTCAGCAGGGAACTGTTGAAGCCGGGTGGAGGCTCTGTGTGGGGCGTGTGCAGTTGGAGTGATATTGGACCCCTGATACGTATAGATACGACTCTGACAAGTGACACGTACGTAAGCATCTTGTCTGATCACGTGCATCCATTCATGTCCACTGTCAATTTCGACGGACTTAGGCAATTCCAGCAGGACAATGCGTCACCGCAAACGTCCAGAATTGCTACATAGTGGCTCCAGGAATACTCTTCTGAGTTTAAACACTTCCGTTGGCCACTGAACTCCCCAGATATGAACAATATTGAGCATATCTGGGATGCCTTGCAAGGTGCTGTTCAGAAGACATCTCCTTCTCCTGCTCCTTCTCTTACGGATATATGAGCAGCCCTACAGGATTCATGGTGTCAGTTCCGTGCATCACTGCTTCAGACATTAGTCGAGTCCATACCACGTCGTGTTGAGGCACATCTGAGTGCTCGCTGGTGTCGTATACAATATTAGGCAGGTGTACCAGTTTCTTTGGCTCTTCAGTGTTTAAACTAGTGACCTCGTTAGCTGCCAGCGGAGAACCGTTCCACTGAACTTTTATCTTTTGTAAGCTAACTGTACTAACTTACACATTAGAGGTAGCTATTAGAACCACCCTCCACCTATTACTACAGAATAATAATAATAATAATAATAATAATAAAAAGAATGAGAAGTGAGAGAAAAGGAACAGAAAGAAAAACAGAGCTGGTTAATCGGATCTGGTGATGGTGATTAAGTAATCGAAACCAGTAACAATGTGTGTCAATTCTCAACTCAAACTGTTAAAATAACTACATTTGTTTAAAGATTGTGTAACAACAACAACGCTGTACTATTGTACATATAAAATTATTTTTCTTCTGATTTTCGATAAATTAGTGTAATCGATATTCTGATTTCATTTCTTTTCTTTTCATGTCATTGTGTTAAGAAAACTGTAAACAAATTTCGATGTGAATATTAATGTTTATGTCAAATGTCAAACATATTGTAACAGAATTGAAATGTAAGAAACGTTGAATCTGTTGTAAGATGTTAAAGTTGTAATTGTGCGTCTGGTCCATACGTAGGCAATGTATTGGGATATGTAGAATGCAAAACCTCTGGTGAATACCCTGTCTGTAGGGGAGCGGTAAAAGGTGGATGGCAGGCGAGCGCGGGAAAATGCACACGGGCGCTGCACGGCATAACGGGCTCAGCAGTAGTAGTCGGAGCTGCGCATTGGTCTGAGCCACACGTTCTGGATCGAGGAGGCTCTCCTGGAAGACGTAGTTTCATTGAGCCTCGGATGTGTCGTCCCGACGCCTATACAGCATGGCAAAATTCCATAGGCACTAAATGGAAAAGAATTGCGACGCTAAGAAGAAGCAAAGTGCCGATACATCAAGAGCCATTGCTGTGATTGTATGTGTGCCCTGTGCCTCGCCATCTCGCTGCCTGCCGACCGCCGCATCGATACGAACAGGTTGAAACTTTTAATACTGTATTCCTGTGGACCAGTGTTACTTTTGTTCCATACTGTTCAATAACAACTTAAATTTTACCAGAACTGTCCTATCATTTAATTATTCTCACAACTAACCTAGACAGGGTCCTTTCCACATGTTGTGCAATCCGAGTGTCCCGAGATGAAGATTTAAAGTTTATGTTAATAATAATAATTACTTGCAGACCTAGCTATGTTAGAATGATGTTTAAAGAACTGTTTTGTTAATGAATCTATAGGTAAATAACAAAGGTCTGACAAAGTGGAAAGATAATTTTGAAATTGGTTTAGTAATGAAGTTTAATTATTTTGAGGCAGATATAATGGTAATTAAATGAGCAGGAAATAAGCTAAAAAGAGTAGTAACTCATATAGTGGAAATTTTGAGTGCTTAATGATTTCAATAAATTAATTGTTTTAATACAGTGATCGTAACAGTTTCAGGGTCCCCCCCCCCCCTCTCTTTCTTATTCATTTGAATTCTGAAGTGTTCTAAACTGACTAGACCAGCAAAGTTAAAGCCAATACAAAAAACCAAAATTTATCAGTGTTTTACATTGATCAAAATTGACATTGTGTGTATGTTTCGAAAGTGCTATTTCTAGGGTAACCTATGCCCGATTTTAATCAGATCAATAGACAGTACGAAGTTTCGTAGTAAACATTATAGTGTAAAGTTGTGTATTTATGGTTTATCCATATTGGTACAGAAAGTGAAATTATCAGTTCAGTAGATTTTCTGGTTCTAAAATTTACCATATTATGCAGTGTTACTACGTGTTGTTATGCTCGAACGTACATTAACTTGTACAGGGAAGAAACTCAGTTAATGCCTAATTAGGCTGGCGACCGTATTATTAACAAATTGGTAACATCTTCTGTGTTGTTTCTTGTCCGTCATGACGTGTAGTTGCATTTCGGACTTGCTTGACGTATCATTGTTATTACTGAGTGGGTGTAAGTCTGATTCAGGTACACGCGGTCAATGACTATACAAAAATCCTTTCTCTTAAGGTGAAGCCCGTCAACTTACTATAGTACAGGCTTTAAGGAGTATCGTGTGCACTAGCGCAGCGTTACAATATGTATCATTACTAAGCAAATATGTTCGGGAGATGAGAAGTGCTACATGACTTTTTTAGTAATCTGAAATAATTTCAGGGGCTAAGGTACTCTACGTTCAGATTCCTATTAACACTAGATACAGGAACCCTGTTGATCCGAAAGTTGGTGGACATTGCACTGGACCATTTCCATTTCAGCACTTGTATGGCAGGTAAGGGCACTGTACATCCTGTCTCCCTTTCATACGCGAAATCGGTTCCGAAGACAACTCGGGGCTTCGAAAACGGAGACAAGTTGACGGTCTACTTAACCCTCTTCCCTCCCTGCGCCCTGAATTCTTGACCCGATATCGCAAAGTTCCCGTCTTCTGCTGCATGTTGCATCTTTCTGCCCAAGGCACAAAGTAGTTGGTCTGCATGCTTTAGTTTGACTGTCTGTGAGAAGACTGAAGCCATTTCATTCAAACATTCAAATTTCTGCTCATCGCAGACAGGGCACCGGCTGCCAACAGGGAATCATAAATTGGATATTCCAGGAGGACACAGTCTGGTGTTCCCATGGCTTTGCGATCACAGCTGAGATGCTCTTTCTTTCCAATTCTTCGTACATAATCTGGGTATGGGCCATGTCCCGCCAGAAAGTGTACAACACCTGTGGTTGGTTGAACGTGTACCATCTGGTGTCTCTCTCCTGACATACGTTTGCCTCCCAGTGGCAGAACCATTCCTTCTCTCCTGGAGCAAATCCGCCCGTAATACATTCTCTGATGGAGATGGGGTTACGTTCACAGGACTTAAGTATTTTGTTTACCCTTTACGGCACTTTTTCTTCATCCGGAAGATGTCAGCTCTTTCTCTGATTCGCAGACTAAGAGGTAGGACCATAACACTACTTGCAACGCGTCATTTGTTATGCTTGATGCACCCGAGCAGCGAAGGTATCGAAACGGCACTGTAGAAAGTCACTCACCAGGACACATACGCAGTTATTTGCGGCTGTGTCGATGTGTTCACGCCATTGCGCTGACCGTGGGCTGTCCTCTGCCACGCGTCGCCGTCGGCGTGCCATACATTAAGCTTTGCCTGCAGGACTGCTGGAAACTTTTATCTGGGCTTTCCAGCAGTCTCGCTATCGAGCCAGGACACAAAATAGACGAAACCTCGTTTTCAGTATCACTGTAAACAAAAACAAATCCTACGATGAAGCACATAACAGTCCTTGAAACTTTGGAGTCGCACTCTGACACATTATAGCATAAGAATCAACATGCAGCAGACAATAAACATATTTGAATCAAGTTGGTGAGATAAGTAATATTCATATCCCATTGTTAAATGTTTTCGCGACACAATAAGTATCGTTTAGGAACTTAGACACAGAGACGGATGATGTCACTAAATATACATAGATACATAACAGAGCGTAATGACAAAATTTTCTGCACACAGATATCCTTGAAATGGATTATATTTTGTTTTTTGTATGATAGCATACACTACGTGATCAAAAGTATCCGGAAACCTGGCTGAAAATGACTTAGAACTTCGTGGCGCCCTCCGTCGGTAATGGTGTTGGCCCACCCTCAGCCTTGATGACAGTTTCCACTCTCGCAGGCATACGTTCAGTCAGGTGCTGGAAGATTTCTTGGGGAATAGCACCCCATTCTTCACAGAGTATCGATGTCGGTCTGTGAGGGCTGGCACGAAGTCGGCGTTCCAAAGTATTCCAGAGGTGTTATATAGGATTCAGGTCAGGACTCGGCTGCGCAGGCCAGTCCATTACAGGGATGCTATTGCCGTGTAACCACTCCACCACAGGCCGTGCCTTATGAACAGGTGCTCGATCGTGTTGAAAGATGCAATCGCCATCCCCGGATTGCTCTTCAACAGTGCGAAACAAGAAGGTGCTTAAAATGTCAATGTAGGCCTGTTCCGTGATAAAGCCACTCAAAACAACGAGGCGTGCAAACCCCCTCCATGAAATACACGACCACGCCATAACACCACGGCCTCTGAATTTTACTGGTAGCGCTATACACGCCAGCAGATGACGTTCACCGGGCATTCACCATACCCACACCCTGCCATCGGATCGCCACAATGTATACCGTGATTCGTCACTCCACACAACGTTTTTCCATTGTTCAATCGTCCAATGTTTACGCTCCTTACACCAAGCCAGGCGTCGTTGGCATTTACCGGCGTGATGTGTGGCTTATGAGCAGCCGCTCGACCATGAAATCCAAGTTTTCTCACCTCTCACCTAACTGTCATAGTAGTTGCAGTGGATCCTGATGCAATTTGGAATTCCTATGTGATGGTCTGGATAGATGTCTGCCTATTACACATTACGACCCTCTTCAACTGTCGGCGGTTTCTGTCAGTCAATAGACGAGGTCGGCCTGTATGCTTTTGTGCTGTACGTGTCATTCATGTTTCCACTTCACTATCACGTAGGAAACAGTGGACCTAGGGATGTTTAGGAATGTGGAAATCTCACGTTCAAACGTATGAGACAATTAACACCCAATCACCTGACCACGCTCGAAGTCCGTGAGTTCCGCGGAGCGTCACATTCTGCTCTGTCACGGCGTATAATCACGCATAGTGTATGTCACATAATAATGTAACTAAACCGCCAACTTGACATACAAGCTGCTTATCTTTATAAGACCGCTTAAATAGTACTGAATGGTGTTCAATTGGATAATCTGAAATTTCGTGTCATGACAGAATTGTGTGTTTTGGACTTTTAATCGTAGACAGTGTTACAAAGAGGCTGTTCATTCATATTCGACAGCTACGATATCGGTTTCCGAATTCAGCAAATCCATTTCCTGTTGCAACTGATCAAAGTGAAGGACGCCGTGAAACTGTAGCCACAGACGAAAATCACAGACAAAACTAGTATGGAAAAGGGGCCATATTTGAATGAATGATAGGTTTCTAGCAGTGTATCAAATATCTAATGCCGTAAACTATGATCAGAAAGAGTACTGTGTAATTTAGAGGAGATTCTGTGCAACAGTAGTGGCGCATTTTTTGGATTGTGGCGTAAAGCAAATGCGAAAAAAACATTATTAACAATATTTTAACTCAGAACGAATTTTCAGTCTGCAGCGGAGGGCGCGTTGATTTAAAACCTTCCGGCAGATTAAAACTGTGTGCTGGACCGGCACACAGTTTTAATAATGCATGAAGTTTCAATAATTTAAAAGTTTGAAAGGAGTTCACGCTTCACACTCAGAAGCCAAACATTCTTCATTGAAATGGTAGAAATATGTGTCCAGACACTAAGAATTTCAGAAGTCGATGTTATGTGCCGGAAATGTTAAGCTCTATATTTCCTGTCAAGCAAAAGTTATTCTTTGCATTGATTAACTTTGAATAATGTAGATCATTAAGTGCTAAAGAGAGCAAGGATGCTCTAGATAAACTGGATAAGACACAAATACATATCATGCGATCTGCATTGTAAAAGAAAAGCCATGGGACATCTTGAAAAAGCAGCTGACCATAAATTGCTTTACCAATAGAAACCGCTGAGGCTTTTCAAGTTGTTAGATCATCCAGTGTAATCACAAGGGATCCTCTTCTGACTCCCATACACTCGAACGTATAAAAAAAATTTGAAGGTCGAGAAGGCTTTGTGTCCAATGAAGTGGTTAGGAGTTTTTACTCAAATGGTAGCTGTATTCTACCAATCTTTGCAATTCTTATTTCAGACATGGCATATTGTCACTGGGAAAACATTGAACTCACTGTATTTACTGAAAAGAGAGTTGCAGTGAAACTAGTTCATTTCTACCTGTTTTTAAAATCAGATGCATAAATTTTCACCAAATTCTTGTATTCCGCTGAATGCGCTGATGCCCTCGCGGTGCACCACGACCTTTACCCCACGATGGATACGCCATCAACATTCAGCGTCAATACGTGTTCTACATTGTATAGTGATGGCGAAGTAAACACAAAACACTGCTACTGCGATGACATTGGAAGGGTAGAAAAATCCTGTCCGTAGGTGTCACCTATCATTATAATAGAAAGGAAAAAGTATTCACGTTTAAAAACAGTGCAGCAGATCATGTCAACAGCAAATATCTTAAAATGAAGTCACCAACATGTGTGTGAGTACGGTAAGAAAAGCATGCAGCTACCTGAAAAAAGTGGTGAAAACTACTATAGCGAGAGCAATACTAATAGGATAATAGGTGCGCAAACTCGTGTATTAATCTTTGCCGATTCTTTCATATAAACTGTAGATTACGGCCACGTGACACCGTAGGCGGAACGCGGAGGACAACATGTGATCTAAAACGCGTTAATTTAAATTTAATCAGCTTACACAAACAAAGTGCAGATGGCGCGCGCAGGGTAACAAACAAGTGCCGAGTGAGTATATTTGATTAGTGGTAGAGAAATATTTACTTGTTTGAGTACAAGAAGGATAAATATTTCCACGAAGGCCGTTGAACTTTGTGGTCCCATATAACTGTAACTTCCTCCCGCTTTCCATTTTTTGTTTCAAATTCTGTAGATCTTTGCGCATTTTGTGAATACGGTACTTCTTTGTTAAAGACTCAAGATTGATTAAAACGAAATCGGATGTTATTGCAAAGCCGTTGTGGGAGGAAGAGGAAGATGTGATGAAAAGTCTACCATTTCTTGTGTGGAAGAGAAATAAGGTAAAGGCTGACATGTTCGATTCTACTGCCAGAACCAGCTTATAGTGACTAGTGGTTTAAACACTACAGTCGTGCAATTATGTGATGTGAAAAAAAGTCTATGTATTAGTGATACACAATACAGGGAATTAAGGTATGTTTACTTCGGTTCGCGCTGTATGTAATTTTGACAGCGCCCACAATCTCGTTTCCTTCAAACACAATTTGTAATTAAAATACCTGAAAAAACACGCACATAACATTGAAACTACTGTAGCTACGGTGTAACGTACAATGACGTTATACAAAAAGAAAATGTAGGCAGTTATGTACATAACGCTGGATAATGTAGATAAAAATCAGATTATCATAACAAAGTACGTGGGGAAGTCTTGTCGTCGTTGTGGTCTTCAGTCCTGAGACTGGTTTGATGCAACTCTCCATGCTACTCTATCCTGTGCAAGCTTCTTCGTCTCCCAGTACCTACTGCAACCTACATCCTTCTGAATCTGCTTAGTGTATTCATCTCTTGGTCTCCCTTAGCAGAACCAAAACAGAGCAGTCAGGCAAAGTAATTTCCTATTCTTATTTTCCAGTTTTAATATGTTTCTTATTAAATTAAATGTGAGAAACACTTTGTTATTTTTGTAGTGTTTTCTCTTTCGATTTTTATCCTTTTTCTCTTTGCTCTTCTTTCTGTGGTTGTCATTGTGTTCACGGGGACTGTTCTACGTGATAAAAGTTTATCGAGCTAAGGATGGCAATGATATTTAGTGTTTCTCGTAAGTTGTAAACTGAAATAACTGTTCCGAAGATTGCAGGTTTAAATGTGTCTTGGCATAAGCTCGACAAAGTACGACGATACTTATACCTTTTAAATGTTAAAAATATTCTAAACCTATACTAAACTCCGTCCACAGAGGCCTCGGAAGTCCAACTGTACCGACCACCCGCCATTTTGTCCTCAATCGATAGGCGTCAGTGAATGATAACGGTTTCCCATCTGCATAAAAATAAAAGATAATCTGTTTCATCAACAGCTCTCACCATACCGTGAGTTTATTTTCTCTAGTTTCAGTTTAGAAAATGGTATCTTTATGACAATAAGTTCCACCTGTTTACGAATATACACCAACGTCCCCCTATCAGATTCTAACCCAGAGTGATTAATAATTCATACGTTTGCTCACAAGAAGCAATCGGACAGTTGAATTTCGGTAGCATTAAGTAAGTGCGCTGAGCGCCTTCGACTACTATCTACGTACTCGTATAACAGATACTCTGAGAATTAACATGAAGCAACAAATACACTCCTGGAAATTGAAATAAGAACACCGTGAATTCATTGTCCCAGGAAGGGGAAACTTTATTGACACATTCCTGGGGTCAGATACATCACATGATCACACTGACAGAACCACAGGCACATAGACACAGGCAACAGAGCATGCACAATGTCGGCACTAGTACAGTGTATATCCACCTTTCGCAGCAATGCAGGCTGCTATTCTCCCATGGAGACGATCGTAGAGATGCTGGATGTAGTCCTGTGGAACGGCTTGCCATGCCATTTCCACCTGGCGCCTCAGTTGGACCAGCGTTCGTGCTGGACGTGCAGACCGCGTGAGACGACGCTTCATCCAGTCCCAAACATGCTCAGTGGGGGACAGATCCGGAGATCTTGCTGGCCAGGGTAGTTGACCTACACCTTCTAGAGCACGTTGGGTGGCACGGGATACATGCGGACGTGCATTGTCCTGTTGGAACAGCAAGTTCCCTTGCCGGTCTAGGAATGGTAGAACGATGGGTTCGATGACGGTTTGGATGTACCGTGCACTATTCAGTGTCCCCTCGACGATCACCAGTGGTGTACGGCCAGTGTAGGAGATCGCTCCCCACACCATGATGCCGGGTGTTGGCCCTGTGTGCCTCGGTCGTATGCAGTCCTGATTGTGGCGCTCACCTGCACGGCGCCAAACACGCATACGACCATCATTGGCACCAAGGCAGAAGCGACTCTCATCGCTGAAGACGACAGGTCTCCATTCGTCCCTCCATTCACGCCTGTCGCGACACCACTGGAGGCGGGCTGCACGATGTTGGGGCGTGAGCGGAAGACGGCCTAACGGTGTGCGGGACCGTAGCCCAGCTTCATGGAGACGGTTGCGAATGGTCCTCGCCGATACCCCAGGAGCAACAGTGTCCCTAATTTGCTGGGAAGTGGCGGTGCGGTCCCCTACGGCACTGCGTAGGATCCTACGGTCTTGGCGTGCATCCGTGCGTCGCTGCGGTCCGGTCCCAGGTCGACGGGCACGTGCACCTTCCGCCGACTACTGGCGACAACATCGATGTACTGTGGAGACCTCACGCCCCACGTGTTGAGCAATTCGGCGGTACGTCCACCCGGCCTCCCGCATGCCCACTATACGCCCTCGCTCAAAGTCCGTCAACTGCATATACGGTTCACGTCCACGCTGTCGCGGCATGCTACCAGTGTTAAAGACTGCGATGGAGCTCCGTATGCCACGGCAAACTGGCTGACACTGACGGCGGCGGTGCACAAATGCTGCGCAGCTAGCGCCATTCGACGGCCAACACCGCGGTTCCTGGTGTGTCCGCTGTGCCGTGCGTGTGATCATTGCTTGTACAGCCCTCTCGCAGTGTCCGGAGCAAGTATGGTGGGTCTGACACACCGGTGTCAATGTGTTCTTTTTTCCATTTCCAGGAGTGTATAATTCGAGACACTGGAAATCCATACATATTATAAAAATGGCTGTACGCATATATTTGTGTGTATGTATATGCGTATGTATGTTCCTCATATCCACTTACACCACTAAATCAGTTTTGACGAAACTTGGTACACATATCATTTAAGCTCTGTAAATCATTTCTACCGTGTTAGGAACCACCTACCTATCAAAGCAGTGAGAGTGAAAAAGCAGTGTAGCACACAATTCGCGAATCCCCTAACTTTAGTCATCCAGTGAGAATTCACATAATTTTAAACCTTCACGAAACTTTTTTCGCTGACGACCTCACCAAATGACGCAAGGAAAAACGCTTATCGCTGATGGAACTATTTCAACGAATTTTGACATGTATAACAGCTACAATCTGTAAAGAAATACTGTGGGTGTAGGAAGTGCGATAATGTGGAAAGAGAAGGGAAGAGGAAGAGTTGGACAGAGAGTGAGGAGGATGGAGGCGACGGACAGAGAGAGAGAGGGGGGGGGGAGAG
This sequence comes from Schistocerca nitens, assembly GCF_023898315.1. NCBI lineage: Eukaryota > Metazoa > Arthropoda > Insecta > Orthoptera > Acrididae > Schistocerca > Schistocerca nitens. The sequence goes on from NC_064617.1 coordinate 496,290,602, forward strand.
AGAAAGAAATGGACAGAGAGAGGGGAGATGAACAGATCGACAGAGACAGAGGGAGGAAGAGGTTGGCAGAGAGAGGGGGAAGAAGGAGATGAACAGATGGAGGGGCAAGAGGAAATGGACAATGAAAGGTAACAGGAAGAGGTGGACAGAGAGAGGGGAGAGGAGGATATGGACAGTGAAAGAAAAGAGGCAGCCAATTCCAGTAGGTCAATGTGGCACCACACACGTCGAGAATTGCTACAGAGTAGTTCCAGGAACACTCTTCTGAGTTTAAATACTTTCACTGGCCAACAAACTCCCCAGACAGGAACATTATTGAGAATATCTGGGATTCCTTGCAACGTGCTGTTCAGTAGATATCTCCACTTCCTTGTACTCTTACGGATTTATGGAGAGCCCTGCAGGATTCATGGTGTCTGTTCCCTCCAGCACTACATCAGACAGTAGTCGATTCCATGCCACGTCGTGTAGCGGCACTCCTGCATGCTCGCGGGAGCCCTACACGATGTTAGGCAGGTGTACCAGTTTCTTTGGCTCTTCAGTGTGGATTGTGTTCTCCCTTTGTTTTTAACAAGTTTGAATCACACAATTATTTTGCTGTTACACTGTTATTTCCTTTTGACAATGTTGACTGGAATGCTCTCTTTCAAATTCTGAAGTTGGCAGGTGTAAAATACAGGGAGCGAAAGGCTATTTACAGTTTGTACAGAAACCAGATGGCAGTTACACTACTGGCCATTAAAATTGCTACATCCCGAAGATGACATGCTACAGACGTGAAATGTAACCTACAGGAAGAAGATGCTGTGATATGCAAATGATTAGCTTTTCAGAGAATTCACACACGGTTGGCGCCAGTGGCGACGCCTACAATGTACTGACATGAGGAAACTTTCCAATCAATTTCTCATACACAAACAGCAGTTGACCGGCGTTGCCCGGTGAAACGTTGTTGCGATGCCTCGTGTAAGGAGAAGAAAAGCGTACCATCACGTTTCCGACTTTGATAAAGGTCGGATTGTAGCCTATCGCGATTGTGGTTTATCGTATCGCGACATTGCTGCTCGCGTTGGTAGAGATCAATGACTGTTAGTAGAATATGTAATCGGTGGGTTCTGGAGGGTAATACGGAACGCCGTGCTGGATCCCAACGGCCTCGTATCACTAGCAGTCGAGATGACAGGCATCTTATCCGCATGGCTGTAACGGATCGTGCAGCCACGTCTCGACCCCTAACAGATAGGCACGTTCGCAAAACAACAACCATCTGCACGAACATTTCGACGACGTCTGCAGCAGCATGGACTATCAGTTCGGAGACCGTGGCTGCGGTTACCCTTGACGCTGCACCACAGACAGGAGCGCCTGCGATGGTGTACTCAACGACGAACCTGGGTGCACGAATAGCAAAACGTCATTTTTTCGGAAGAATCCAGGTTCATTTTACAGCATCATGATGGTCGCATCCGTGTTTGGCGACATCGCGGTGAACGCTCATTGGAAGCGTGTATTCGTCATCGCCATACTGGCGTACCCCCCGGCGTGATGGTATGGGGTGCCACTGGTTACAAGTCTCGGTCACCTCTTGTTCGCATTGACGGCACTTTGAACAGTGGACGTTACATTTCAGATGTGTTACGACCCGTGGCTCTACCCTCCATTCGATCCCTGCGAAACTCTATTTCAGCAGGATAATGCACGACCGCATGTTGAAGGTCCTGTACGGGCCTTTCTGGATACAGAAAATGTTCGACTGCTGCCCTGGCCAGCACATTCTACAGATCTCTCACCAACTGAAAACGCCTTGTCAATGGTGGCCGAGCAACTGGCTCGTCACAATACGCCAATCACCACTCCTGATGCACTGTGGTATCGTGTTGAAGCTGCATGGGCAGCTGTACCTGGACACGACATCCAAGCTCTGTTTGACTCAAAGCCCAGGCGTATGAAGGCCGTTATTGGGGCCAGAGGTGGTTGTTCTGGGTACTGATTTCTGAGGATCTGTGCACCCAAATTGCATGAAAATGTGATCACATGTCAGTTCTACTATAATATATCTGTCCAATGAATACCTGTTTATCATCTGCATTTCTTCTTGGTGCAGCAATTTTAATGTCCAGTAGTGTGTAAGAGTTGAAGGGCATGAAAGGGAAGCAATGGTTGGGAAAGGCGTGAGACAGGGTGGTAGCCTCTCCCCGATGTTATTGAATCTGTATATTGAGAAAGCAGTAAAGGAAACAAAAGAAAATTTTGTAGTAGGAATTAAAACCCATGGAGAAGAAATAAAAACTTTGAGGTTCGCCGATGACATTGTAATTTTGTCAGAGAGAGCGAAGGACCTGGAAGAGCAGTTTAACGGAATGGCCAGTGTCTTGAAAGGAGGATATAAGATGAACACTAGCAGAAGCAAAACGAAGTTAATGAAATTTAGTGGAATTAAAATGGATGATGCTGAGGGAATTAGATTAGCTAATGAGACACTTAAAGTAGTCGATGAGTTTTGCTATTTGGAGAGCAAAATAACTGATGAAAGTCGAAATAGAGAGAATATAAAATGTAGACTGGCAATGGCAACGAAAGTGCTTCTGAAGAAGAGAAATTTGTTAACATCGAGTATAGATTTAAATGTCAGGAAGTCATTTCTGAAAGTGTTAATGTGGAGTGTAGCTATGTGTGGAAGGGAAACGATAAATAGTTTAAACAAGAAGAGATTAGAAGCTTTCGAAATGTGGTGCTACGGAGGAATGCTGAAGATTATATGGGTAGACCACATGATTAATGGCGTGGTATTGAACAGAATTCGGGAGAGAGAAATTTGTGGCATAACCTGACTAGAAGAAGGGATCGGTTAGCAGGACATGTCCTGAGGCATCAAGGAATCACAAATTTAGAATCGAAGGGCAGCCTGGAGAGTAAAAATCGTAGAGGGAGACCAAGAGATGAATACACTAAACAGATTCAGAAGGATGTAGGTTGAAGTAGGTACTGGGAGATGAAGCAGCTTGCACAAGATAGAGTAGCATGGTTAGGTGCATCAAACCAGTCCCTGGACTGAAGACCACAACAACAACTGTTTTTTAAGTGAAGCGTCTGATACAGTTTGGTTTTAAAAATCAGTAATTTTCCTACAATGCCTACTCCGTGTGCAAGATTGGATCTTTTATTTCAAGCACTGGGCTATTCTTTATATGCCCTAGTATTTGGTCTTTTATGAGAAAAACGAGAGCAAAACACCAAGAGGAGCCTTCAACCTTGAGTTACTGATATTACACAATGCAGGTTTATAACGCAGTTGAAAAGTAATCATTCTAAGTTGGGCGTTTTAATAGTTTTAATGTATTCGTGATAGATTTTTGTATATTATTTTACGTAATGTTTAGTATTTTCGTACGCATTATTTTAATTTCGTTATGAATATTGAATAACATGTCCAGATGCAGCTGACATCACTAATCTCTTCCCTTTCCTTTCTCTCGATCTCCACCTTCAGTTTACATAGAACAACATTTTGTTTTAAATGGAAAGAGTGGAAGAGTAGAACTTTCTATTTACAGTGGAAACAAGGGACAATAGTGTTTTTCATTCATAAGTCTTCCTTTTGTGTTTTATTTTTTAATTTTAATCTTCGACGGTACGGCATCATAGTGACATGTGCATGCAAGTCGGAGTGTTGTTATTGGTGTTGGTGGACATTTATCGGCAAACAGTCAAGGCTGGGGTCTTGGAACCAATTGGGACCCTTCAGTGGTTACGGGAAAACGTGAATTAAGCGCCATCCAGCTTAGCCGATGGAAGGATTATATGCATCATTCGTAAAAAGGAGTAAATCAAACAAAAAGTTTCTGAAAGTAAAACACATTTATTTCCTGTAATCAGATGTGAGTATCCCATTATGTTTCAACCTTACTCCAACAGCAGTCAGTAATACAAACATTGTGATATTGTCTCTGACATTTATCAATCGCTACTCATAACAGATCACAGCCCGTCGAAAGCCGAATCTCAACTTAACATGTCGCTGAACAACTGTCCATACACCTACAAGTAAAGTAATTTAGCGTCTTTGCAATGCACTGCACACAGCGTTTTGCTGCATCTATTTCAAATAGCGTAACACAGTCACATAGCTGCAAATAGCATCCGTGTTAACATTGATCACATCAGGTGAGGTAAATGTTACGTAATTAAAGTTGTCTCTGTTTAATGCTGTTCAGTAACAATAATGCATTAATTACACGATGTTACTTTTGTGTTATAACGTTTAGCTAAATTGCGAAAAGGTTATTATTAAATAAGACATCAACACACTGGCGGACACTGCTTGTAGATAAATGTATCGGCTGCCATATGTAGACCTAGTAAATTAATTTTTGCCGTTTAATTAAGTACTATGCAGTGATACATGTATATATACTTGACCTCGACGTATTAGAGTCGACAGATGAAATTTATTCTTCTTTTATATGAAAGAAATTAAGTTCCTTAGAGCACTACTTACGTCCCGTTCATTTTTCTGTGTAGATGCATTTAAGAAGTCATATATTCTTCTTTAAGTTAATTATGAATAATAATCTAACTTTTGGGTTAAAATGAATCACTATTTATTGAATTTGTACCTTAAATAACACTAATTGTCTGTACAAGTTTATTATAATTATGCTTCAGCAGCTTAATTACGCTCGGAAGGAAAGTCCGTGATGTCATAATTAAATGCCATCAGCGTGCTATCATATGCATATTTGCTTCAGTTCTCACAGAACCTGCAGTCTAAATTGTTTGATATCCGAAGTCCGATTATTCTTGCTGTCCACTGCAACATATTTCATCACCCTCCTACAGCTATCTATGTGCCCGGTTTCGTAAGATAACAGTAACCCGCTCAGAATCAGCTGCAATGGGAGTTTGTTCAAATGACATCTTAATCGAAAACTAAACAAATCCATTTTCTCTCCCACTGCAACCTTTGTGATTTTCCCACCTCAGAACAGTTAGTATTCTGAGCTACAATGCAATCTAGCAATCTAATCAATTTATAGAGATCCGCTTCAGTTCTAATATTTATTCAGACCACAACCGGTTACAACCGGTTTCGTCACTCCTGCCATGAGACCGCCCAGTGACTGGCATGCAGTCCCGTGTGATGTATTACCAAATACTATAATTTCGTACACCTGAAGATGCGATTTTAAAATCTCGAAACAGGTCGTGTTTGAATAAATATTAGTACAAGTGAAGCAGACCTCTCAGTTGCTGACGTCCCACGTGTCCAATCTTGTGCAGTCTGACATTCCATCTTCATTCTGACTACACACACTTTTATGGGTAATACCATACAAACAAACGCTTGTATGTTTACAAGGTAACTTGTGGCAAGCTTAATGGATAATCGCGGCGCCAGCATCGACACCTGCTGCGCTCATGTTTTTGCCAGTGGCGCTACAGTTGCGCAACTAATTGTTTATGCTGATTACGTGTCCGTTGGTGCGCGGAGTAAGTATCCATACGGCGAGCACGGATTTAAGCGACCACGCGGCACCGAGCAGGCAGTTCCAGTTGAGCTTCACGACCTAAATGATAAAAACGGCACTACAACAGTGAGCAGCTAAGCAGTCGCTAAGGGGAAGCAGTTGATAGCGGCCACCACGGACTTGCTGACTGCAGCGCCGTATTCTGCCTGTTTACCTATCTCTGTATTTGAATACGCATACCTATGCCAGTTTCTTTGGCGCTGCAGTGTACATTAACAGCTCAGTAAATGCTAGGAATATCTTGTTTATTGAACGTGATGGTGATTCGATGGACTTTATTCAGAAATGAGTTTCTTACAAAATTAAAAATACCTTAAACCCTTACGATTATTAATATGTAAATTACAAGTGTTAATTAATCTGTAGTTGCTTTTATGAATAAAAATAAAAACACAACTTACTGGAGCTGCCACGTTCCATTGCAACACCTTCTCACATCTTCTTGGAACTTTTACGTTTTTGTGGAGATCATCTGCTGGATTCCACAAACTTTTCCTTCCGAAAATGCTGCTATTATTGTTTTGTTATCCACGTTAGAGAAGAAACAAACGAAATGACGTAATCAGCAACCTCTATCATGTAGTATAATCTTCAGAACCACTAGGCGACATGCCAAGAAGAACCTAATCGACTGTCCCTCTAGCGACACGCCAAACAACTATCTTGCTCACCTAGCGCTAATTGTGGCCGGTCTCGTAAGTTCACAGCAGTTTGTTTAGCAAGATGAGTCACATGTTGAGTCGTGAGATACTTAGGTGCCAAGCGAGGTGCAGCTGGCATGGCCGTAGCTTTAGAAGCGTATCTCTGCGATGCTTTCATGCTTACTAAACGAATCTCTGACGAAAAATGGTTCAAATGGCTCTGAGCACTATGAGACTCAACATCTGTGGTCATAAGTCCCCTAGAACTTAGAACTACTTAAACCTAACTAACCTAAGGACATCACACACATCCATGCCCGAGGCAGGATTCGAACCTGCGACAGTAGCAGTCGCGCGGTTCCTGACTGAGCGCTTAGAACCGCTAGACCACCGCGGCCGGCTCTATGACGAAATAAGCCACTCTTCTTTATATCTTTATTTCCTTTGTCAATCTTATCAAGCAATGTTTCTAGACCGATGAGCAATATTCATGTGCGGGTTGACAGAGCGTTTTGTAAGTTACATCCTTCTCATCTGTTTTACACTTCCTGAGGATTCTTCCATTGCATCTCACTTTGGCATCAGCCTTTCTTACAGTTTGTTTTAAGTGGTCGCTCCACTTTCAATCTTTCTATGCGTGTATTCTTAGATATTTAATGATTGTGAATGCTTCCAGTAATTGTGATGTGGTGGTATAATGATAAATACTCTGCCTTCCCACTATTTGTGACCGACACACTATGTGCACCAGGATTCGATCCTCTGCAAGTCTTCCTGCATTTCACTAGAGTTTTCTAGAAACTATCTATGTACATCAACATCATTCACTATTAGTTGCACTGAGATTCCGACATTATCTGCTAGTTCATTTACAGGTGTTTGTAGCTGTCACTGCCAAATGTAGACATTGGCAAGTGGTGGAGGAATGTAGGACGTGGATGGAAACTGTAAGGATGCCCCCTATTAAAACTCGGCCGTAATCGTCAAGTGTTTTATTATTCCCAGCAATGTTGCTTCGTTCCTCTCTACGTCACAGGGTACCGCGATGCTGAGGACGCCACTTCACTGTCTGCAGAACGGCTACCACAATGACCCGTGCAATGTACTGCGGCGTGCCGGCTGTGTACAGCCGTGGAGTTTTGACGATGTCAGGATGCGCTGACAGTCGACTCAGCAGCCTTCGTCCCAGTTGCCTCAGCACCACCTGCTGGGAGCCGCAGGGTGGCCCGCTGCATCCTTCGCCATCGTGGTCAAGATCATGAGTGATAACAACCACCTGTGATCTGACAGCCAAAACTGCGGCCCTCGCCTCAGGATGACTCTGGCATTTGTTGGGAGCCAACAATACTCTCTGCAGTAGCGAGCCGTCGAGTGGCCTGCCTCTGGCTGTCTACAGACCCCTCATTGGCCTCAGAGGGTCGAACCAGCGACCTGCCTTGGATTGGAACGCTGGCGCCCCATCTGCTGCTGCATGTAGCCAGTGGCGTGACACGCCCCGCCATCCAGGAGAGCCGCCACACTTGAATCCCCCTCGTTAGAAAACTGGCACCTATCTATATGCGGCTGTGCACTTCTGTTTTGCTAATGCGCTGCTCTGAGTCATGTACTCATAATACGTAGAATGCGCCAGTGGGTCCCTTCTGCGTGTAACTTGTGCCATGCAAACTGCTGCGTTTACTCTTTTCAGCGGTTCGACGACCCTGTGGCCTCCAGCCTTCTTCGCAACTGCTGGTCAGCGTAACTTACTGTCAACAGGTCCGCGACTGGCTGTAGCTTGTGTGCTGAGAAATATTGCACTGAATCTAACTTTCCTATCTTAAATGGTGGTGCTGCTACAAGCTGAAAAAAAAATACGGAAACACCAGACACAATAACTACCATGTCTGATACAAGATATGGTGTAGGTAACCCGGTGCCATTTGTAACAGCTTCCAGCCATCTCTGAATGGATAAATACAGGCCCTGTTTGGTTACCAGGAATATACAAAAATATACAATTCTTCCTGAAAACTGGTGGTAAGTTCAGGTAATGACGATGGATAGCGACCGCACATCCTTCTCTCAAAAACAGAAAGCAGTTGCTCAATAACATTAAGATCTGATGGCTATGGTGGCGTAGGCATATGTGACACTTCATTCTCGTGCTCACAAAACCAGTCCTGGACGATGTGACCTTTGTGAATAAGAGTCCTGTTTTCTTGGAACTCAGTGTCGCCATTGGCAAAAAAGCATCAGATGGACCCGAGCAGTCAAAATGGTCATATAGTCCTTGGCGGTAATGTGACATTGCGGAGTAACCGTGGGGTACATGGAATTCCATGATATGGTTGCCTAAATCATCACCGAACCTCCGCCATTTATCACTCTTGGGATGTAAGCACGGCCCGAAGATGGTAACAGTGCGAAACGAGACGCATGCGACCAAATGATTGTCTTCCACTGCTCTGCAGTCCAGGTTTTATTGATTAGACACTACGTATTCCTGTTATGGGCACTTGGAACACTGATGATTAGTTTTGGAATTTCGTCTGTATTGTTACTTAGCCGATGATATCCTCCCAATTTCCTTTAATGCTGTATAAATCTTCAATATGATGCTTGTTAAAAACACGAATGCTTCGGCTGTCTTGGCTGCAGAAGCATCGACTGTACGACCACCAACAATCAGTCCACGCTCCAATTACCTTAACTCCCACACAATTCACTCTCGACTACACAGAACACTTTTCTGAGCGCTACTGACATTTGCAGCGTATTGAGGACACCACACAGCGGTCGTTCCTTGTCAAACGCGACAGCGCAACATACAGGCATGTTTGGCATCTACATTAATGTCCAAGCACGAATTTTTCGCAGAGTTTCCATATTTTGGTTTTTGAAACCCCTATATGTATATTGCGATTAATAACGGCCTTGTAACACACTTCCGGAATACGCACGAAGTTACATTTATGTCTGAAGATTTTTGTCCGTTTAAAATGACCTAGTCATCCCGTTGATGTGTTTCGATAAACAATTCCGACACTTTTCCGCTATCATTTGGTGGTAAGTTTATTCTTGTCAACGCAACTGATATTGGTTTACTTACTGTTTACAAAATGGAATTTTACGAAACAGAAGACTATCTCTCTGGCAGACAGAGACAAGTGTTCCACGCTGTGCATTATTTCTATGAGAATGCGGTTCTGCGGAATGTTTCTATAAATCTACTGCGGCAAAAAATAACTGCAGTCACTTTTATCACTGTAACAATAACGAAGAACATAGGAGAGTCATCTTGATCTTAACTAACGCGTTTATTCCTATGCGCCTTAAGGCTAAAATAAGTGCTTTACAGTGTTGGATCGGAACACAAATTGTTTACATCGCACAGATTCAATGAGAAAATTATTCTATCCAGCGAATTTTGTTTTTTGAAGAGAAAATTATTCCAACTACTGAATTTTTTTCTAGATTGTACATATTTTAGTTTTAGTGACTTCTTACTTCAGTAATTCAACTTGCGCTTGATACTAAGAATCGTCAGCTTGGTATACAAACAGTGAAACGTAGTATTTACCGCTTAGACGGAATGTTTAACGTCGGAATTTAGTGACTCACAAAGTTTTACCTACTTCTTGTAGTAATTATGAGGGGGAGTCAATGTAATTGTCGCCTTCTTTTCGTAAACTAAAGGGCTTTCCACTTATTTTACCTTAAACACCATTAATGAACATAACAGAGATTAATCTGATGGAATTTTGACTCTTAAAAGTAATAACATAAAATACAGGACACACACACATGAAACTGACAAAATGTAGAGTAGAGAACGTGATAAATGAAGTTAATCTACTTTCTTAACACTTGTAAAACTTATAACTGTCTTCATTGACGGCCGTAAACTTAACCTAAGAGATATCTTCCATGTGGCTACAGACGGAAAGGAGATTTTGACGACCAGAGCACTGAACTGCATTTCTGAGCACTTCAGCTGTTTGACACAGATGCAAGTCTGACAGTATCTTAACGTTAGCAGTTCCCAGTTCTGCATGAAAAACAATTTTAAACGGACATCCAGCATCTTAACAAACATCGCTTTTAGAACAGAGGTACCCCCTCATCAGTACCACAACTGTCTATCGCAGAAATCCCACCATGAGTTCGAGTAGTACGTCAGAAATCTGTCTGCATCCTATATGCTCTACCAGAGTCTGCACTTGATTCTAGAGCTTGGAGCGATATATTACTTAGGTGCATTTTTTGTGTTACCCAGTATGACGAGCTATTTAATTTCCATTATCTACTTTAAATTGCAAATAACTGTACCATGAGATTTACTGAGCTTCCTGTTACGTAATGCAGAAGATTATAGAGGGCTACTATAAATGATTCAGTCATTTTCAAAGCTCTATAAATCCCTAATTATTACATGTACAGATATGACTGATGCAAAAATAGAAGAGTAAACTCAAGGAATTAGCATCATTCATTCTACAAACGTTCGATGATTGCTCCCTGGGCACATATCCACGTGGTAATAAAGTTCGTTTCATACTTTATGTAGCAACATTCTGCCAGTGGTGACCACAGGTAGGTTCTCCGAGTTGGTTCAAATGTGCTCGGCAGTCGGGGTACGGAAACACTGTCCTCAATGTAACCCGAAAGGAAAAAGTCACAGGGCGTTCGATCAAACGACCTGAGGAACAAGGTGCAAAGCCACATCATCCTCACCACCAAGCCCAATCTAGCAATGCGGAAGTGCGTCCAACATATCAAGGTAAGAGGTAATCACCGCGGTGTTCTCACAGACGAAAATGCGTCCGTACGGCTTCGTCTGTGACATCGCACAGGAGACATTAGCCTTCGGCAAATCTCGTTCATGTGCCACTGTTACATGGGGAGTTTCGGTTATCCACTCTCTCATACAAGTATCGTGGCGATTAGCTATCCAGATAAGTGGACACTGATTCGTCGCTGAATGTCAGCTTGGAGGTGAAACGTTTATCATCTACCGATTCCTGCTCTGTGATGGAAAATTGAAGGCGCATGCAGTAATGGTCTCGTTTTAACTGTTGCACGAGCCACAGACGGTATAGTTTGAAATGTAACCGCCATCAAAAAATCTCCCACTTATTTTGATGCGCTATTCAAGTTCATGGCTTGCGTGGACCGTTGACTTTTTTGGTCTGGGTACGAAACTTTCCATCACCCTCTCCACGATTGTATCTCTAAGCTTAGTCGACAAGTACCTTTCTGTTTACTGAGACAACTATGCGTAAGTTATCGATGCTAACGCACAATGCCATGGGTTCTTTCCATAGTTCCTTCGGAACGCATCCTGCACTGTTATAACAGATAAACAACTCGCATATTCCAACACAAACAACTTTTCCTACTTTCTCACCATTTCGTCAAGACACTGCACACCTAACGCCAACTGGTGGGTGGAAAATGAACTTTAAGAGTTTACAATTCTCTTCAAGAATCAATCGTATTTGCACATTTAATACTCTAGAAAATATAGAACATTGAAAACGAATGAATCATTTACAGTAATTCCCCACATCCATTACAAAGTGGATCTTCTTAATTAATCAGTCAGAGTATTTATACACATACCTCTTGGGCAAAAAAAGAATACAAATAAGCACTTCTTGCTTTTGTACTACCAGCCTGTCATAAGTCATAGGGGAGAGCGAAGTGTTTGTAAATAGTGGCGCAGAGAGACTATGGCGCCACTGTTGATATGGAATTGATATGCCCATTAATTAAATTGATGCAATTCCCTGATCCACTGTTATGCTGACACATGATCCCCTGATCACACCTATTCTTCTGCTACGTGGTTTATGACCCCCTGGGGATAGTCCACCACTCCGAGAAACCCCACTCTCCCTTGTACAGGTTGTCCTCCATCAACCCTCAGGGAATAGGAACACACTTTTTTGTGAACTTCTCCCCATTTTAGTTCTGAGCCGTTTTTCTCCTCCTGGGAAATCTCCCAGCCCTACCCTCAACTCCCCTCCTTTCCCAAATTTCTCCCTTCTCCCCTACTTCCCTTGCCACCCTCAGTTGTGAATTCGCTGGAAAAGACTGAGTCCTTGCTGAACTGCTGGAGAGGAACAATCTCACTACACGAAATTCAACTTAATGTCAATTACACTGCAGGGGAGATAATAATATATAGTTTATTTACAAAATTTAGTTTGCATATTCTTTATTTAATCCGTTTGTGAGGGACAGGGCACCTCCTCTCCCCTCCCCCACATGTGAAAGACGGAAAAAGGCTGGAGAGGAAGATGCTGTCTATTTTTGCTGAGAAATGTGTTTAATTGACGAGATGTTGGTGTTGGACAGAGAGGAATTTAATATATGAATTACCTGTAAGCATACAGCTGAGGACTGTGCCCATAGCCTCCTACATGCGAAATGGAAGAAAGTGATAATGGATGAGTGTAGGGATAATACTTTTTAGCAAATAATGGTGATACAATGTGATACATCGAGGATGCATTTTGCAACTCGTAAGTGTATTTACATTTCTGGAGCTGTTCATGTTTTTTGAAATAGCCAGTCCATCCAAAGTGCAGGAGACAACAATGTCCTATTACACTACCCCAGACTGAATGAACCAGAGGTGCTTGCCCTGGTACATGGGTCACTGGTGCCAGCCGGAAGAATTTTCTTTATTTCGGCAGGGAAACCGAACTGACGTTTACCTTACAACCTTATTGTCAGAAATTCAAATCAACACAACTGCTTACAATTGGCAGGATGATGTTAAAAAGCAAACGTGTTGAGACAATCGTCCACACATAGAAAACGCTCAAAAGTAAATAACTAGAACAAAACCATAATCTCGCATACACATCGAGAAACGTTTTGTAACTCACCACATACCGTTGAAAACTTCGAGCTACACACAGACAAGCATCTGAAAAACATCAAGGAAAAAAAACCGTCCTAATAATATGCTGCTTGCTGCAGGTACAAAAGCTTCATCTGTACAGGTATAAAAACACACACATTGAAAATCGATGAATTAGTCACACAACAAAACAGCATGTAACGAAAAAACGGCGCTCGACACTAGTGAATTGTCGTACATGAAAAAACGGCAGTTAAATAACGTTGGTAAGACCCTCTTATGGAATACACACAACGTACGCTTCTGCTTCTGCCCCACTCAGCCAGCATATTCGTTAGTTCACTCTTCAGCCATCCACAGGGAGCTGCCAGCAACTTCAATGTGACCTGCCCCTGCAACAATGGGCGCAAGCCCAATTCGCAGCCAAGGCACAGTGTCTCCCTTTGATTTCACAGCTGAGCGACTGTGGTATTCTTTGATATTCAATACCTGATAAACTACCTCTGCTCTCTCTAAAGTGAGCCGGCCGCTGTGGCCGAGCGGTTCTAGGCGCTTCAGTCCGGAACCGCGCTACTGCTATGGTCGAAGGTGCGAATCCTGCGTCGGGCATGGATGTGTGTAATGTCCTTAGGTTAGTTAGGTTTAAGTAGTTCTAAGTCTAGGGGACTGCTGACCACAGATTTCAAGACCCATAGTGCTTAAAGCCATTTGAACCATTTTGAACCATTTCTCAAGTGGTTACTTCCTGTTGTAACACATGCTCCTCAAACCCATGGAACAAGGTGTTCTCCTTCCTCCTCACACCTACTTCTCTCCTGTCCCCCACTTGTGTATTGGTGGGAAAAAGACTCCGTGTGCTGAGCTGCTGGAGAGAACCGATGTAAGATTTTTATTTATTTATTCTTGAAGGTGAAATCTTGGATTCTCCTGTAGATGCCTCCACGCTCCACCAACTCCCCGTCCCATTTTCCACTGTCCCAGCTCCCAATTTTTCTGATTGCATGTGTGTAGTATATGTTCGTCTTCCTGTGGCCCTTGTCCACAATACCACTCTAAATTGGCCTCCAATTTATCCGATAACCAAGCATGCAGCTGTGGTTTTTCTTGGACACGTATGTGGGTGATCTACTCCTGAATTGTTATTGATGATAACAATCTATGAGAGCGTCAGACAACCGGTGGCCATTCCACTGCTTGCTCCAGAAAGCTCTCCTTGGTGTATGGCGTGTTCGATATTGGCAGGAATGCAGCATTCTACCATCATCTACCTTTACTGGTCTATGGTTAGGTTGGGTGCGTTCTTTATTATCAAGGGTATTAGCCTACAGTGGCCTCCTCCAGCGCCTGACATACATTGACCCTGCAAGTTTCTTTCTGACACACTATGGCGACAAAATTTAAGGTGATAACACAACTACCTTTTACACCAAAGACAACATCGATTCCCTGTAACATAGCCAGGAACATGACATTATCGTATGCCCTACACAACAATACTATATGACAGCCACACTACTTTCGAGGTTGTTATGCTACAGCTCTCTCCACACACTGCCGTTTCCAGACGCCACCGCCACCATCCCACCCTCCATACATATATCAACCAATAATACGTTTCTTGTATTTTTCTGTCATGTGTAAAATCGATAACACATCGAAAACTTTCACTATTTTGATGTGAAAGCTATAGAATATCCTTCTTATTTACGAACACCAATGTGAGTAAAAGCGAGAACTATTTTGGGTCTAACTTTAAATTTTGAAACATCAGTGTTACATGCCCTTGTGTGACTTAATCTTTCAGTGGAACAGTCGTATCTAACGCCATCCTACCTGTTTTAAGTGACCAGCTATTAAAAAGCACAATCATGATGATAATAAAGCAGTCATCATTCCATGAGAAAACATGTTACCAAATTATTTCAATTTGATGGACAAAATGTTACAGTTTGAGAGCCTTTCTCATGCTGAAAATTAGTGTCTGTGGAAGTCTTGCAAATGAATTGTCACGCACGTAGGTATTATATGCATTTCAGATTCATGAAATATCAATGCAAAAAGTAGCTTTCCTAGTTACTTTGTAATATACAATGAAATAATACAATGAATACATTAGCAGCATTCAGCCCTCTCTTTCGAAACGAGCTGCCTCTCTGTCGAACCTATTGGCTAAGGATCCTGAGCAAAACTCCAGATGGTCGGTCTCTCTCTCTCTCTCTCTCTGTCTATGCAATGTGAAACTGTTCCTCTGTCTTTGGGTAACTCTCCCTGCAACATTGTCTCTGATATAATTTGGGACTGACCAGAAGCAGAAGGGCATCATACGCGACACATTTGACGTCTCATGATGGAACAAGTAATCAACACACTTCAACACTTTGCTTTTGAAAGAGCATAACATGTATTCCAACTTGCACACTCGATTGACGTTAGTTATATAAACCAGTATTCTTATTCCAATACTGTAAATACCTTTCTGCGAAGACTGTTCCATACGAATCTTACTCACGGCACCTTCCAAGTACATACGGTCTCTCTAGATGTATGCATGCTGATGATATTAGCATACGTTATTGCTGAATAGTAGATATAGACCTAAGTCATTTGAGAATGTTGTGACAATATAACAGACAATTAAGAAGAAGAAATGTCTGGTTTGTGCGTGGTGGTCCTCCAGGTGAAGGACTTTGAAACAATTCACATAAATCACTTGTGCTATCAGCTCTAGAGCATTTTTCTAGTGTTTGGAATCCATATGAAGAAGGTTTTGAAAAGAAAGATATGATCATAGAACATAAACACTCAGCCCTAAACACAAAGTCCTAAAGCTTGCCAGTTCGGCACTGAAACACGCTATAATATTAAAACTGTATGGTTTTCTGATACGTTAGTCATGTGGAATGCAATACTGTTAATAATCCAATGCAGAAAAAATATTTCCAACATCTGACATACATTCACCCTCAAAGTTATGTCTACCACTACTTCTACACCAAAAACATATATACTTTTCAATACATGCACTGAACAGCTTTTTGGAAGTGTATAGCTCCCACTGTTACATCTGATCACAGTTCGGAAGTTATGCTATTCCCACATCAGTTCTATAAAGTGATTGCCAGCAAAGGGAAATGCATGAAACAGAGACATCTTTTGACGAAACAGACACATGCATTGCAGCAGTGTTTGACTAGCGGAATTACGCACCATGACACAATAACTCCATGAACAGAACACAGTCTCTTCCACACATATAACTGCCAACCAAATGTGTACACAGGTGTGCAGTACCTCACAAATCCCTGTTACTGACGTGGAATCACTGCAGTTATGAAACTGAAAGCTTGATTTATGGATAAAGTACTTTGTAAATCGATCCTTCTGTAGTTGTCATGGTCAAATGTCACACAACGCAAAGATCGCAGAAGGTAGGTCCACAGGACCCTCACACTCTACCTGTCGAGCCTGGTTGGGCTCAACAGTGGCTTGGGCTTTTATCTTTTATCCAGAAATGCCCATTCATTGCGCTTGCATCCAAGACTGCTGGCTGCACTAGACAATGCCACATCACAAGTCATGACCAACGAACTGGTCAGTTTACCTCACTATTTTCACTCATCTTTCTCTTCATCGTCAAATTTAATGCAGTATTGGTAACAAAACATCGCTCTATGTAGACTGTCATTCAACACCTCGGATATCACACTTAAACAATTGATCAAACCTCATATTATTACTACAATTCCAAATTCACATATGATGTTCGATGAGCCAGTATGTTTCATGGTCTCGTAAGTAAATCAAAAACCTGATAAACATTATTACGTTTATTATTGGCAGCTTGTTGTAAGATGCACCACACGGTTCCCCGTGTCATAGGTTCGAGTCCTCCCTCGGGCATGGGTGTGTGTTGTCCTTAGTGTAAGTTAGTTTAAGTTAGATTAAGTAGTATGTAAGCCTAGGGATTAATGACAACTTTTTGGTCCCATACGAACTTACCACCACCACCACTACTCAACATTGCTGCCTCTGACATCATGAATGGTTCCTGTGTTGTAGTTTTGTAAGTTGAGCAGTTCGATACTTTTTTTTTTTCCAGGCAGTGTAGGACTACAGCTTTGTACACTGCCATACATTCTCGTTCCATACCACGACTTTGAGCAGTGTCAGGTGCAAAACCAACATTAACACATTTTAATTCATTGGATCTCAGTGTGTGCTGGCTGCACATCATATGGGGGTAGAGTGTGCTTCTCCTACAATACCTAGCCGGCCGCGGTGGTCTAGCGGTTCTAGGCGCTCAGTCCGGAACCGCGCGACTACTAAGGTCGCAGGTTCGAATCCTGCCTCGGGCATGGATGTGTGTGATGTCCTTAGGTTAGTTAGGTTTAAGTAGTTCTAAGTTCTAGGGGACTGATGACCACAGATGTTAAGTCCCATAGTGCTCAGACCCATTTCCATTTTTTTCCTACAATACCCACAGGGTGGTGGAAATAAATAGAGGCGATGTTTCTTATTGACGAAAATATGTAAGACATCACAATATAAGGAAACTGGAAGAGTGTGCAGCATTGTAGAGCATTCACAAACAACTTTTTGAATGTGATGATGTCTGCATTTAATCTGTTGTACCACAGTGATGGCGTAGCAGATGTCATGGTGTTCCATTTTTGAAGAGTGTAAGACCATTGGTTCCATACATTGCACACCAGTACATGGTTACTGTTTGTGCCCTAAGTGTTGGTCATTCTGACCCCCAAATCTTTGGACACTGCATATTTTATTTTTATGGCCTACAGCGACCAACCATGTGTAGAACAGGGTGTATTCTGCAGAACTTACACCCACAGAGTGACGATAGTACGCACTATCAGTTTTGTCATTTGCGCTGGTGGAGGAATGGAACGATTTCTATACGCCCAGCCTGGCATGTAAGTATCCTAATTTTTGTCATGTTTTCTCAGTTTTGAGTATTTTACATCAATTATCGCAATTTTATACGCTGTTTCATAATTTCAATTCATTTTACCCAATTATTTGAGTTCTAAACAACTGCTCTCAACGTCTTATCATGTCAATGACACACCTCATCGTGTCGATCCAGTGATGATCTCGGCTAATGACATTACATCTTGGTTCTGGTTTTCTGTGTCGTTGCTAAACCATTACTCCATTACTAAAATGTGTGTGACATTGGTTGAAATGATACAACGAGCAATAACCATTATGCATATTGTTAAATGTCAGAACGTTCTGTCTGTGTGTGACCTTAAAGATGCATGTATACCAGAAAGTCAGACATCTCAAACTTGCTTGTGCTTGAAAACCTGTAGCGGCGAATTCAGTGGCTTCCTTGGAAGAATACGCCACTTAAAACCTCCCCCCAGAGCAATCAGTTCTATTGTTTTCGCTCAGTATTCCAACAAGCGCCCAGTTTCCATTCCTGTGAAGTATAAATGCTACTTGTCCCCCCCTCCCGCCACCATAATCAGATTCCCCGTACACAATGTTTAAACCCAAACGGAAAACCTGCTCACACATCTACAATTGTCCATTCTTTTCCCAGATATGGTTGTTTTCGCCACATACCTCAGTTCTCATTTCATATCTTCAATTTCAAATGGTTCAAATGGCTCTAAGCACTATGGAGCTTAACATATGAGGTCATCAGTCCTCTAGACTTACAACTACTTAAACGTAACTAAGCTAAGGGCATCACACACATCCATTTCCAAGGCAGGATTCGAACCTGCGACCGTAGTAGCAGCACGGTTCTGGACTGAAGCGCCTAGAACCGTTCGAACAGCGGCCGGCAACTTCACTGTCATGTCGCTCCAGCTTTCTTTTCCATAAACATAACGCAGTAACTGTACTTAGAGCAGGAATTTCCTTAAAAAGAAGTGGTTTAAGTTTGTTCAAGACATTGGTTCCCCTCCTTAACACTCGCAGGAAAAACTTTGTTTACAAGAATCAGCTCAAATAAGGTAATATCTGTACTCGATGGTATGGCGGAGAACTCTGTCCTGGATTGGGGGAAATACGTTTCGCCTGCTTTACTAAAGCGCTACTGTGTAATACTCATATCGTCTTTGTTGGAGTTAGTGTTATGAATCCCCACATAGTTTACAGATGGATAATAAAAACTGAATGCAGATAGCGCATAATTTAAAAGCTTACATCGGTCTGGGAGTTTGACATGGTAACAATACGCTCCCAAATCGCATGAAAATGTCTAGCAAAATACATCAAAACTGCAATAAACTGTTTCCAAAATTACAGCACCCCTCATCGCAACTTGCAGCTCTTCTGTCACTACAAGAACCTCCAAAACTGACTTGTCTTTTCTCCAGTACAGGTGACAAAACTTTACACTGGTCACTGATATGTCTATGGAAACAACTTCGATCGGAGACCCTTACATGCAGCATGATAGGTAGAAACCCCAGCAGCTATTATATGAACAGACACATTTCCACTACACTCTAAGTATAAATACAGATGTCAGGCAAGAATATCTCATAAAAGAAGTTTACTGACTTTGTGACTTTTTTCCATACTTTCTATTTTCATCCATATGTATATACACTTATTGCTTACAAATGTGATTTGCTATTTCTGTTTACACCATTCAACTTCCATGTATAGACCCCAACACAGTCATGGTATCTACAGACTATCACAAAAATACAAACGCATGTAAATGGATTACTGAGGCAAGATAGGGTGCTGACGTTATTCTGTTGTGAACACACACACACGTTGCGGAGCACAGTTACACTATTTTGTGTGTTGGATCAGTACGCTGGGACCTCCCACACCCTCTCTCCTTCACTCCACTAACACCTGAGCTGTCGTCGTCAGCGGCAGTAGATGCTACCCCATTAGTGTGGAACATGACATTAGATGTAGAGATCATCACCTCTGGAAAGCTGTTTGGAACACTTCACATGCTAAAAACCCTTCCAGTTTCCCCTTCCACATTTTCGTCTATAAGAAACACTGCCCCTCTCTTTTATCTCCATCACCCTGTGTGTGTTGTGGTAGCAGCACGCCCTACACCATGCGATGTCCGCCAAGCAGGCTGTGAGAGCCAATGGATCAAAATGTGTTAATGTTGGTTTAGCATCTGACATAGATTTCAAAGTCGTGGTAGGAAAATACTTATTTTTTTTCTTTTGGGTCATCAGTCTTCTGACTGGTTTGATGTGGCCCACCACGAATTTCTCTCCTGTGCCAACCTCTTCATCTCAGAAAAGCATTTGCAACCCATATCCTCAATTATTTGCTGGATGTATTCAAATCTCTGTCTTCCTCTACAGCTCCCTTTAGTACCAAGGAACTCACTCCTTCTTAACAGAGTCCCTTCTCCTTATCACTGTTTTCCAATTATTCCTTTCCTCTCCAATTCTGTGCAGAGCTTCCTCATTCCTTGCCTTATCAGTCCTCCTAATTTTCAACGTAGGAAAATGTAAGGCAGTGTAAAAAGCTGTTGTCTTACGGTGCTTTGGTGTATTATACTAAAAAAACAGTGTCTCCAACTGCTTACAAAACTACAACACAAGAATCCTTCGCAACCTTAGAGATGGCACTGTTGTGTTACCGAGTTATTGAGACACTTCCTTCAACATTGTGGGGAAATAATTATTAAGAGAACTGATGCATATTACAACTGGCTCGAATATAAGAAATGGAATATTGTTTATCATGCGTTTGTTTGACTTACAGCTAAAATCGGCCACTGATAACATGAGACATACCGATAGCATAGAGCATTGTATGTGAATCTGGAATCATAATGACCATATGAGGTCTCAACAGTCGTTTAAGGTGTGATATCTCAGGGGCTGAATCATAGTCAAAGTGGGGCGATGTTTGTTTATCAACACTTGCATTGAATATAATGGTAGAGAGAAAGACAAATCGATATAGTGAGGTAAACAGACTGGCCCATCCGTCAGAACTTGGAGAGTGGGCCTTGCATAGTGCAGCTGGTGGCCTTAGATGTGAGCCGAATGAATGGAAATTTTTGGGTTAAGCCAAGGGCCACTGCTGAGCCTCACTGAACCAGACAGCAAGGCTGCATGGGTCATGCAGACCAACGAAAGTGTATCCATGATCTCTGCATTATACAGTTACTACAATTCAGTAATAGGAGTTTGTGAGACACTATGCACCTGGTTTACACGTTTGGTTGACAGTTGTTGTGTGTGGAAGAGACTGTATTCTGTTCATGGAGTTAGTGTGCCATGGTGTGTAATTCGCTATGCTTTTGTCTATTTCCTCACAAGATGTTGTTTCATGCAGTTTCCATCGCTGACGATCATTTCATAGGACTGATGTGATCACAGCATAAATTGGATGTGAAGAGTTTGTGCTATGTGCCCCCAGAAAGCTATATACTGCATTTATCACAAAGTATCTATGTTTTCGGTGTAGAAGGTAGTAGTTTTTTAATATTAAAGTTTCACACTATAGTGAGTAGGAAACAAAACTTGCAAGGTGAATGTATCTCAGTTGCTGAATATATATTTCCTGCACTGGACTATTAACAAAATTCCATTCCACATGAATAATATATCAGAAAACCCCACAGCGTTAACATTACAGTGTGTTTAAGTGCCGAAACATGTAACCTTAGCACTGTGTGTTTATGTTCTACGATTATATTTATCAGTCCAAAACCTTGTTGGCATGCACACCAAACATGATGACAATATTCCAGAATTGATAGTACAAATGATCTACGTAAAATGTTTCAAACTCCCTCTGCCTGAAGCTCCATCATGCATAAACCACATGTTGCTGCTTCTTCTTAACTGTCTGCTATATCACCACAACACTCTCAAACGTTTTAGGCCTATATCTGCTACACAGCAAAAAGCAGTGCTAACCTACTGAGCATGCACACATTTAGAAAGATTGCATGTACCCCTTGAAGAGTGTCTTGAGTAAGATTGGTACAGAACAGACTTCACAGAATGGCAGTTTCATTATTGGAATGAGACCAGGCAATACTGCTAGTCATGGTCGGTTGTGCAATTTTAGGACACATGTAATGCCGTTACTGAAAGTAAAATATCGAAGTCTATTGAATATGTGGCACTCAGTTCGCTCTGTCCCATCACGAGAAGTCAAATGTAGCAGGTGTGGTGCCTTCCTTTTTCTGTTTAGTTTCTGTTTAAATCAAGAGGGTTGGCCAAAGACAGAGAAACAATTGTATGATGCGTAGAGAGGGAGACCATCTATAATTTCTATTCAAGATCCTTAGCCAATAGGTTCAATGAAGAGGCAGCTTGTTTCGAAATACAGGGTGTTTTAATGTAATTCATAGTCCTACTCCAATGGTTGTTGCAAAAAAACGAGGAGAGGGAGAGAGATGTGCTTTGCAGCTTGCTGTCGAACGTAAAACTGACTTTTGTGACATACATGAGATACACTGTTCAACATTGATATTTCAAGCTTTTGAAATGCATATATCATATAGAAACTACACATATTGAACTCCTCTCTGTCCAACACCAACATTTCGTCAGTCGAACTGATTTATTGTTGAAAATAATGACACCAATATACTCTCCAACCTTTTGGCCACCAATTCACAATTGGGAGAGGCAAGGGAGGCGCGCTGTCTATCACAAACTGAATAAATAAAGAAATGAAAACTGAATTTTATAAATAAACAACATATTATTATGAATATCGGCTATCTACACTGCTCTTTAAATAGTTTTATTTTCTAAATGGCTTACATAAATCACTTACGTTGAGCCCATTTCGATGTATTGCCATCATAAGATGCTCTGTATATACATAAGTGGTGAAGCGTTGTTCTGAATATAATGGTCTGTAACTATGATCAGAAAAGTTATAATACATTCGTTTGGGTGTTTTTACTTTACATGTAATATTGTTGCTGCCATGTCTTGTCTTTTTGTAGAATTGTTAGTTTTATTTGAGATTTTTGTGCTATATTTTTATTTTTTCGTAATAATTTTGTTATTGTCTATGATTTGTGATGTTTATTTTTTCTCTTTGTATTATGTCCTTGTTTTATACTCTTCTTGTTCTTATCGCTGTAACTATGAATATGCGTTATTTAGTGTCTGATTTATTACTTTACCCTGTTTTCTTCCTTTCTAAAGTGAATAAATCTTTCTATGTATTTTTTGTGCTGTAGGTCGGGTTGTTCATTTAATCAATTTGTGGGGTAGCTGTATGCATATGAATATACCTCTATTTCCTCAAAGATGTTCATGAATGCTCCCTTTTGCGTAATTTGGAGGATTGGTAGTTCTTCGTTTATGGATTTTTCCTCGAGAACTTCTTTTTGTTTAAATAGCAATGCAGCTGGCTGATATTTATAATAATCACATCATTACAAGACATATTTTACGCCGTGGGCACCTCAGAACAAAAAAAAAATATTTTATCCTCTGCAATGTAAATGGCAATGGTTTGAATTTTGGCCATGAAATCCTTCCTCTCCTGCAGCTCAGCACAGGCTGAGTCTTTTCCCTCCAATTCACAAGTGGGGGACAGGAGACATGAAGAGGGGGAGAGGAGGGCTGGAGGATAGGAGGGCTGGAGGATAGGAGGGCTGGAGGATAGGAGGGCTGGAGGATTTCCCAGTAGGAAGAAAGTGGCTCAAAACTTAACTGGGGAGGGATGACAAAGAAAGTGACCATTTTCCTTCAGGGGTAGTGGTATAGAATGGGGAGGATTGTGGGGTGTTTCTCGAAGGACAGGTTATCGCCGTGGGGTCATAAACCACTTACCGGAACATTAGGTACTCCCAGATGTCGTAAATCAATTAACATAAAAGTAGGCTACAGAGATTATGTCATCAATTTAATTAAATAGCGTACTAATTTGATATCAAAAGTGGCACGATACTCTGCTGCACTACTTTCCTATAATCAAGAAGGGTGATGCAATATAAGCACAAAACTATAGGCCTGTATCACTGACCTTCGTTGGTTGTAGAATTATTATTGTGGCATTTATGGACACTGAAAATGACCTCTGTACCAATCAAAAAAGTTTCAGCAAACAATGGGCTTTTGAAATCCAGCTTGCACTGTTCATCTGAGAGACCGCAGTAGATACCGGCATCCAAGTAGGCTGATCACATTATGGGCATATGGAATTACAAACCAGCTGTATGACTGAAATGAAGATTTTGTAGCAAATAGAATACATGTCGTTCTTAACGGAGAGAAATATTAGCATTTAAAAGTTGCGTCGGCATACCACAACTGGCATATTTAATGGTTGACATCAGAAGTTACATGGTCATGTTCGTAGATGATGGTGAGATTTAGCAATGCCAGAAAATCAACAGTTGCTGTAAGCATTTGCAATTTAATGCCTAGAAATAGGTGTAAACACATGTTATTTAATGCGAAAGGAGAAAAGTAAGAAGAGCTTGTGACATATCAGTGCACGAGGACGCCCGGTACAAATCTATCACTTGCACGTTACTTCTAACATTAAGGATTATTTCAGTCAAAAGCTCAAGTTTTGACCGTCTAGTCGTCATCAACAGCCCATGAATACGTCTTTGCTAATGCCTGCATCACAACAGGCTACGAATCAATATTGCCATTACACCACTACTTCTCTTCAAGAAGAGCATTCTAAATGTACGCTATATTCCTAGGGAACCACATGACTATTTTTAAGTCAATGACGATATCTGAATTTTTTCCTCACAATATTAACTGAACTTCGATTTTGTATTTAATTTGAAGTCTATGATGCACAGAATACTCTGAAAGAAATTAACAGTTATGGTGCATCTCCACGAAACTTCTAATATTTCTCGAAACGAACCATAATAAGATAACTGTTAGGATGGATTCACCGTAGCATCACGCTTCATTGAGGTAAGAAAGCTACGTTGTCGTAACCGGAACGTTCGCCAATATTCTCTAAAATTAGGGATTCCTTAGAAACCTTATAATGCTTGTAAAAACACTAAGTCATGCCTGCACTCGAAATACCAGTATATTTACTGTCAATAAGAAAAAACATTTTGAAACGCAGAGAAAGTCGGATTCCTTTCTGTCTCTCGTAGTAGCACGAATTCAAAAGGCATTCGTCATTCCGGCGGTGGGGGAGTTTGTTTCCAGACAAAGAGTAATCAGAAGCCATTTAACTCCCACTCAGGTACTCAGAAAGAAATCTGCGTAATCGTCTCTGTAACTGGGCAAGTTGCAGAGTTTAGGGGTGTAATTAGCAGAGGCGGCTGCTGGCTCGGCTGCGGATGGTAGGGGCTAGGAGGGTAGGGATAGGGGGAGCTGCAGACAAATGAAGGCGCTGCTCCCAAACCTCGGCCACGCGTACTTCTCGGACTTAAACCATCGGCGCTTTGCGAAGTCTACTCCTGAGCAAATGCCCTCTGAAAATTAGTAATATACTCTACTGTAGAGGTATGAATTAGCATTAAGGATGGAGGTTATCGCTAAAACAACCGGATTTTTGTTATGTCGGTTTTTTCAACGCCATTTTAACCGCAATGTTAAAACCGCTTCAAACACCTGGTTTCTGAAATATCCGACTTTCAGTTTCTATTTCTATTACTTCCTATAATAAATACAGGAACCGAACAAAAATAGATAAAATTTTCGTACCTCAGTTTCAAGAGACATAGACTTACAATATTAAATTAAATAGTCAAATAAACGGAAACTTAATTCGTCCACAGTTTGCTGCTTTTCTCTATAAGTAAAAAGTGGTTGAACACTACAAAAAATCACCAGCATTCTCATATTGATTCCTGTTTTTTGAAACTCGTCTCAAAAATCATACGGTAATCGAGAAACATACCACAATTTGGGCATTATAATTAATCAGTGCTGAAGGATGAACACTGAAGTTGAAGAACTCTATTTTGGGTATTAATTTGTTCGTTTCCAAGGCGATAAGCAGATAAAGGCATATTAATTAGCCACAGTCAGCAGTTCAGCAACCTTAATGTTGTTTTTTTTAAGTTTTTTCCTTATACGATGTCGCAAGATTGTTGTGCCTTCTCCAGTTTCTAACCTTTTAAAGTAAATGGAGCATTGTACTTTGATACCGTACTTGGTAAAATATTACCAGGCTAAGGAGTTGAGGATGGTGCCATACTGCAATATAACTAATGTCCAATGAGGACAGCAAGAAACCAACATATATTATAGACGAGATAGGGTAAGTCTTGCAGACTGCATGTACACATTTGCCATCTAATACGCCACACCACATTGTAACAGGTGCATTATTGTCTGCAATGTTGCTCCAATTCTTCTGTCATGTTTTTGTTGCTCGTTTCTGTCGGCATTTGTTATTACAATGACGAAGACCGCTTTCCCCATTTTCTGTATAACGCAAAAGTATATAAGGCAATGGAAATTTTCGAAACAAAAATCATTCATTTAAAAAAGTTTATTTAAAAAAAGAAACATTTTAACACTGCTGCTATGTCTAATTGATATTTCGGATTTTTTACCCGGTTGTTGGTAAAAACAAGAAAACTCGTGTTACAATCAAATACCGAAAAATACCAGTTTTTCAGAACGAAAATATCGGTATTTGTTTTCATTAGTCGGTTTTTCCCATCCCTAATTAGCGTAATTGCACTCTGTTTCTACAGGGTACTCTAGATGTGTAGTTTAAAACTAGCAGACAGTAGACGACTGAAAGTTGAATAACATCAGGTACTGACAGTTAAAAATAAATACCTAGTTCTTGATTGACATAAACAGCTTTGTCATAATAATGGTTTGATTCTTAGAAAATTGCATATGATACTAACAGTTACGGTTTTCCTTTATTTCAATTCTGCACGACGCGCTTCAGGAAATAATTTCCAATATCAAATGCTTTTGTTATAATGCCTCTCTTGGTGATTTTTTATCCTCTTAAGTACGAGACCACTCTTTATACATTACTTTCACAGTTCACAGTAACCATTAAAAAGGTAAGTATAAATGTGTGTAATTCACAACAAGAAATCTAAAAATCACTGGAATAACGCAGCTGATGATACATCGCAAGCACTACACCTACAAATATAACAGTACACGAAAAAAATGGGCTTTGTAATGGAATTTGTTCCCAGAGTGTGTCGCCTGGAGAATATATCAAGAAAAAAGGGGCTGACAGCCGTGTATATTTCCTAACAAATACCATTGTTTTTATCGCAGTCGTCCAATAACTATTTTGTCAAGAGTAAAATAAAATTATACCGTACAGCAACAACGCAAACTCGCTTCAAAGTGAAGGTTGGAACTGCAGCTCCATCAGTACTCTCCACACCGTATTCTTCAACGTGTACCTTTCACGGCAAAGTGGATTGGTGCGTATTGATGAATCTAGCCCCTGCACGATCCAGCATCACCTCCTCAAATTCTGCTTTCGGAAAATAATTTATTTTGAACCTTTGTCAGTTTTTTGTGGCTTGTGGTGATTCCGCGAAGCTCCAACCTAAGGTGGCTAGCTCTCGTTGCATACTTGCATAGGTCAGTTGGCCACTAATAGCAATCGGAGAGACGTAATGAAGTGCATGGATACTTGAAAGGCAGGAGGTTAGTTGTCATCCTGTCCGGAACGACAGTTTTAATCTGCCTAAAACTAACAGGATAAGGAATAACTTAACTAATAATGAATTTTATTTCGTTATTGTTGCTGAAAGTTCATTCTTATTCTACACTGACACATAAAGTCATCATCGTATCAAATAGGGTATCCCGAAATAAAATTCCTCTCTCGGTGCTTCATAGGCAAAACAAAATGTAGCCATATTTACTGCAGTTAATAATCTAGTGGTGGTTTTAATAATACTGCAGATTTGAAATCTGGCTTTGTCACAAGCGAAGACAAAACTGTGGTCTGATTTCAGTTACCGAGATTTATTTCCATTAGTATAATGCGTATCTACGTTGGGCTGTCAGTCACTAACTTTTGAAGGAAGTGTCACAGAACCATTATTTTTTAAGACTAACAATTTAAATCTGTTGTTATTGTTCTTATTATTTTCCTCATTTCTTTGAGTCAAATTAAACTGACTGACTTTGTGTACGTGGTCAAGATTTCGTCAACGATAGAAAGTAAGTCTAGAAAAACCGGACTTGTACGTAATAAAAAGCAGTTTTAATCATGTAATTGTTGATAGTAATCAACAACAAGCCTTTCCCACTTTTATAAGAAAAACATTTTCTACATACTGCTTCGATACAAACCACAATTCTTCTCAAGCTCTGAGTATCCGTTATCCCTCTTTATCTATTTCAGGCATCTGCTTCATTAGTCTCACATCCTTATCTACGTTCAACAATTATTCCTCTGTACTTCTTCTTTCACTACGCTGTAACTTTCTCTAAATTGTGTGTCAGTATACTGTATTGTGTCACTTTATCCTCAATTTTATGTCGTATATCGTACCAGGAGAGCTATTAAACTTTCTTCTGTGCCAGTTTAACCCAAATATATTTCTTCCTTTATTAGATCCTAGATGGAAGATATTTGTGTCATCTTTCAATGGGCTTCCCATTTCGCCCCTTGTTGTCAAGCATCTATTTTTCTGCGGAAATTTCAGCCTTCACGCCAATTAACCACAAACTCATCACTAGCCGGCTATTGGCGCTTCAGTCCGGAACCTCGCTGCTGCTACGGGCGCATGTTCGAATCGTGCCTCGGGCATGGATATGTGTGATGTCCTTAGGTTAGTTAGGTTTAAGCAGTTCTAAGTTCTAGGGGACTGATGACCTCAGATGTTATGTTCCACAGTGCTTAGAGCCATTTGAACCATTTGAACTTATCACGAGCCCATAAGTAAAATAATGAGAAAACAACAAAAGTCTAAAGGGTAAATAGAAAACGTGTAGTCGTACACGTACACAATTATTGAACTATATGAAAAAAGTAAATTAGCTACAAAGTACGGCGAGCACACACTTTATTCAACATGTAAACGTCACTACAGATAATCAGACTTACGTTGCGACATGTTCGTTATGCCTACCATCCATGGCGATGATTTGGAGCAGACGAATAGCAAAATTCTGCATGATCCGCTGAAGTGTCGGAACATCGATGCTGTCGATGACCTTCTGAATGGCTGTTTTCAGCTCATCAATGGTTTTGGGGTTATTGCTGTACACCTTGTCTCAAATACAGCTGCACAAAAATGGTCGCATATGTTCATATCGGAAGAATATGGCGACCAATCGAGGCCCATGCCAGTGGCCTCTAGGTACCCCAGAGCCGAAATACGGTACCCAAACTGCCCCTCCAGTACATCAAACACTCTCCTGCTTCGGCGGGGTTGCTTTGGATAATGGGGACGTAATCATCTTCCAAAACTTCACGTATCGTTCGGTAGTCACCATATCATTAAGAATATTGTCCGGTTATTCCGTGACTGGACATTGCACACCAAACAGGCATCCGTTGAGGGTAAGGAGACTTCTCGATCGCGAAATGCGGATTCTCAGTCCCCCAAATGTGCCAATTTTGCTTATTTACAAGCCCATCCAAATGAAAGTGGACTTGGTCGCTAAATCATGCGCATACTAATTCTCATCATGCCACGCGACCAACTGCGCAGCATGAACGGCCTTTATTTAATACAGTTCAACACTTGTCACCCCGTACAAATGGTGCCATGTCACAGCACAGAGATAAATTATAAGCGATGACATCTTGGTGTATATTATGTCCCATTTTACCATCTGTTGACAAATCAGACGTACATACAGCACGCAGGGTGTAACTGAATGAAGTTTCAAATATTTTTGAGACTGTAGAGATGAAATTTTGAAAGTTTTGAGATAAGGAACCTATAGTCGGAATTGTGAAACAAAGTTTTTACTAAACTCTGCACTTTCTGTGCATTCGGAAGGCAAAATGAAACACCTGAATACTTCCTTTTGGATAACATTTATTCACATTAATAGTACAATCAATTATTGTGGCTTCACTACTATTGAGTAAACGATAAATGTAACGACCATCAACTTCATTACATAACGTGCAACGACGAACCACGTTCTGTCTGATTTTCTATAAAATCCCTCGCGCTTCCTTGATGGCACCAAACGCTGTGAAGATGCGCTCGATAAGCTCAGATACCGTTCCTACTGGGGTCTAATACATAAGGACTTTACATAACTGAGGGGGAAAAGCCCAGGGGGTGATCTCAGGAGAGCGCACAGGCCAAGAGACGGGCTTTGCCTTACAAATCAACCTCTGCCTGAAGTTTTCTGTGAGATATGCCATAGCGCTGCGACGAAAGTGCACTGGATCACCATCGTTTTGAAACCACAAACTAGTGAGCAGTTGTAAGGACTCGTCCTCCAGATGTATCCGTGAGGCATTGTGCAGAATTTTCAAATATGATGCACGATTCAAACGATCCGGTAATATGTGTGGCATATATGTTGATCACCAAGAATCGCTGCTAAATGTTTACTGAGAATCTCGCCTCGTAGGTATTAGTACAAGTAGTGTAGCAATTTTCAACAGCCTATCGTCGTGGGTTCTGGAGAAACGTAGAAACACACAAGGCAACACAGACCGTACAACATATCTTTGAAGAAAGTATTTTACAGTGTTGACTGGATAGCATTCTTTGAGATTCTGAGGGTAGCAAGATTAAAATACTGTGAGCGAGAAATTACTCGTAACTTACACAGAAACCAGTCTTCCGGTCCAAGAGTTGGAGGTCATGAAAAGGAAGCAGTAATTTAAAAGGGAGAGATGT
Organism: Schistocerca nitens; assembly: GCF_023898315.1. Lineage (NCBI taxonomy): Eukaryota > Metazoa > Arthropoda > Insecta > Orthoptera > Acrididae > Schistocerca > Schistocerca nitens. The sequence continues at coordinate 496,321,364 of NC_064617.1, forward strand.
GTAGCCTATCGCCGATTTTACTCAATCGGTGTACTGAACAAGCAGTGTAAGCAACCAAGAAGAAATTTTGAAGCGGAATTAATGTTGAGGACTGTGACGTGAGTGACTTGCACTGGTCTGACAAGCGGCTCGGCACAGCCTGAGTCCTCATACAGGTGAAAATGACTCACGAGGAGGTATCAAGTGGAGCCATTGGTTTAATCTCAACTGCTGCTGTTGGGGAGATCTACGCACGTCGAAGTGGACTGGCTGTCATATGAGCAGCAAGTATTCTGAAGGTTTACTGTGAGCGGTATATTCCAGTTGAGTGGCCGTTGCAGTAACACACATGTCGTATGCCAAAACCTCATAGGCCACAAATATTTCACAGCCGCCCCGTAACCAAAATCGGTGTTAGTGAAGATGCAGGACAGGTAGTGACACCATACGAACGAGGGAAACGAAGTGAGGAAGCATGCATGAACACCCATTCTGTAAATGTAATGGTACTTTACATATTGATAATGGAAGATACGAATGTACCTCTTACCTTCGAAAATAACTAACATCTAAATGGCTTAAGCAGTATTAATGGACAAGCAAAGCAGCAAGACCAATCACAGTATGAGGCAAACTAGATATGACTTATGAATACATTATGGGAGTGCCAGTGATCAATGTCTTATAAATATTTACTATTAAAAACAGTCTTGATCACGGTTTATTTATCAAGGTGACCGGTTTCGACCATTACTATGGTCATCTTCAGACCATTGAAGATGACCACAGTAGTGGTCGAAACCGGTCACCTTGATAAATAAACCGTCATCAAGACTGTTTTTAATAGTAAATAGATGTGACTTGTTTCGGCAAGTTGCGACTTGTTCCAAGTAAAAGTGAATAATTAACCAGTTGAGACTTGTCAAGCATAGATATTACAATTTTGTTACCTTATTAAAACAATCATAAAAGAGCGATACATAGAAATGAAATTTACTGTCGTACATAAATCAGAGAGATGAAATTTAATGTTTATGATGATGCCGAGGAGAGGGTACATAATTTTTGATGTCATGACACATGTAAGCTGTATATAATTACCCCAAAACTATATCAGCTTGTCCTGAAAATTTATTACCTTGCACTAAAAATGTATCATATTTTCTGAAAATATATCAATTGGACCCAAAATTGTATCAGCTTGACCTAAAAATACATCGGCTTTCTCTAAAAATGTATCATCCTGTCCAATAACACGTCACAGAACATATATTTTTCATGCAATAAATAGATTTCGCCATCTATGTTGATTGGTGGATTGTCTTGGAGGACAAAATGAAGCTTCTTCAAGTGAGAGCTCAACTAATTCTGAAAATTCTATATAATTCTTTCTGGGCCACTTTCCTCTCGAAATATTTACAACAAAATGAAGGTATCAAGATTTAGCGACATGTTCCACGAATTCATCCCCTTTAATCCTAGTTTACAATTTCTTAGCGTCAAATCAAGAAGTATTTTTTTAAGACAAATGTTGATGGTGTTTCGACAGCAAACCAGCCACAAATTTATTTTCAGTTCCTTTATTCAAAAGGTACCGATACCGGTTTCAAATCATTACCATTCTTTTTCAGACGATTTTCATACTTTCATTACAACATGTGGAGCGTTTTTTTTTTTACAGATTAACTGTCCTAAAATATAAATAATACATAAATATAACCACGCCACATATAGATGGTTACGTTGCAGATTTGCATTGGATGTGACTTACAAATAACAACCACGGTCTCCAACCATGTCATCATATGACAAAACTGCTTTAAGTTAAAAAAATAAAAAATAAAAAATATAAATAAAAATAAAAAATAAAAAAATAGTCTAGTCAGACCCACGTTTCTACTGGTTCATCTTTTCCTCAAAAAAACGCTCCTGGGTTTGACTTTTTATATTATTATAATTATTAATGCCTGCAAACTGAGTACAATAAATCTTTTTCCAAAATATTCCCATTAAAAACACGCCCACAATGTCTATGCTTAGTTAGCATCGTGGATCAAAAATTAATGCGTTAACACAGGACTGAAAACTGAATTTAACATGAATTTTGTAGTCAGTTTCCTCTTTTCCATAGTAAGTTTACCTTCCGAAATATGTGTAATATTACAATTATTGAACGAGTAGTGAGGACAAGTTTTTGACATGCGAATAACTTAGCTTACTCACACTGACAGGCAGCCTTTAAACTACAAGGCTGATGTACAGTACTGCTGACATGTATTTCCAGTGTGGCACGCATTTCATATTATTCCAAGCTGAACGAGTCAGTCCAATGTATGTCAGCAAGACAACCATCACGTTCACTGTCAGCCAGAGACGGCCGACGTTTGCCTGCTGCTCTCTGGCACATGACAAGCATCGTAACAATTTAGATGAGTGAAATAATTAATCTGAGTCCTCGTTGTGCCTTACACTATTTATGCTAACGAAATCGAACTTCGTACATACGCAGTTGCTGCTTAAAATAATTTTTTAATGAACGCTTTCGAATAAGGTTCAAAAATTCAGAGAATTTCCGCTACTTTTGAGCACAACAAAAATACAAGGTACAAAAAATGGCTCTGAGCACTATGGGACTTAACTTCTGAGGTCATCAGTCCCCTAGAACTTAGAACTACTTAAACCTAACTAACCTAAGGACATCACACACATCCATGCCCGAGGCAGGATTCGAACCTGCGGACGTAGCGGTCGCGCGGTTCCAGACTGTAGCGCCTAGAACCGCTCGGCCACCCCGGACGGCGCAAGGTACACTCTTATGTAATTTCTAGAATAAATACTTTTGAATAGAGCACCATTTGGGGAGGAATCTGGCGTATGTGTGTGTGTGTGTGTGTGTGTGTGTGTGTGTGTGTGTGTTGCTGTGAATACTTTTGAGCAAAGGCTCTTGCAGAAAAATGTATACTGCAATGCGATTGGTAGTCAATATATCCATTTTTATAATATGTATTGATTTGTCTGGAGTGTACAGAAGAGAAATCTGGACGGTAAGCATTTCACAGAAAAAGAGGAGAATAGAAACTTCCTACAGAAAAATGCTGAAGATTGGATGGGTAGATGGAGCAACTAATGAGGTGGCTTTAATCGAATTGGGGACTGAATAATTTAATGGAACAGCTTCGTTAAAAGAAGTGATCGGTTTGATAGAACATGTTGTGAGGCATCAAGCGATCACCAGTTTAGTATTAGAAAGACATAGGGGGCAGGGGGGTAAAAATCGTACAGTAAAAGCAAGACTTGTATACAATATATACAGCGTATACAGTATATACAGATAGATATAGGTTGCAGTAGATACTTGGAGATGAAATGGCTTGCAGATGATAGACTCGCTTGGAGAGTTGCATCAAACCAGTCTTCTGACTGAACCACAACAACAGCAAAATTGTTAAATGATTCGATATAGTCGTTTCTTTCTTTTCACATCAGTTATTGTTTAGCGTAAAGTTTTCAAGTTGTATTTGCTGATGGCTTTATACTGAAACATGTAATGTAACTAGATTTAAACAAGTAAAATTTTCTATCTATTTTCAGTCATGGAAACATTTCAAAATTCATTCTTGTATACTAGAGCACATGCAACACTTTAGTGAGGACAAAAATTTCGGTACTACAGTGTAACATCTACAGCCATCCTAACGACGTTATTTATTGTACAGGTACCAGTTTCGGCGCTTCAGTCTATTTCTTCACGCCTTAACTGACGATGAGGTTGTTACCTCCAGTTGCATACACGATTCATCAGTGTCCAATAAATTGTTCAAATGGCTCTGAGCACTATGGGACTTAACATCCGAGTTCATCAGTCCCCTAGAACTTAGAACTACTTAAACCGATGACCGTAGCAGTCTGGTCCCTTCAATCCCACAAACCAACCAGCGAACTACTTAAACCTAACTAAACTAAGGACATCACACACAGCCATTCCTGAGTCAGGATTCAAACCGACGAGCGTAGCAGTGGCGTGGTTCCGGACTGAAGTGCCTAGAACCGCTCGGCCACCACGGCCGGCTAGTGGCCACTATCTATTAACTGGTTTACATAGACTACATGTAACAACGATGGTTGGTCCTATGCAGTTTCAGAATGAGTTCTCCCTTAGCATTCAGCCAAGACGGCACAGGAACTGCTGGACGCGACGGCGCTACGGACGTGGAGTCGGGGGAAAAACGTGGACGGTGGATCAGTTTGCGCGTGGTTGCTAGAGATAGAAATATTTCGGAGTGCCGACCTGTGCTATTGTGTGATTTCCGTGGCTGCTGCAGTGAAGACGTAGTACGCATTCAGAAATGAATATCTCGCGAGCTATGTTGTTGTTCACAACTAATTACATGAAGTAGGGATTTATTGTTGTCCTATTATTCAACTTATATTTTATTTTATTGCTGGACCATCGACACCAATAAATGTTTTGCTGAGATATACCTCATTCTCAAAAGTACTTCTACTAACGTACTCATCATTTAAAGTCGTTAAAATAGTACCTGCAGATTTTATTTAATTGCAATCTTTTATTTATAATTTTATATGTTACATTCATAATTCGAGAATGCCGAGTGATAGATACCTTCGACCATTCGATTCATGTGTGTATTCTTATCGTATACAGTAGACTCAGCAGTATTTGGCCTGTAATGCGACAACTACGTATCCCAGCCTCTAGACAACGAAACCAGTCAAAACTTTTAATATTGCAACTCTGAGTCAGAGGGTATGTAGTTAATGGCCACCACCTCATTTCATTTCATCCATTTATTAATTAGAAAGCCCGCAACTTAAGGGGGTGGTATTCATGATAACTTAATCGATGACAATTTCCATTATTCCACCTCGTGCACAATACTATTGCTCCTGCCGCAGCTCTTTCCTGCAGTAACTTAGCCAGTCCTGTGCAGTAACTGAAAGGAAAGCAGCGTTAACATGGTTCTGCAATCTACCCTTCGACATGTCATCAGTGACATTGTCCCATTGAAACTGTTTTATTTTGGCCCATGCCAGATCTATCGGATTTATACCGCAGTTGCAGGCCAGTAAACGGATTATTTTGTGGCCTCTATTCTCAGCGGTTTTATCCACGACGTAACTTTCACGTTTAGTTTGTTATCCTTTCTAGACAACTGTTTAAAAAAAATGGTTCAAATGGCTCTGAGCACTATGGGACTCAACTGCTGAGGTCATTAGTCCCCTAGAACTTAGAACTAGTTAAACCTAACTAACCTAAGGACATCACAAACAACCATGCCCGAGGCAGGATTCGAACCTGCGACCGTAGCGGTCTTGCGGTTCCAGACTGCAGCGCCTTTAACCGCACGGCCACTTCGGCCGGCCAGACAACTGTTTAGTTTCCCTCATTGAGTAGTTGTGATTATTTTGCCTGTCTCGCAACTACTCTAACATCGTAATCCTAAAATCATATTTATTAGACATTCTGTCGGACTTCCTGCTGTGGTGTGTTGCATTATCCATACAATCACCGAATTGGTTGGAATATAGGAACCAACATATCTCCAAACACCCCTCCCCCGCCCCTCACTGTCTACGTCCGGTAGTTTCGTCAACTCCAAGAAATTCGCAAGTTAGTGAAGACAGTTTCTTGCATGAAACTTCCTGAAAAACTAAACCTGTGTGCCACACCTGGTTCCCAGGTTAGGTTCCCGGTCTGGCACATAGTTTTAATTTATCAGGAAGTTTCAAATCAGCGCACATTCCACTGAAAGGTGAAAGTTCGCTCTAATTTCTTGCATCTTGCAGCAAATACTTGGGAATTTGTCATTTGTGGAAGTTTTCCTCAAACTTACGGCGGTTGTGTGTGTTCAGTACCGATGCGAAAATGCCAGTGTCTAAAATGAGAATGGCACAAAGACAGATAGACCTAAACAAATGTACTATTGGAACCCATAAACACATACAATTGGCTCCACCAGTTCAGAAGGTGCGAAATGACTTTACCAATCAATCTGTTTCAGCAGAAGGGAAAGCAAAATGTCAGTACGGGTGTCTTTTAATTTTAGCTGATTTTGTAATGTTACTGTAAACATAAATGCATAGCATTCATGATAAAAGTAGTAAACACAGTTTGCAAAAATCGACGAGTAATTAAAAGGCAGTCTCTTGGTGAAGCACCGTACATCATTTTTGTTTCCTGTTATCGAGTATTTGATTATACGTACGTTGGAACTTAAATAGTGGCAACACTGCTGTGGAGACACTGTGCAGTGGAATCTACTATTGTCGCTGATAGCACACGTTGTTGACGTACCTACCTTACCTCCGAGCAAATAGACGTCCCACGTCACCGGCGGGCCCACAATCGAGGGAAACACAGTCACTAGTGAGCGAACTGTCTAATGTAATGGTGTCATTATGTTTTCGAAACAGTAACAACGGAGTTGGATCAAGATTGAATGTGTCATATGTCGTACAGCACGACAGTGTCATTAAGGTCTTCAAGAGGCGTGCGGGGAATTGGCATTGCTGTACAGAACAGTGGCACGTTGGGTAAAACCTTTCAACTAAGGTCGGCAAACTGTGGCAGACATGCATCGGGCAGGTCGTCCTAGCGTCTCTGAAGAAGCAGTGCGTGCTGTTGCCGCGTTAATGGACAGTGATCGACGCCATAAGATTCCTGAGCTCGCCCATGAAACCTGATTAGCCCATACGACTGTGATTCGCATCCTGAAGGAGTGCCTGAGCATGCGAAAAATTGCATCACGATGGGTTCCGCATGACTTGACGGAAATGCAGAAATGGATGCGTTATGACGCCGCCCTGACGCACTTGGAGCGGAATGAGCGCGAAGGAGAGGCATTCTTACGCCGTATCGTAGCATTGGATGGACATGGGCCACATCGTACGACCCAAAACTAAAACGCCAATTATGGATCGCCGCGAAAGTCGAAAGTGCGTCAGAGCCTCAGTATGGTGAAAGTTATGGTGATTCTCGTGTTCGACTGTGATGGTGTTATCCTAACGCATTACGTTCCTCCACGGCAGACCGTCAATGCACAGTATTACAGTTCGTTTTTGGAGCATCACCTGCGACCAGCTTTGCGAAATAAGCGGCGACATTTTCTGCGCAACCCACCCATCGTTTTGCACGACAATGCGCGGGCGCTTACATCGCAAGCTGTGGCTGCTCTGTTCGGTCGATGGGACTGGGAAGTACTGTACCATCCACCATACTCCCCGGACTTAAGTCCTTGTGACTTCGATTTGATTCCGAAGATGAAGGCACCACTTCGTGGAATTCGCTTTAGAACTGTTCCAGAGCCGGCTGCTGTGGCCGAGCGGTTCTAGGCACTTCAGTCTGGAACCGCACGACCGCTACGGTCGCAGGTTCGAATCCTGTCTCGGGGATGGATGTGTGTGATGTCCTTAGGTTAGTTAGGTTTAAGTAGTTCTAAGTTCTAGGGGACTGATGACCTCAGAAGTTAAGTCCCATAGTGCTCAGAGCCATTTGAACTGTTCCAGAGATTCGACAGGCAGTAGACCGCTCCATTCGCACCATCAACAGAACAGGCTCTGCTAGAGGTATACTAAGCCTCCCACATCGCTGGAAACGGGTTCTAAACAACGCTGGTGACTATTTTGAAGGACAGAAACAGGTGCAAACATGTAACTGTTTTGTACTGGTTGTGAATGAATAGTTTCTACTATTTAAGTTCCAAACCTCATACAATAGGCAAGAGATGTTTCACATTTGCATATGACGTCCTCCAAGTTTTTAATCTAAGTGAAATGCTCTGATTTTAGTTAACTGAATAGTGTTTCTTGGTAACATTTTTTCTATTTTATTTTTTGTTTTTTGTCTTTTTTTGTTTTTCTGTTTCAAAAGGTTAAATGGCTCTGACCACTTTGGGACTTAACATCTGAGGTCATCGGTCCCCTAGAACTTAGAACTACTTAAACCTAAGTAACCTAAGGACATCACACACATCCGTGCCAGAGGCAGGATTCGAACTTGCGACCGCAGCGGTCGCGTGGTTCCAGACTGAAGCGCGTAGAACCGCTCGGCCTATGCAGCCGGCTTTTGTGTTTCGTCATGATTTTTATTGATTAATAATAAAACAACAACAGTGAAGACTGCTTTGGTTTTTAAGAGTAACTGCACTTCTGCAACAAGTACTTGCATAAAGTTCCTTAAATAAACTTGCCCAGTGACTTGAACAAGTAAACTTGAGGAAGATTTTGTTCTAATGTAGCCGCCCAGTGTGTCCGAGCTGTTCTAGGCGCTACAGTCTGGAACCGCGCGACCGCTACGGTCGCAGGTTCGAATCCTGCCTCGGGCATGGATGTGTGTGATGTCCTTAGGTTAGTTAGGTTTAAGTAGTTCTAAGTTATAGGGGACTGATGACCTCAGAAGTTAAGTCCCATAGTGCTCAGAGCCATTTGAACCATTTGTTCTAAAGTAAACACAGCAAGTGCTTACAGAAGTTACTTGCTAGTAAACTCCAGCCTTTCGTAATACTTTGCGAGTATGAGCACCATGACGTTGGCAGCGCTTAGAGACAAATACATATTTTTCAAGTGATGCCGATTTCCTGCGCTTCTGTCAGCACTAACGCAATCGTCAAGTTATCGTGTCCAAACACTACGTACATGTCTTCTTGGTGTAGGAAAATTCTTGTACTTGGGAATGAGTATGTGACAGCAAAAGGAATACGAGAAATAGTTTACATGGAAGCACTGGGAAAAAAGGACAGCGCTAAGATGGCTGGAACAGGTTGTTTAACGTGGATGACCACCAGTTTAAAGTAATAGGTCTGATCACAAGCCCAGGTGTGACCCCACAGTTATTGGCGACCACCTTATAGATTTTTATGAAATGTCCTTAGCTAAAGAGCACTGTATTACCAACTTGGGAGCTGCAATATACAACCACAGAATGGATAGCGTATTATGCCATGCACAATACTGTTCAGGTGTTTTAAACACGAACATTAGTATTTACTATGTGCTTCTCTGTACTCTCTACCAGTCACAATCATACGGTGTCAGCTAACAAATACCTGCATGCATGGTCTTTTAACAACAATCTGCTGTTTGTCTATTGAGGTAAAAGGGATACAAATCGGTTGAGAATGGTTGTAATGAGGTATGATCCAATGATAGACTGATGATGCATTCGAGAGAGAGGGAGGTGTTGCGGCAGATCATTTATCACGCATTTAAACACTTTTTCAGTTATTTCCTCGAGTGTATCAGTTGTGTGATACAGCCTGTATTATACTGGTGTAAAACTGCGTGTTCTGTTTGTGAGTTAGAGGGCTATCTATCTTCGATCGCTAACAGCAAACCTCTCCATACCGCAGTCACCAGAGGACTTCCAACGCATGTGTGATGAATCATGTCCACCAAACCGATGACAAACCTACTTCGGCACTGTTCTCTAGACGAATGTAAATGTACGCGAAGTACTTCATTTCCCTGCCACATCTTGGACATAAATCGAGTATTCAGTTTCATAGCTGCAGTGATTCTAAGTTAGTGATAGGGGTTTGTGCAGTACTGCAATCCCTGTTTTTACATTTGCTTGACAGATATTGTGTGTGGAAGAGACTGTATTCTGTCCACAGATTTAATGCAACATGGCGTGTAATTTCACATGTCAAAAACCTTTGCTATGCGTTTGCCTGATTCAGCATAAGATACCGTTGTTTCTTGCATTTTGCATTGGTAATGACCATTTTATAGAACTTACACGAGCATAACATAGTTTCTGAACAGTTCTATTTACCTCAGTAAAGCTACATAGTGCATGTTTCACAAAGAATCTATGTTGTTGTTTTTTTTTTCCTTTGGTGCAAAAAGTTAGTAATTTCATCATCTTAAAGTTTCTCGCCATAGTGAGTGGGATAGGAAACTTGCAGTCCGAATGTTTGTCTGGTGTTGGAAATATATTTCCTGCTTTGGAGTATTAACAGCGTTTCAGTCGACGCGACTAATATATCGGAAATTACACTACTTCAGAATTATAGCATGCTTAAGTGCAGAACCATGTAGTCTTAGTTGTGTGTTTTTATTTTCTATGATCATGACTCTCTTCCCAGTACCTTTCTGGTTGTGAAGCCAAACACTACAACAATATTACTGAATTTATAGCACGAGTGCTTTGTGCAAAATATTTCAAACTCCTTCCTCCTGGACTTTCATCATGCATAAACCATACGTTTCTTCTTCTTAATCGTCTGTTATATCACCACAACACATTCGCACGCATCAGGCTCTTATCTACTGTACACCAGTAAGGGGTGTTAACCTCCTCTGCATCCATGCATCTAGAGATATCGTGTATGACGCAGCACTGATGTATGGAGATCGAAGGGGCATCTCGCTTCGAAATAGAGGGCAGAGGGCTGCTATGGATATCATTCTTCTGCTGGGGCTGATAATTATCAACGGTGTTGGTGAGACCTTTTAATCTCTGACTATACATTATGAATTCAAGAATACTTTATCACTCCCATCCACGTAGTGGGAGGTGTCAAGTCGTAATAAAATCTTACCGAATTTATAAAGTGTTTCATATAAGGAACTTAGTTCTTGCACCCCCTCTCTGTCGATGGCTATTTTCTAGACTACGAAACAATATTTGTATCATGTGATGCAGGCAGTGTAACATGGTTCACGTTATGTACTCATGTATATGACCCATGCAAATTAATGGCGGAGTGGTTCAGCAACGGAACAGAAATTGAGAACCTTGCTGCAATGTCATTGGCTGATATCATCACCAGATCGACCTGATGAGACCCTGTGTTGAGACAACTCGTTGTGAGTGGTGACTTGGACCTTGAGTAATTTGGTAAAATTAGTTGAAACCATGGATAACCTGGTAAAATTGCGAAATTGGTGATGAATATGGTGACGAATTGGTGATAAATATGGAACACTGGTTGTTTGAAAATCATTCCATTCCTCCGCCGGTGGGACTGACAATTGATGTTGCATACTATATGAAGGGCTTATTTCAATAGTAGTACAAGTCCATTTTTGTTCATTGTGAGACACAGAGTCCTAAAGTGAAATGAGCGCTGAAAAATCTGCAGTTGAGATACCAGAAATATTCAAGCATATGGCTTCTTGCTAGAGATGAACCTTTCTTTCTGTCTGTTTGGATCATTAATTTCAGAAGAATTATAGGCAGAAAACTGGAGGTAATGGAGTTGTACCACTATTGAAATAAGCCCTTCATATGTGATCCATGGCCGGCCGAAGTGGCCTTGCGGTTCTAGGCGCTTCAGTCTGGAACCGCGCGACTGCTACGGTCGCAGGTTCTAATCCTGCCTCGGGCATGGATGTGTGTGATGTCCTTAGGTTAGTTAGGTTTAAGTAGTTCTAAGTTCTAGGGGACTGATGACCTCAGATGTTAAGTCCCGTAGTGCTCAGAGCCATTTTATGTGCTCCATGGGTTTAAGTGATGCAGGATAACCCCTTGTTTCACATACAATTATGCATTGTAAGTATAAATATCAAAGGTTCAGTATCCAGAGATTTGGAGCTTAGGATGACTACGACCTAAGACATCAAAACACCGATGACATAGTTAGGTGTAATATGCACCACCTATATTAGGAATCAATGCTCTGGGTCTCTTCGAAAACGGAACACTGAGACATCTACTACCTCGTCACTTTGGAAGATGAGATTAAATATACTGGTCAACACCTTCGGATAGCTGTTTGGAAACACTCCACAAATCCGCAACTTCTTCCTGTTTCCATATGTTGATATATCTTCCCCATTTTTGTAAAAAAGAAACACCGCTTCGGTCATGTATTCCAACCATCTTGTGTGTTGTGGGAGCAGCTTAGTTTACAACACGTGATTCGAGCTTTCTGTGAGAGTCTTGGGTCTAAATGTGTTAATGTTCAAAGTCAGGGTAGGACAACAAAACGTAAGGCTGCGTACACAGCTATAGTCATACTTTGCTTCAGGAGTTACAGCAAAGAACATTGTATCAAACTGCTTGTGAAACAAGAACACAAAACCCTGTATTGTGATTGATTGTGTGGTATGATCTTCCTCCAGTACAGGCGACAAAACTTTACATAGGTTCGTGGAAGCGACTTTGATTACTGGCCACCTGCTACAAAGGACCAATACATGTATATTTAATGGGATCACCATGTATGGACGATGTCAACTCATAGATGGTATTTGTTTCCGATAGAGAGTCGTGTTAAAATCCAGTAAAATGGTTCAAATGGCTCTGAGCACTATACGACTCAACATCTGAGGTCATCAGTCCCCTAGAACTTAGAACTACTTAAACCTAACCAACCGAAGGACATCACACACATCCATGCCCGAGGCAGGATTCGAACCTGCGACCGTAGCGGTCGCGCGGTTCCAGACTGTAGCGCCTAGAAACGCTCGGCCACCCCGGCCGGCTAAAATCCAGTAGTTCTCTACCAGGTGACGTTAGCGAAGTTTTTATAGTTCACAGTTTTACTCCATTGGATGTTACAAAAAATAACGAGGAACAGAGAGAGAAGAGAGAGAGACTGTGCTCTCAACTAACACTCTGACACCATTTATAGCGTGTTAATCGTAGGATTACGATAAAGGAGATTATGGCATGTACAGGGGGATATTTATAGACTGTCATTCGCTATCAATGAATTGTAGGTGTTATGCCTCTGAATTTCTTTGTGCAGTCCTTGTATACTTTGCACTGGTGTGAATTTCACTCTGTGAGTTAGTGTGCCATTTTTCTCTTTGTGATAACCCTTTTCCTAGTTAGTGATGAATGGAGGACAAGACAGTCTTCTGACTATGGAACAGTGCTGTCAGAACGTGATGGGATTTGAAGAGACATAGCATGAGTCTGTGACATGGCTGGGCGTATTAGTTCCTCCTGCTCTGGCAAACGCCAACTATTGTGCAAGAACATGCATAACATAGATAAAAGATGGGAGGACTTTTTAATTGTCATGTCGCCCTTTAATCCTCGACGAATATGTAACAAGGACGATGTGAAGGTAGGGTTTTGCTACTGGAAGCTACTGTAGGCCATGAAAAACGACATCCAGTTGGTATCAACGTGTACATACCATAGTTCTTCGGATACTATACACCTATAACGATAAACACTCTACTTGTCGGGAATGCTATGCTGTTGAAACGAAAAGTTGCTGTGGTTAGTGTTTCGACATATCATCAGACGCATGTGGGAAAGTGATCAAACTACTATTCCTGTAAAACATTATGGGTATCTAGCTGTAATTGGAGGATAGATAGAATGTGGGGAACTGTGGCTTCAACGCTTTGACGAGTATATCAGGCTTTAAGGGATGATAGATTCACTTCATAAACAGCTGCACGATATAGCAATGCAAGGGTTCAACTGAAGATGCTATAGTGTATAAGCAGGGCAAGCAATACAGCTGTAACACCATGGATATACATAACGTCCCCTTAACGGATCCAGTAAGCTGATCCTCACATGTTCTTTGTCGCACTGTTGACTGAAATGTTTATTACAGTACACAAATGCATATCGGCGGTGTCTTTCCAACATTTCGTCCATGGGAGCGCTGTTGGTTATCACACTGTGCCTGACGCTTATGCTTTACAGCACTTACTTGACACGTTCTTGGCAGGACACAACATCTTCCAGAAGTGCTGATTGAAAATACCTGCACTCTATTCTTGAATCTGATTGGCAGGAAGACATAAATGTGTGATAATTTCCTAGAGGTCAGGAGAATCGAGACACCTCGCCGGTGTGAGTGTGGCCACACCACATTTTATTTATTTTTTTTTTTTTCACATATAGACGATAACAGCACTGCTTATCTGATGTGTGTATCTGTTGGAGCGTAAAGTTACTGTGATCAGTGTTCCACTGCATGTAAAGAAAATGATGAAGTCAGTTGCGGCTACATCCATTCGAAACAGAGATAGGGATTTGACGTGGAAAATTGCGATTTCAACGCATCAATAGCCGTAAGGAGCATGAAACGCTTTACATGGAAAATTATGTCCAGCCATCAGAAGGACATAGATCTCTGTGGAAAAGTGATAGTATTAGAGCCACGTCATCAGGAGGAGGTGTTGCTGTTACTTCGGTCACTGCTGAATGTCATCACATTGGTGGTGCAATCATAATATGTAATTGTAATTACACTGATAAATACTAGCTTGTGACTAATTTCCAAGGATGACTCTGCTTAGCTCTAGGCACCATCAGAGGTAGCAGTATCGTCAGGGATGCATTGGGCAGCCTTCGCTGTCGTGTGTGTTGCGAGTCCTCTCCGATTTTTATGTAGAAATTAGCGAAGATTCATTATGGCAAGTGTCGGTGCTCGACAATTACCGGTTGATGCCTTAGCAGTCATGGAGGCGGTCTCTCCAGCCTCTGAGCATCTGATACAACTGTGTGGATGCCAAGAGATGTATGTGTGAAGACGACCAGTGGTGGTGTCCTACAGAAGTTTCTGCTTTTTCCAACATTTAATCACGGCAACTACAAAGGAGTGAATCCTGGTTTAAGTGTATATTTTTATAATGCGCCCTCTCCATGTTCTGATGGCTGCTGTGTGTGGTGTTGAGTGCTTCTCCATATATCCCAATGGTTTCTGTCTTGTAGCGGAAAGGAAGAGTAGTATTTGTTTAAATAAATATGGATTTGTTGATGTTACCATCCCATCAAATGGTACGCCCTTTCCCCTCCTTCTTCTTCATGGTGTAGCAGAGAGAACAAACTTATTAATTTTACAGTGCTCTAAAAAATACATTTAGCAGACCTGTAGGTGGTTGGGAATTATGCAACCCTGATGGCATAAATTCCCGGCAAAATTTGAAATCACAAATATAGTTTTATGCAGAACCTCTTCCAACTGAAAGATCAAAAAATAGTTCAAATGGATCTGAGAAGTATGGGACTTAACATCTGAGGTCATCCTCCCCTACAACTTAGAACTGCTTAAACATAACTAACCTAAGGACATCACACACATCCATGCCCGAGGCAGAATTCGAACCTGCGACCATAGCGGTGTCGCGGCTCCAGACTGAAGAGCCTAGAACCGCTCGGCCACACCAGCCGGCTTAACTGCAATGTCAAATTCCTGAATGATCAATTCATTGTTTCCCATAGTGGTGTTACAAGCACACTCCAGTCAAATCTCTGCCCTGTCTCTTGCAAACTGCTTAACGACATAGCGCAACTGAGATGAAATTTGGAATTCTTCCTACCATTTTTCAGCTATCTCCACCGTAATGGATTCCCCCCCCCCCCCAAACGACCTAACTGTGCCAGTATCAACCAATAATAGGAAAGGAAAATCCAGAATGAGTAGGGTTTGGAAACCGTGTGGTTGAGGAATCAATCCCGAAATTCTCACCACATGTGCCAGTCACATTATCCACCAATAGGATGCAAGGAGAAACAGTCCCGCACAGAGGGTATCGATTTAATTAATTGGTCAATCAGTTTGGTAGAGTGGGGGCCTATTTCCTAGATTTCCACAGCCACAGAAGCGCTGGGGGTTTTCTAGGTATCTGCTGCTTTCCTCAGCATGAAGAATGGGTTAGTGTGGTTTCTGGTGGCGCATGACAGACGCTACCTAGTTCATCCAGACTGCCATTGTTTCATCTGCTACAGGTTTCCATAGGAGCAGTCCAGGTCTGCATGTGAGGCAGGGAGTGCAGGGGAGGGGATCGAAGGGTATGGAGGGTGGGGCGCATACAGTGTGGCATGGCCCTGCTGGTGGTGCAACTACTACTATGGAAGAGGGGCACTTCTGATCTTAGGCTGCAGCTGCAGCACAAGTATTTTTTCCTTAAAGAAAGTGACTGCTGTAATTACATTTTCTGCCAATATCATTAGGGTATTCCTTGAGCGACTGGAAAAAATAGCGATCTATTTGTGTATTCAATTACTTTTCGGATTTGTTTTACAAGACTTGCATCCTGTGTGTGTTGGTGCTTATGGGCGCTCAACGTCGAGGTCATGAGCGCACTTGCATCCTTCACAGTTAAATAAATAGCAGAGAATGATGAGCTTTTCTCACCAAGTAAGTGAGAGATCCAACCCTTGTGAATTGGTAAGCAAACTGAATATTATTAATAAGGAATAAATTATTATTATTTTAACTATTATCATGTCCTCTTCAATGCAACTGAATTTGCTGTTGTAGGATCCTTCCACTTCACCACTTTTCCCACCAATTTTTTCTGGGAGTGGTAGGGAAGGAGAGCATAATGGATGAGGGATTGGGGAGGCATGTCATCTGGTGGTGGCAATGTACAGCTGCTCAGTTGATCCCTGTACATCAATGTGAGAACACACAGAACTTTTTCCTGGCAATTTAGAGAAATTTTCCAAGAGTATAAAACCCATAATTTCCAAAAATAAAGAATATGTCCTGGCACACAAACACTTCTGCACAGACTGAGCGATTTTCCCGCTAGTTTGTTTTCTGGGGTGGGGGGAGGGGGGATGGGAGGGAGGAAGGATGGGGGATTTGGCCGGCTCTGAGAACTATGGGACTTAACATCTATGGTCATCAGTCCCCTAGAACTTAGAACTACTTAAACCTAACTAACCTAAGGACATCACACACACCCATGCCCGAGGCAGGATTCGAACCTGCGACCGTAGCAGTCGCGCAGCTCTGGACTGAGCGCCTAGAACCGCTAGACCACCGCGGCCGGCGATGGGGGATTTCCCAAAGAGGGAGAGGAGGAGGTAAAAAGTGACACAATAGGTTA
This sequence comes from Schistocerca nitens, assembly GCF_023898315.1. Classification (NCBI taxonomy): domain Eukaryota; kingdom Metazoa; phylum Arthropoda; class Insecta; order Orthoptera; family Acrididae; genus Schistocerca; species Schistocerca nitens. Next base: position 496,338,119 of record NC_064617.1, read on the forward strand.
ATGAAAAGGGGTGAAGGAAGGGGGTGACAAAGTGGCCTTAGAAATCAACGATAAGTTATAGGGAACAACAGGTTAAGTTATTGGGAGGAATAGATTAGAATGAGAGGGAGATGGGGAGGGTGATGGAGTGACATAGAAAACCGTTTAACAGAACAATAGGTTAAGGACGGATTATCCCAAGGGGGTCAGAAATCAATCAGCATAACAATAGGTTGGCCACTGAAAGTGTGCTTGCCCCTGATGTACGCAACCAGCACTAAACAACGACCTCATACCACTCTTACCCTACTACCGCTGAGATGGTGTGCACCATCGTTGACACTGACTTCTCACAAACAGCAAGGATTATTCAGTACTGCATTTACTACTTCATCTTAGCCAAAGTTTCTAAATTGTGGACCGAGCGAGGTGGCGCAGTGGTTAGCACACTGGACTCGCATTCGGGAGGACGACGGTTCAATCCTGTCTCCGGCCATCCTGATTTAGGTTTTTCGTGATTTCCCTAAATCGTTTCAGGCAAATGCCGGGATGGTTCCTTTGAAAGGGCACGGCCGATTTCCTTCCCATCCTTCCTTAACCCGAGCTTACGCTCCGTCTCTAATGACCTCGTTGTGGTTAAACACTAACCACCACCACCACCTTTAAATTCTGGCCTGCAGCTTGGAAAGCTTAAAATGACTCCAGCAGGTTAAGAATTTCTTCCAGAGAAGGATCAGCAAACTGCAAAGCATTTTGAGTGACTTCCTTAATTGGTGCTGCCTGAATAATTACATCATTAATCATAGTGTTAGAGTATGATTGTTCAATTTTAGAGGCTATGATGCGACGTTCCCTACTCAACCCTTGGAGTTCCATTGCCTACGCTCAAAAGGTTTCACTAGATTGTTGCAGCACTGGTAGAATTCGACTAGAGAGGAAATCACATGACACTGACAATGAAAATATGCATTCAGTAGATCATATATTTCTCCGAAATGTGACCGGTTCAGTTATAAGGACCACTTTGCGCCATAAGTGATAAGTGAGCGGCTTTATCCAAGGCAGGAAAAGATGTTTAACAGTGCCAGCGTCGATTATCTGAAATGCAGCTAAATGCTGGTTCAAATGGCTCTGAGCACTATGGGACTCAACTGCTGAGGTCATTAGTCCCCTAGAACTTAGAACTAGTTAAACCTAACTAACCTAAGGACATCACAAACATCCATGCCCGAGGCAGGATTCGAACCTGCGACCGTAGCGGTCTTGCGGTTCCAGACTGCAGCGCCTTTAACCGCACGGCCACTTCGGCCGGCGACTAAATGCTGGCATAACCGCTTTTTGTAGCAGTTCCAACCTTAATGGGCCGGTTGCTACTGAGATAGCAGCTTAGTCATTAAAACCTCTTAACGCATCTGGCTTTCGAATCGCTGATTCAGGATCCACAGCACTAATGCTTCCATAAACTAGGCTGGCTGAACTGGTGTCTTCTGAGGAAGTGGAAAATATTACTGATGATTCATGGGCATTAGTAGCATACATTGGTCCGACTGGTGCCGTCGCCAACTGTGCTGTTACTCTCAACACAATAAAACATAGCACAACTGTAGACAACTGTATTTGGATCCGAAAAGTACAGTACGAAAATTCATAAGCGTAATAATCTGACAACACAGAGCAACCCAACAGCGTAACCAAGTTAATAGCAGTTTCAAGTACCGAACCACAGTATAGTAGAATGATGGTAAACAGTGCAAGCAATGAAGTTCATCTGAGATTTTGCTTCGGTGTTTAATAGGAGTAGTAGTTTGGAGATTGAAAATTGACGCTAGGAGAATTCCAGCGTGCTCGACTTGGGGTCTGGACTCACGCCAGCATCTACGGCGCTCCTCCTGGTGTATGTCTCTATAATGTGCCTGTGGCTGGACCGGAGCCTCAAGATGGTGCGTCATGGTGGGAGGCTGGGTGTTCTCCAGCGATCGTGTAGGCGGAGAACAGCTATGGTCCTACTGTGGCTGGAGTTGGCGGCAGGGTAATTCGGTGCCAACTCCAGCCAAAGGAAGTGGTAACCCATTTCCTCACACTGTCACGTATATAGCGTCCGTTTACGAATTTCAAAAATAAAGAACATTGAATAAATTTAAGTCTCCTATAACCTTGGCATAAAAAAATAAACAAAGTAATTCATCATTTGCGTGATACTTCTTAATAAATTACAGTCATCAACACTACATGTTGGGCAGTGTGAACTCTACCAACCCTCTGGAAGGCAAATGAACGACCAAGCACATTACCTGACATATTAAGAGATGGCCAAAAGACAGAAGTCAAGGAGAATACTTGGGTATCTTTTTAAAAGATTGGTATATCAGAGTGATCAACGACATACTTTCCTCATAGATTAATGAGGAGGAAAGACATTAAGCATCAATAACTACAAAGGGTAAGGATGTGCGATATTATGAAAGCAATGAAAAACATACCTTTCTTATAAATGATGTAACAGGTATAAATGTAGATGGTGACGAAGCACAGTAGACTGGACAACATTATATCAGTAATTGCATTATTATCCGACTAATGACTGCAGCTACTGGGAGTAGTATGTTTTTAGATTGGGTAGTACCTCCAGGTACGTGTGGCAACAGCAAGCTGTTAATGCTTATTTTCCGCTGGTCAGCACTGACATATATAGTTCGCTTTGTGGTGCAATTAATACCATGCAGAAAACATCAGGTACTAAATTATGTAACGTATTTGTGGGAAGACTATTAGCCACAGAAAAGAATCAACATATTCAGTGGTGTGTGTACATATTAAGATACCACAAACAAAAATTTCTGTACCTATACCCATTACACCCTGTAAATTGTTATTTTATCTCATCAAATATTGGATCCTATCGACACTTGGTAACATGCATGTCTCAGTAGTGCCGATAGCCAACCGTAGGTGCAACCACAACAGAGGGGAATATGTGGAGACGCCAGCCTGGAGAGTTATACCTCGTAGTTGGCTAGGTAGGTTTGATAATATAAAAAGGTACGTGGGTATTAAGAAGTGAGGTATATTGTGAATTAGTGAAACATGGTGGCAGGAACAAAAAGATGTATGGTAGGTGAGAACAGGTCTATCAACACAGAATCTAATAGTTGTCCTGCAGGAGTAGGTCTACTGATGAATCAGAAACAGGCAGGTGGCTCACCTGCCGTGAACAGCATTGTGAACGCTTTTTCACAGTCAAGACAGACATGAACCAATAAAATGAAACGTGTCTGTGATATTTTTGGCTCTATGGGGAGCTTGGTTGGCCGGTACAAGTCTTCTTTTGCGACTCCACTTCTGTGACTTGATGATGATGATGATGATCGATGATCGATGATAATGAAATGACGATGAGGAGAACACACACAACCAGTCTAGAATGAATAAAACTCTGACCCAGCCACGAATCGAACCTGGAGCCACGTGATCAAGAGTTAGTTAATCACAAGACCTTGAGCTATTGAGATGAATCCAGTAGCCATCACAATAATAATTATATATGACAACTGGATCCACAGATGATAAACATACTCAAAGAATATAATATCAGGTATACGAAATTATTCAGATAGTTAAGGAAGACGAAAATTTTATTGTGTTGGGGGACTGGAATCAAAGTTCAAATGTTCAAATGTGTGTGAAATCTTATGAGACTTAACTGCTAAGGTCATCAGTCCCTAAGCTTACACACTACTTAGCCTAAATTATCCTAAGGACAAACAGACACACACCCATGCCCGAGGGAGCACTCGAACCTCCGCTGGTACCAGCCGCACAGCCCATGACTGCAGCGGCCTAGACCGCTCAGCTAATCCCGCGCGGCAACTGGAATCCGACAGCAGAAAAAGGAAGAGAAGGAAAATTGAGAGGAGAACGTGGACTTGGGAAAAAGAAGAGGAAACCACCCAGTATAATTCTGCATGGAGCATAATTTAATCATTGCTAACGCTTGGTTTAAGAATCGTTTAAGAATGTTGAATACTTGGACGTGATCTGGAAACATTGTAACGTTCAGGACTGATTGTACAACGCTAAGAAGACATTCAAACACGACATTTAATTATAAGATGTTTCCAGGGACAGATTTGGACAAAATTGATTCGCTACGAACTACAGATGAAATATGAAGAAACTGAAAAAAGAGAGGAAGATAGGACCTGGATTAACTGAAAGAGTAATAGGATGCTGAGGGTTTCAGTGGGAGCATTTTGCCATGATTACAGAACACGGGAAAGCAATAAAATAGAAGATGAATGGGTATCCCTAAAATATGAAACAGCAAAGGCAGTAGAGAATTAAATACATAAAATCATAAAGCCTAGTAGAAATCCTTGTAGAGCACATGAGGTAGTGAGGTTAACTGACAAAAGCAGAAAATATAAAAATTCATAGAATTAATCAGGTGAAAGGGAACAGACGTCTAAGCAGTCAGACTGATCTGAAACGCAAAATGGCAAATTAAAAATTGTAAGGCGAGAAATGCAAGTCTGTAGAAGCAGAAGACCTAGGAGGAATAATCGACGCTGTGTATAAAAAAATTAAAGATACCTTCGGGGAAACGTGAACAGCTGTATGAATGTGAAGATGGCAAGTCAGTACTAAGCAAAGGAGGGAAAGCTATAAGATGGAAGGAATGTATAATGAGACTGTACAAGGGAAATTAACTTGTGGAAAATATTATAGAAAGATGAGATGAAGTAGATGAAAATGAGATGGTAAATATGATAATCCGGGGAGTCTAAGTTAAAATAAATCCCCTGGACATGGCTCCAGCACTACTGAGGACCTTGAGAGAACCAGCCATGAGATTTGCAAAATACCCTCAGACCTCAGAAATTATGTAATAACTCCGATTTCAAAGAAATAAGTTGCTCGCAAATGTAAATATTACTGGAATATCAATTTAATAAGTCGTGGTTGTAGAATTCTAACACGAATTATTTACAGAAGAATGGAAAAACTGGTAGAAGCCCATCTCGTGGGAGATTAGTTTCTGTACAGTGATATAAAGAAACACTCCACGCAATACTAAACCTACGACTTATATTAGAAAATAGGTTACAGGAAGGCGAAGTTTCGTTTATAGCATTCGTAGATTTAGAAAAACCTTGAGGCAATATCGACTAGAAACACTCATTTCAATTTTGAAGGTACTAGGAATAGTTACAGGAAGCGAAAGGTTATTTATAGCTTGTACATAAACCAGACTGCTATTATCCAAGGACATGACAGGGAAGAAGGGGTTGAGAAGGGATACAGACAGAATTGTAGACGGTCCCTCAGGTATTCAGTATGTGCATTGAGCAAGTAGTAATGGAAATCAAGGAGAATTTTGGGAAGGTGAATGAACTTCAGGGGAAAAAAACTGAGGTTTGCTGACGATATTGTAATTCTGTCAGATACGGCAAAGGACTTGCAAGATCAGCTGCAAGGACCGGATAGTGTTTTGAAAAGAGTTTATGAGATGAGCATCAACGTAAGTGAAACAAGGGCAATTGGACATATTCCAACTACTGCAATATTTCGATTCGGGAATGAGATAATAAAGCCAATGGATGATTTCGCTGTTTGGCCAGCCAAATAGCTGATGATGACCAAACTAGAGAGGATATAAAACGAAGACTGGTAAGGAAAGAGTTTGTGAAGTTAACATCTCGTATCCTCTTTTATGACCAAACAAACTTTCATAGTAATTGAGTAGTAGTGTGAAGCTACTTGCTGAGCAGAGATATGATGAGGGCTGGGACTGTACCGTTATAGACACTCAGGGCGATATTTATTCTTTGCCTTTAGTATATGGTATGTTTCGTATGAAGATACGTTTGAGATGAGTTGTGTCTGGAGAAATATTGACTTCTGTAATAAATTGTACTTTGAGATTTGGAAAGGAGTTTTAAGAAGGCGAATGAAGAATTATGCCATTGTTATCTATGGACTTATATGGATGCAGTAAGTGAAAGGCCAATAAATATCTCCATCACTGCACTGCTGGTGAGATTAAATTTCACTTCTACTCATATTCATTTCACAAACTGGTGTTAATGGTTCGTGATCGACTGCAAGGAAGTGACAGGGAGAAGCCAGTCCAGCGGGCGAGTCCGCAGTAAACGGTCAATTATATTTCTCTAAGCCGCCACGAGACCGACGACTTCAGTATTGGGACACACCATGCACCGAGAGTCGTCTACTGGCCGTAACTAATCTCTCTTTTTCTAATTTTTTTTAATTTCAGAAACTTCGGAAAAAGGAACTCTGATTCATTTAGAGGTTTCAAATTCGCTCAATTACTGTAAGAGTAGTAGTAGGTAGGACATTAGTGTAAATTTAAGTCTTGAGAAGTATTTTCTGAAACTACACTAATGGCCATTAAAATTGCTACATCACGAAGATTACGTGCTACAGACGCGAAATTTAACCGACAGGAAGAAGAGGCTGCGATACGCAAATGATTAGCTTTTTAAAGCATTCACACAATGTTGGCGCCGGTAGCGGCGCCTACAACGTGCTGACATGAGGAAAGTTTCCAACCGATTTCTCATTCGCAAACAGCAGTAGACTGGCGTTGCCTGGTGAAACGTTGTTGTGATGCCTCGTGTAAGGAGGAGAAATGCGTACCATCACGTTTCCGACTTCGATAAAGGTCGGATTGTAGCCTATCGCGATTGCGGTTTATCGTATCGCGACATTGCTGCCCGCGTTGGTCGAGATCCAATGACTGTTAGCAGAATATGGAATCGGTGGATTCAGGAGGGTAATACGGAACGCCGTGCTGGATCCCAACGGCCTCGTATCACTAGCAGTCGAGATGACAGACATCTTATCCGCATGGCTGTAACGGATCATGCAGCCACTTCTCGATCCCTGAGTCAACAAATGGGGACGTTTGCAAGACAACAACCATCTGCATAAACAGTTCGACGACGTTTGCAGCAGCATCGACTATCAGCTCGGACACCATGGCTGCGGTGACCCTTGATGCTGCATCACAGACAGGAGCGCCTACGATGTTGTACTCAACGACGAACCTGGGTGCACGAATGGCAAAACGTCATTTTTTCGGATGAATCCAGGTTCTGTTTACAGCATCATGATGTTCGGATCCGTGTTTGGCGACATCGCGGTGAGCGCACATTGGAAGCGTGTATTCGTCATCGCCATACTGGCGTATCACCCGGCGAGATGGTATGGGGCACCATTGGTTACACGTCTCGCTCACCTCTTGTTCGCATTGACGGCACTTTGAACAGTGGACGTTACATTTCAGATGTCTTACGACCCGTGGCTCTACCATTCATTCGATCCCTGAGAAATTCTACATTTCAGCAGGATAATGCACGACAGCATGTTGCAGGTCCTGTTCGGGCCTTTCTGGATATAGATCATGTTCGACTGCTGCCCTGGCCAGCACATTCTCCAGATCTCTTACCAATTGAAAACGTCTGGTCAATGGTGGCCGAGCAACAGGCTCGTCACAATATGCCAGTCACTACTCTTGATGATCTGTGGTACCGTGTTGAAGCTGCATGGGCAGCTGTACCTGTACACGCCATCCAAGCTCTGTTTGACTCAATGGTCAGGCGTATCAAGGCCGTTATTACGGCCAGAGGTGATTGTTCTGGGTACTGATTTCTCAGGATCTATGCACCCAAATTGCGTAAAAATGTAATCACATGTCAGTTCTAATATAATATATTTGTCCAATGAATACCCGTTTATCACCTGCATTTGGTGTAACAATTTCAATGGCCAGTAGTGTATTTGTCTGGAGTGTAGCCTCGTATAGAAGTGAAACATGGTTGATAAGCAGTTCAGATAAGAAGAAAACGTTCTGACATATGGTGCTCTAGAAGAATGCTGAATATTAGGTAAGTACATCAACTAGCTAATGAAGACAACTGGGAAAAAGTTATGGCTCTACTTTTTAAAGGAAGGGATCGGATGCTGGGACACTTCTTAACCCTTTCCTGCCCCGCGGGACTTAAAAGTCCCGTCCACTTTCTGAGGTCATAAAACGGCGTAGGTTTTAATTCACACATGGGCACACTGTCGGGAAGTCTGTGTACTTCTCCTGTAACACAAGAAACTTTGACTGTGACAGTCAATAGCCCTGCCCACAGGCGATAATAAACGACGGACTGTTGTATGGCTCTGCCGTTCGTTTTATCGTAACGGTACGCGCCTGTGTGTTCATGTTTAGAAGGTGGTTTTATACCGTTTCCGTTAACGTAAAATGATATTAGAAATACAATAAGTAAATAACCAATCAGGTACGATGCACGGGAGTCAGAAGTCCCACTTGTGTTTTGTACACTGCACTACACTGTTTTTAGTTTCCTTGGCAACAGTCTCCCCAAATATTAAATCATTTGACGCTGTTTTAGTATTCTGGGCAGGAAAGAGTTAAGGCAACAAGGAACAGTCGATTTAATAATGGAAGGAAATGTGTAAGTGTGTGTGATGGGGGGGGGGGATGGGGAAGAGGGGCGGGGAAGGATCATAATGGGAGACCAAGCCATTAATACAGTAAGCAGGTTAGAAGGGAAGTAGCTTACTGCAGTTATTTGGAGATAAAGAGGCTTGCACAGCACAACATAGCGTGGAGGGCATCAAACCAGTCTTTCCGCCGAAGACCGCAGCAACAACACCAAAACGACAACTTTGTTATCCAGAAAGTAGCCACCGTTTTTGCCTAAGGGTAAAAGCAGAGCGGAATTACAAATCAGTCACGAGCCGAAATGCGTTGTAGGTCACAATCAACCGACTCACACACTACACTCTGTGTTCTACAAAATTCTCCAACTGTTGAAATGAAAGAGTTGTAAAGATTATGGGTAGTGTATTGCGTGAGTGTTTTCCGATTCCACAGCAGACTGCAGCGGATACTCCTGCAGCTGAGTGCGGCCACCTGTGTGGTCAGCAGCTCTCAGTTCTCTTGCCGCTTCCTCTGCAGCTGTACGCTACATTCCCCTCACGTACAAGGATACAGCCAGCCGCGGCCGTTTTCCCGCTGTGACGGTCTGCGAAGTAAGTGGCCAGCAGTCCCCACCTAACCACTCCACTTCCTCGTACCATTTCCTTGCTCCTTGCTCACGATGCAGTTCCCAACACGCTCACATCGTAGTTGTTCTCTGCGTCGGAATAGTACTGTCACCTGTTACATATTCTCATCTGTTCCTTAGACTTCTTGCAAGTTATTTATAAATTAAGGAAGATACTGCTGCAATTCCACTGCCTTCCACGCCATCTTTAAAAGAGGTTCAGTTTATTCACTGTATGGCACGCGCGAACTGCATATCAAACAGATTTAGAGAAATTTACGAGGACGTTTCTTCGTGCAGCCAGTCCTACATGAGGCTGAAAATAACTAGCAGTACCATTTGCAAGGGCACAGCACACTACTTTATTAAGCAGCTATTTAATAAACGATCGTTGCAACTGTTGTGCGATTGTTCGTAAGTGAAAACTGTGTGTAAATGAAAATTTTATGTCAGTCCAGTCTTAACATTTCAACCCGCGCTTCTTGAAAGTATTTCTTTACTGCAGAACTGTGAACCTTCCAGTGCCTCAGCTCACAAATTCTACTGACATAATTTTAACTGCAGATCTGTGTGAATCAGACACGAGGATTCGCCACGTAGTGGCGCGGAATCGTCGACAACCGAGTCATAGATCTCAGCACTCCTCAACACCTAGGTACAACAGGCAGGAGCAAACACTGACTTTATATCTTTGGTTGCCGCAGAAGGGATATGAACAACCTGCACGATGTAACGACTCTTGCCTTCTCAGAACTTCCGTACTTCAATTGAAATGTTCGATTCCGTATAAATTTCGGACTGTACCTAAGTTGTATATTCCACATTTAAAAATAATTTTACATATCATCTGACCACCAAAACACTGTTTCTCTTATAACATAATTTAATTTTTATATCGATTAGTTTAGCAACATTAATCTTAAACCAACAAAATTAGTAATTACAGTTGTTAACTTAAATGTGTCAAAAACCACTTTGCAATGAAACATTATGCTTTAGTTTTCATGTAAACACTATTTCTGTTTGCATTTTAATTTTTCTAATTTTACTATAGGTAATTCCATCGACAATTATACAAAAACAAGAAGTCTTTTATATTGTCACAATTTGCAACTTTCATTATTAACTATTAGGCGCATTAATCTTTGTATACATAACTATTTCCCAAAAACATTATACCGAGCGAGGTGGCGCAGTGGTTAGCACACTGGACTCGCATTCGGGAGGACGACGGTTCAATCCCGTCTCCGGCCATCATGATTTAGGTTTTCCGTGATTTCCCTAAATCGTTTCAGGCAAATGCCGGGATGGTTCCTTTGAAAGGGCACGGCCGATTTCCTTCCCAATCCTTCCCTAACCCGAGCTTGCGCTCCGTCTCTAATGACCTCGTTGTCGACGGGACGTTAAACACTAACCACCACCACCACCCAAAAACATTATGTAAATTACACTTGAAAAGTAATCTGAATTATGGCAGTCATTATAGAATTTATTTGAACTATATCTTTTTCTAGAAGGATGTGGAAGCTATGTACATACATGTAGAAATTTTTGGCGCCAGATGAGCCATACGTTCAGTTGCTGTCGAGATTGGTCAATGTAACTCTCAAGTTCTTTTTGTTGTGTTAAAATCTTTCACAATACATTTTCTTTACAAGTAGTGTTGTAGAAAGTGTCAAGAATTCAAGAATAAATACTGATAATGTCAAAAAGCAACAATATTGCAGGGACTTTCAGTGAAACAAAAAATGTTCCACCAATTACCTGGAAAGCTTACACAGGAATCCACACTCTAGACAAAGAGACAGCCACAGCAAGATAAGTAACATTTATCTGCTATTACAATGTTTCTGCTCTTATCAAATTATATAAACTTTCGTAGTAATAGAATAGTTAGTTCAGCGTAGAATATTTAAATATTTTCTGTACGTCTACGAACATTTTGACGGGAAGGGATACGTAACATCATAAGACTGACACAAATAAACGATAGTCTGTAAAAGTTAAATTTAAATTAGAGATACATCGTTTAATTTGATGAAACAATTTAACTCTCTCGTAGACAAAAATAAACTATACAATATACTTCAATCATAGACAATAAACCTATAGCTTTTACTTGGGGTTGAACGTCGACGTTTAGCAAACACTGTATGAATATACAAAGATACTGGCTAAAGGGATGCCATCAGCATATTATGCATTTCAGGTGTTAGTATCATTTTATAACAGTCAGTTACTGTAGGCAGCTAAAATGTCTCTCAGAAGTAAAGTACACAATGAAAGGTTACTTAGAGGACGCAGAATAGCGGATAGTAATGCAAGGGGAAACTATAGTACCTTTTCGCATTTCAGTAATGAATGATTGTGGTTTGCTGCTTGCATAAGGGAAAAAAATCATACGATAGGATGTAAAAATACATGACAGTAATGCCCATTGGCTTAGTTCTTCAGGTGAACAGTGGCACATAGTTGAATACGGAGTCGCAAGTTGATGCAAGCGGCATCGCAGCAGTCTGAAAGTCCAGGAGTCATCAGTAGGTGTCTCAGCGTGTGGCAGAGAAGAATGGAACTGCGTTTTACATTGCCAGTAACTGGAAACAGTCTAGGAGTCATCAACGGGTGTCCTCGGTCTGTGATCCAATGAAGAACGAAACAACGCTATATTTGCAAGTTACCTGAAGCAAATTATGTGTAAATCAAGGAACATGACACAGTAGGGTCTTACCAAATGAGGCAGTGAAGCTGTTAAGACACTTACCTTGTATTCAGGAGGATGAAGTTATCTGGCCATTTTGATTTGGGTTTACCGTGGTTCTCCTGGGTCGCTAAAACAAATGCTGAGATGGTTCTTTAATCAAGGCCATGGCTAACCACCTGTCCTGACAACACAGTCTACCTGTCCTATCTTCATAAAGCATGCTTATTATATATTTTGGTCTATTGATTTGAACTGTATTAACTTCACATATCCTGTGTCATTGTGAGATGATCCTTCGGCGAATATAAAAAATGAATAATAAAGAAACACTAAAATCCCATTGTTCAAAAAAAATGGTTCAAATGGCTCTGAGCACTATGGGACTTAACATCTGTGGTCATTAGTCCCTTAGAACTTAGAACTACTTAAACCTAACTAACCTAAGGACATCACACACATCCATGCCCGAGGCAGGATTCGAAACTGCGACCGTAGCAGTCGCACAGTTCCGGACTGCGCGCCTAGAACCGCTAGACCACCGCGGCCGGCAAAATCCCATTGTTCACAGGGTTCAGAGGAATGGGTATTCCCTGACTATCGCGTGGCCTGCGATCTGTAGTGATGTAGGCACACTGCACATGTCAAGCAATAATCGAGGTTACTCTGTATACACATGAATAAAGATACTTACGCAGACGAAAGGTTTTCAAAACAATTTGTCTAAGACTTATGACCTCAGAGTTAAAGTAAATGATGTTACCATCCCCTGTTCTAAGCAAAGATCGAGAGGTTTCCCTTGATTGTAAGGTAAATGCCAGGACTGCAAGAACGCTCCCATATGTTTTCAATTGCCTCTCGGTCTGCCCCTACTACCTTCTCGCCTGGTATTTGGAAGAAACATTCCTGGTTCTGCATTGGATAATAGCCTGTTCTAGCTACGGAACGAAAAGTATGAAAAATAGAAATTTTTGTATATCCAACACCATTTTAACATGTCTATCAATGCTCGCAATGGATTTATAAGTAAAGTGGAAGTACTTAAAGAAACTGCGCAGACAACGCTAAATTATAAAGGATTTATGTATTCACACAACTCAGAAACAATAGACAAGTAAGACTGCGTGCTTGTTAAACTACGCACAAGTCGTAATGTGAATCAGTAAATTTCTTTATCTGGAGTTTTCTATTTTCTTTAATATGAAAATTTGCACTATGTGTTATGAATTTGAGGGAGTGTTTGTGCGTAATAAATCCTAATGGTAAAGAATGTATGGTAATTTCCAAGATCTCTTGCAAGTGATACGTATCGAGTGCACGACTGTCATGGAGCGAAATCGGTAGCGATTTTGTTTGCAGCGTTGACAGTAACAACAACGAGCGACAGCTTGACTGTCATGGCTCCAATACCTATTTTGTTTGTAGCGTTGACAACAACGACAAAAGATGTAACCAAAAAAACTTACAGTAATGTAAGTTACCATAGCCGTGATCCAAATCTTCATCACCGACAGTTCCACGTTTCGTGTATCCAACCGGAAGCAGTACTGTTCAGTTATATCTTTCACCAAGCTTGGCACACTTCTCCAAATGAAAATCCACACCATTTCTAAGATCGTAATCGTAATTCGGCAGTAAACGAAGTCTAAGCCACATTCCACATCACACAATCTCGGAATTAATTCCCGCGATGTAAGAGTACTGCCAAGTCCACACTACAGCAGCTTCTCTCATCTCCAGGACACTACTGACATTAGATGTGTTGTCAGCAGCGCTGTAAACAAAATCGATTCTCGTGCCATAACAATCGCGCACTCGATATACGCACATCAAAAAAATCACAACTCCTGAACATAGACGTTGACTGAGGGTATTGTCTCACAGACATGGTCCCTTTGACTGTTCAGAGATGTCACTAAACCCACCCAAAGATGAAAACAACCATGCATGGACAGCACCTATTAGACGGAGGGGGTACGGCAGCCGATCAGTTCCATGCAGTCCACCAGGAAGGAGGTGTTGTCTGTAGTCCAACCATGTTCGACTGTCAATAACGCGGTTCAATCGCATCCGCATTGTTACTTTGTGCCAGGAAGGGCTCTCAACAGGGGAAGTGTCCAGGTGTCTCGGAGTGGTTGGTTGGTTGGTTTGGGGAAGGAGACCAGACAGCGTGGTCATCGGTCTCATCGGATTACGGAAGGATGGGGAAGGAAGTCGGCCGTGCCCTTTCAGAGGAATCATCCCGGCATTTACCTGGAGTGATTTAGGGAAATCACGGAAAACCTAAATCTGGATGGCCGGACGCGGGATTGAACCGTCGTCCTCCCGAATGCGAGTCCAGTGTCTAACCACTGCGCCACCTCGCTCGGTGTGTCTCGGAGTGAACCAAATCGATGTTGTTGGGGCATGGAGGTCATACAAAGAGACGGTAACTGTCGATGACATAACTCACTCCGGCCGCCCAAGGGCTACTACTGCAGTGGATGACTGCTATCTACAGATTATGGGTCGAGGAACCCTGACAACAACGCCACCATGTTGAATAATGATGTTCGTGCAACAACAAGACGTCTCAAACTGTGGGCAATAGGCTGCAAGATGTGCAACTTCACTCCCGACGTCCATGGCGAGGTCGATCTTTGCAACCACGACACCATGCAACCCGGCACAGATGGGTCCAACAACATGCCGAATGGACCGCTCAGGACTGGAATCACGTTCTCTTCGACGATGAGTGTCGTATATGCCTCCAACAACACAATCGTCTGAGACGTGTTTGGAGGCAACCCGGTCAGGCTGAACACTTTAGGCACACTGTCCAGCGAGTGCAGGAAGGTGGAGGTTCCCTGCTGTTTTGGGGTGGCATTATGTGGGGCCGACGTACGCCGCTGGTGGTCATGGAAGGCGCCGTAATGGCTGTACGATACGTGAATGCCATCCTCTGACCAATAGTGCAACGATATCGGCAGCATATTGGTGAGGCATTCGTCGTCATGGACGACAATTAGCACCCCCTCGTGCACATCTTGTGAATGACTTCCTTCAGGATAATGACATCGTTCGACTAGAGTGGCCAGCATGTTCTCCAGACATAAAACCTATCGAACATGGCCGTGATGGACTGGAAAGGGCTCTTTATGGACGACATGACCCACCAACCACTCTGAGCGATCTACACCGAATCGCCGTTGAGGAGTGGGAGAATCTGGACCAACAGTGCCTTATGGATAGTATGCGACGACGAATACAGGCATGCATCGATGCAAGAGGACGTGCTACTGGGTATTAGAAGTACTGGTGTGTACAGCAATCTGAACCACCGCATCTGAAGGTCTCGCTGCATGGTGGTACAAGATGCAATATGTAGTTTTCATGAGCAATAGAAAGGGCAGAAACGTTGTTTATGTTGCTCTTTATTCCAATTTTCTGTACAAGTTCTCGAACTCTCAGAACTGAGGTGATGCAAAACAATTTTTGATGTGTGTATATAGCTTACAACGGTTATTGGATATTACCGAAATCGTGTAAAGGTAATGCACTACTCACAAAAAGCATTCAACTTTATCTGTCGATCGGGCTGTGGAAGTACGTTTTTATACGTATTAAATTAGCCATAAAAGATTAATTTCATCTGAAGACAGAACTGAAGGGTGCCTTTTCTTGGGGTAGCAGAGGAATACAAGGTATTACTTGTTCGCAACCAGAAGGCCGTGGGCTCCCCAGTTCTGGGTCGGCAGAAATCGGTGGATGTCGTTTTGGCTTTAGGCCACGAGTGTTTTCTTTCCAGCTGCTGTCAACCTCCGCGATCCAATACAGAACGTTGCGTACAGTATGTAGGCACTGCGCAGTGACCGTTGTCCGCGTTGTGTTGCGTCGCAAAGAAATAACATTTATGAGTGACAAAGTGCTTCCCGGCCCATCCACACCTCGCAGGGCAAGTGGCAAAACATTACGAGTGGGGCCAGAAAGATTATTATTATGTTGCTGAATGGTCTTGCCGTATAAGATTTAAACAAATATCTCGAACTTCCTTTGACCTCCCCTGCCTCCACACTCGAAAGCTGACTAACAACTGATGACATTACGGTGTTTTAACGGATGTTAAGCTGGTATTTTATGTGTAATAGTCCGCCAACTTAGGTCGTCATGATGCCGTGCTAAGGCCAACGAATTTTCGACTGAGATTATGTCATAATCTATGGTGGAAGAATAATAGTAGAGCCATTGAGGTCAGTGAACGTTGTAAATTATCCATTCCGTAGATTAGCCTTAGATCTTAAAATGTTCTCCGACGGTCGTAGACTATTTAATTAAATTCACTGTTAATAACAAACAGTCTTTATAACATTGCGCTTACGTGAAGCGCACGCAACATAAAATTTTTTTAGAACACCTTTAATGCACTTTCAGTCCTTGAATCCGGCCGTTACCTCTCCCTTTAGTTTCTGCTCTATATTTTGCAACAACACATCCACTGTAGCAGTGAGTGTCTTAACCTTCGCCTCTAGCTTTAACTGGGCATTGTCGAGACTGTTTACTTTCGTGTCCAGTTCTACGACCTTTTTCGGCAGATCTTTTGTTTCAATAACGAAGTTCGACATTTCTTCTTTGAGAGCATCCATTTCCCTCTTGAAATGCAAAGAGGCATCATCTAAAACTTTATTGAATCTTTCGACAAGTTTTTCATTTCTTTCCTTTTGTCTATCTCTCTCCTCCCTCTCACGTTCGTTCTGTCTCTCTTTCACCCCCCTCTCACGTTCCTTTGTTTTTTCCCTCGCATCAAGCTGCTCTAGCAGTAACGTCAAGAAGTCATGGGTCTGCCGCGGCAGTGACGTTACATCAGCTGATGTAGTAGCCGTTTCGCGTTTCGACTTTGTTTAAAGCGCCAGCTACAGTGCTTATCTGCTGTTCCAGCGCTTCCACGCTAGATCCGGGCAGAATATTTTGTCTTGACATGACGTCGGTTTGCAAATTTTGGATCCCCGAATCAGTTTCCTCAGTTAATTCGATTAAATTCCCTTCTTGCATATCCTCCGTCATCTCGACTTCGGATGATGCTTCACCTTAACCTTTGTCTTTCTTATGTGGTCTACCCATGTTCTATACTCTACAAATTCCCACCAAAAATACGCAACGACACACAACAAATATACACAAACATACACATACATACACCACAAATATAAAATACTACTGCTTAATCACTGGTTGTGTTAATCTAAACTCTTTCACTTGAAGTAAATGAAACACAGGCACATGAATCTGTTCGTGCTTTAGCAATAAGGCACTGTAAGTAAAATTCTGCTCTAAGTCGCTTAAAAGATTGATTTAAACTTTCTGCAAACTTTATCTGCTCTTTAAAAGTAAGGCACTGAAAGTACACTTTATACGACTTCACTTAGAACATTGTTTTCAGCTATCTAAAAGCTCTATCTTTACTAACACTGAGACACCTAAGTACATTTCCATATTATGTCACATAAAAAATTGATTTTAACTACCAGAAACTTTATTAGGGCATATAAAACCTCAGAATTTACACAGAATCATCAAAGAAGCTATCCTTCATTTACGTAAGTTATGCTACATGCATGGCCCCCAGATACCTAATTGCCTGACTTTCTGAAATTTGGAAGACCATGCAGTCGTATCCTTACCTTGATTAATATTTTGTTGCTTCACGCGTCTCTCCAGTTCTAGGTACTGACGGAAGATTAAATTCCAGTATATGGTTTACTTCCATTTCTCCTTTTGTCTCGTCTATGTATATTCAGACTCA
Source organism: Schistocerca nitens (assembly GCF_023898315.1). Lineage (NCBI taxonomy): Eukaryota > Metazoa > Arthropoda > Insecta > Orthoptera > Acrididae > Schistocerca > Schistocerca nitens. The sequence goes on from NC_064617.1 coordinate 496,355,655, forward strand.
GTCGTGTAAATTATACATGAAAAAGAACACATTGTATGTTATATCATATACAAACAGGTAAATACATACAATAATTCAAGCCCCACAGTTAGGGAGCCATTTTATTAATTGGTTTTATTTTAGATATTCGTTTCTATCAATATATCTTCTATATTATTTATGATTCAGCGTGAAGAGTCTAAATGTATGCCACGTAACTACGTATGTAACAATATTACAAATATCGTATAATTCTTTTGTTTCAGATGAAAAGCCTGAAAAGTTAATTATCGTGGAGTCACGTTGTGGATATTGTGTGCAACTGTTAATAATTTCTTTGCTTCGTCTTCTTTCTCTTTAATTCTTCAATAGGTATTAACAAAGTATTGGCTGATAAGCAGCTTAAAGAAATCACTGAACTGTAGTCCTGGTTGAATTTCTTATTATTTTTAAAACAATTGTGATTGCTATATTTGAAATTTATTTGCAGAGTACGTATATTTCATACTTGCAGCCATTTCTCGTGTAGAAAGATCTAAACGAATTTGTATTATCTGTGACGGTAAATGATTGCCAACAATGCTGCCGATCTCGCTGCGCATAACTCGGCTCAGCTAACTGAAGAATTATAATGGTATATTGCCTTGACGGGAGGGGTGGACTAAATGCTTAAGTAAAAACAATATTATACTAGATAACGCAATTAGCACAAAGTTTGACTATGGTTTACACTTACGTAGGCAATAGCCGACCGTGGGTGCTATTCAGACCAAAGCGCAGGAGACAGTCATCATTATTATCAGTGTATTACATTGTGCTGTGAAGCGTTAAATAATGTCCTTTGCTTCAAAGAATATATATTTTTATATACAGATTCGCTGTCGCATTTTCTCGAAAACGTAATTGCAGAATGTCTTTTAACAGTTTCATTATTCTTCATAGTTATTAATCTTCATTTAAACCATGAGACTTTTATTAACCGACCAGGAGCACACGGTACAACCTCTTAATGCTTAATGTCGTCTCTGACGGTGATGACACCTTCCAGTAAAACCACTGTTCGAATTACAAGGCTAGAATCGCGCTATTGCGGCTCAGGGAGCATGATAGTGAATTTACGTTGATGACTTGGTCGTCAAATTCACCTTATGTGAACGTGATGGAATGCATTTCGGACGCTATCGGGGACCATCTCCGCGTCCACAAACCACCGTGACATAATTTCTGGTAGTTGTATCACGTATGTGAAGAGATTTGGTGCCACATACCTTAGAATACCTACAAAAGACTTGTAGAATCCCTGTCAAGTGGAAGTGCTGTTGTACAGCGTTCAAAAAATGGACCGACACGATATTAGGCAGGTGGTGACAAAGTGTTGGCTGATCAGTTGATTAGCCCTACAACGTATCACAGGGCTGTCGCGACGAAATCACATTCGCTGGCTAAATCGTAGCACTAGCCTTCGAAAATCAGCCACCGCATTGAGTTGTTTCCTCTTCCACTACTAGCACAATTCGTTACTATTCTTTTCACTCGAAAAATTAGATAACTTTGGACTGACATCATGATATAGCGTGTAAATGTACCCCAACCTAGAAACTTTTGCAAGATATTTGTGCAAGCAATGAAAACCTTCCCTGTGAGACAAACAGAACAAGATTTTTGGAAATATTACCCTCTTAATAGCGGGTGGAAAAAGAAGACATCTTTTTCTTGCAAGTGAATCGAATGCATATTGCATGGACGTACTGCTGAAAAGCTGTCTTTTTAATCACACGAAATAAGACCATTTTCGTGATAGTGATTTCATCAACATAAAAGAACACTTCAAAATAAAAGACGAATTGAATAAGTAACTACCAAACTTGTATGCTACACGCCTGAAACTTTTCCACAGATCCAAGTGCCTCCCTGTGTAATTCAGTAGCCGAGGTGGATAACGTGCTGCAGTGCAGTGGTATTCAATCTGCAAGTAGTCCGCCTGAAACCTGCTGGGGAGAGAAATTTTCATTAGTAGTATTCGGTCGGCAAGGAGAGAGCTGGTGATGGCGTGAATTCTGTGCATGTTTCACTGTGTCTCATGTAGGATGGTTGATGGTGTTCCGTTCAGCAGATGGACATAGAAAGTTTGGTAGAGGGCTTAGCACGGGCCCCTTTCCTTTTTCATTGCCATCAACATTTCGAAAATGGTAATACGCTCTATATGCAGTCATGACAGTCATATACAAGAAATAGGACACAGTATAACATTATACAGAGGAAGAGTGCCCAGTTAGGTGCGATTAGATTATATTAGATACACCTTTTGTTCCACAGATCCACAGTCAGATCCTCAGTAATGTAGAACACGCCTTGAAACAAAAATACCAGTACATAAAAACAAAATTTGTGCTTAAAGAAAGAGATATGTTAATATTCCTGTAGATACTAAGTGTAACGGTCCTCATCAGTATGGATTAAATGTCAAACAACCTGAAACATTTTTAAGAGGTAACACCGAATCTTGTAACAAATGTTTAAATCAGTATGCACTGAGGAGTATAATATAATTTTTAGAGTACTGCAACGACAATCATCCACCAGAAAACAGTTTACATTATTTATTTACATTGGCCACATTACTGCACTGAAGATGTGCTGTAGCCAGATTTTACATAAATCTCGCGTTATTTATCATTATTAATAATATGTACATAAAACAGTAAGTGAATCTAAAGCAGCCAACCAGTTGCAACAAAAGGTGAATGTATTCAACCTTTTACCATAGTTTCGACACATGTAAACCCATCTTCTTCAGAAATGCACCCAACTAAAATTTCACACAGATAAAAATAGTCTACTAAGAAATTCGTCTATGGATCAGAATGAGGCTAACTAAATTTCATTAATAGCTGAACTTTTTGTCTGTTGGCCAGTTATTGAAAAGGTGTGTTAACCTAGTAATGGACACCGTTCTGGACAAACTAAGTGACATTAGAGCCCGCCCAGCTAGCCGCGCGGTCTAACGCGCTGTTTCCCGAGCGGGAAGGCGTGTCCGTCCCCGGCACGAATCCGCCCAGCAGATAAGGGTCGAGGTCCGGTGTGCCAGGCAGCCTGTGGATGATTTGCAAAGTGATTTTCCATCTGCCTCGGTGAAAGCGGGCTGGTTCCCCTTATTCCGCTTCAGTTACACTATGTCAACGATTTTTGCACAAGCACTGTCTCCACATAGGCGTACACTATAATTACTCTACTACGCAAACATTTGGAGTTACACTCGTCTGGTGTGAGACGTTCCTGGGGGGCGATGGTCCACTAAGAGCCGAACCACACAATAACCCCCGGTTCGGTGTGGGGCCGGCGGTGGGATGGGTGGACTGCTGTGGGGTTTGAACCACTGGGGGCTACAGGGGGATGAAGCCTCTCTGTCGTTTTTAGGTCCCCAGTTTAATACGCAATACAATACACAAGTGACACTAGCCTTTCTGTAGCTTATTCTTGTTACCTGTACTGAATCTATGAAATGAGCTGTTGGATTAAAAAATATTTATGACAGGTTTAATTAAGGAATAAATGTGTTGGGAAGCAGTAGGTACGAACTCCAGTTCCCTGAACAGACCTATACAGCATGATCTTCAGATCACACTACAAACAGTTCGTATTAGATGTTTTTGAATATCGGAAACGTTACCTTGGCTTGACGAGTTATCCCCCCCCCCCTTAAGAAGTGTAAATTTATGACATTAAGAAATGAAAGTAAGCGATATAAGGTAGCATATTTATTTTTACGTGACCTGTATGTGAGAATATCCGCATTGTAAATAAAGTTTTCCTTACAACTGTTCCGTGGTATGCTTGTCCCAGTTAAATTTACTGTGAATCTCGAATCTCAAGAATTTAATCCTGTCAACTTCTTCTGTGTGTTTGTCGTCATATTTCAGTTATACGAGGTGCATTCAAGTTCTAAGGCCTCCGATTTTTTTTCTCCGGACTGGAAAGAGATAGAAACATGCGCATTGTTTTAAAATGAGGCCGCGTTCATTGTCAATACGTCCCAGAGATGGCACCACCGTACGGCAGATGGAATTTTACCGCCACCGGCGAGAATGAGAACTGTTTTAAATACTTAAAATGGCGACGTTTTCCTTACTTCAACAGCGTGCAATCATTCGTTTTCTGAATTTGCGTGGTGTGAAACCAATTGAAATTCATCGACAGTTGAAGGAGACATGTGGTGATGGAGTTATGGATGTGTCAAAAGTGCGTTCGTGGGTGCGACAGTTTAATGAAGGCAGAACATCGTGTGACAACAAACCGAAACAACCTCGGGCTCGCACAAGCCGGTCTGACGACATGATCGAGAAAGTTGAGAGAATTGTTTTGGGGGATCGCCGAATGACTTGAACAGATCGCCTCCAGAGTTGGCATTTCTGTGGGTTATGTGCACACAATCCTGCATGACGACCTGAAAATGCGAAAAGTGTCAACCAGGTGGATGCCACGAATGCTGACGGACGACCACATGGCTGCCCGTGAGGCATGTTGCCAAGCAATGTTGACGCGTAACGACAGCATGAACGGGACTTTCTTTTCGTCGGTTGTGACAATGGATGAGACGTGGATGCCATTTTTCAATCCAGAAACAAAGCGCCAGTCAGCTCAATGGAAGCACACAGATTCACCGTCACCAAAAAAATTTCGGGTAACCGCCAGTGCTGAAAAAATGATGGTGTCCATGTTCTGGGACAGCGAGGGCGTAATCCTTACCTATTGCGTTCCAAAGGGCACTATGGTAACAGGTTCATCCTACGAAAATGTTTTGAAGAACAAATTCCTTCCTGCACTGCAACAAAAACGTCCGGGAAGGGCTGCGCGTGTGCTGTTTCACCAAGACAACGCACCCGCACATCGAGCTAACGTTACGCAACAGTTGCTTCGTGATAACAACTTTGAAGTGATTCCTCATGCTCCCTACTCACCTGACCTGGCTCCTAGTGACTTTTGGCTTTTTCCAACAATGAAAGACACTCTGCAAGGCCGCACATTCACCAGCTGTGCTGCTATTGCCTCAGCGATTTTCCAGTGGTCAAAACAGACTCCTAAAGAAGCCTTCGCCGCTGCCATGGAATCATGGCGTCAGCGTTGTGAAAAATGTGTACGTCTGCAGGGCGATTACGTCGAGAAGTAACGCCAGTCTCATCGATTTCGGGTGAGTAGTTAATTAGAAAAAAATCGGAGGCCTTAGAACTTGAATGGACCTCGTATACTGTGAAGAAACCTCATAGAAGTGGTGAAATGTGTACAGGGTATCGTTTCAAACTTTAGAGATAAACAGTTGGCTACGAATCGTGTATTAATGTCAAGAAACTTGCATTATAGGCTCTTTCTAAAACCATACTTCATTTGCTGTTTATTGCAATGTTTTAGATTTATGCAAAACCTAAACTTGGCATTCCATAATGTTACTGGTGAAATTTAGTTAATTACTGAAGGAATCTTCAGCGCCTCAAAATGGAACCTTGTGAGACAGAATAACTAATTATTTACCAGTTAGATACCAGATAGATGACGACTGATAGCTTAATACAGCTCTCTGTCCTGTTGAAACAGATTATATTTGTTTAACCAACCTAACCCAAGCGAAGAACGAATACGACTTTAAGTATCCCACTGATTACTTTTTCGAATGGTGATGAAGCAGTGTGTCAGTGTTTCCGTAAATCCAACATGCACGTAGTGGACAGTTGTTTTTGAAGGTGTACATGATTTGCAATTTATTCCAGTGTTCGTATCGCCTGCAAATGAAACAAACTTGGCGCCTGCTAATGCTACTGATGAAAGGTCATAAATATACACCAGAAAAATTAATAGCCGCAAACTGGGAACTTGTAGGATATCACGTTTAAAAAGATCGCAGTTTGGCTTGAATGCAGGAATCTGTCTTACTCAAAGGAGATCTTTTAGATTATGCCGATTGAAACCAAGCGAAGAAAGCCATATAACGTTAGTTTGTATGGTGCTGAAAACAATGTCCCTGCAATCAGAATTTCACTAATCACATTTGCTGAAACTATATCCGATTTTCTGTTTATTATAATGTTTGTATCGTCTGCAAACAAAGCAAACTTGGCTTCTGGTAACACTTCTGAAGAAAATTCAGTATGCACAAAAAAATGTAAGGGCCCTAAAATGGAACCTTGTTTAGCACTACATGCAATTAGTTACCAGTTGCATGGTCACTCATAGCTTAATACAGGACTCTTTCCTAATGAAAATAGATCTTTCTGAGTCAGAAGGCTGAATTCAGGCAAAAAATTCCATACGACTGTAATTTATCACACTGGTTGCTTCCGAGTATGATGCCGAAAACAATGTGTCTGCAGTCCACAGATGCATCTCTCAGGTATTGGGCGAACCACTGGGGAAGCAGAGGAAATAGGGGAGACGAAGCGACCGCTCAAGTGTCGCCCGAGCGTGGGCGGGCTAAACCAGGCGTCGAGACGCATTTGCAAGTCAAAGCGGCGTCGGTCGTTACGATGACGGCGGCGTCGCTGGTCCAAGCGCCCTGCCGTACAGTGCGTGTGTACTGAATAGTCCCTAACCGCTGGCAACCAGTTATCAAATTTCTCCTTTTCTTATTGATGTATGCAAGGAAAACTCGAGAATTACTTTGAGACGTGGCCGGTTCTAGGCGCGCAGTCCGGGACCGCGCGACTGCTACGGTCGCAGGTTCGAATCCTGCCTCGGGCATGGATGTGTGTGATGTCCTTAGGTTAGTTAGGTTTAACTAGTTCTAAGTTCTAGGGGACTGATGACCTAAGATGTTAAGTCCCGTAGTGCTCAGAGCCATTTGAACCATTTTTTGAGACGTGGCACAAGGGTCAGCTGTTTCCTAAATTCCATAATGCTGTGGCTTTGGATTATGCTTCAGCAGCTTCGAAATGAGTCGGCGGAAGACATATGTTCCTCCGAATTTCGTCTATAGACGGGCGTAGTAGAGAGGTAGTCATAATTTTTTGATAGTGAGTTCGTAATAATAAAGTTATTTTTTGTTTATTTACTGAAACATGACTGCAGCGCAGAAACTCCCATTTTGCGTTAGCTCTTCTAGCGATATGTGATGGTGCTAACCATCACATATCGCTAGAAGAGCTAAAGCAAAATGGCGTAGCCCATTGATAAAGTGGTGTATCGTGCGATAATTCGATTTCTACATCAGCGGAAGAGTTGCAGCTATGGCAGACCATCGTAGAAGAAATCTTTATTAGCGTCGTAATGTTTTAATTACATTATTTAGGCACACAGAATCCAGTTGAAAAATGTAACATCTTGAATGATTTTTAAAGTTAAATTATATCGTTGGGCACTTTAGTAGGCTATAATCAGTGATTCAATATACCTTTTCTTTCTTAGCTAGCAGCTGGACTCGCATTTCTTTTACTGAAAAATATTGTAAATAGTTTCGGACATCGCACACGGAAGTGTATCCGTTAACAAGGTGGGACCGAAACTACAGTGTTCTATCTGGTGACGTTGTCACTTTTTATATTGTGTTTTTCAGCACTCGTAGATTCGTCAGTTGCATTTGTATTTGATTGACGTTAATAATACGGAGAAGTTTGCAGTAATTGAAAATCTTGTAAGTGGGAGGAAAAACGTATTTATGGCGTTTTGTTTCAGTTCCGATTTTGTGAATACCGATATCTAATATTCACAAAGTTAAGCGATTGGCTGAGATGGCGTCTGTATGATTGTATACCAAAATATATTGTTGAAGGACGTCGTGCAACAGTAAATATAAAGAACCAACCGGGGATTAATATTGTTCATAGCGATGTAGTGTTATTCGGTTTTAATGAGTTCAATATTGGAAACAACGCTATAATTAGTGTTTCCAGTTCGAGAACATTAATTTTCGGGATAGTACGCTACAAAAATTGGGACTTTGCTTCTCAAGCCGGGACAGTTAAAATAAATACAGTCTCTGAAAACCAGAATTTATTTTTTTTCATTAACCACTAACAAATGGTTCAAATGGCTCTGAGCTCTATGGGACTTAACATCTGAGGTCATCGGTCCCCTAGAACTTAGAACTACTTAAACCTAACTAACCTAAGGACATCACACACATCCATGCCCGAGGCAGGATTCGAACCTGCGACCGTAGCGGTCGCGCGGTTCCAGACTGAAGCGCCTAGGACCGCTCGGCCACACCGGCCGGCTAACCACTAACAACCTATGGTAATAAAACTGTTATTACCTATCAAGTAATGAACGTCGACATACATTTTACAGCACAATAAATCCTAACTATTAAATTGGTACAACTAATTAAATTTTTTTTACAAATATACTTTGCTTTTAAGCAAAGAATGAATTATCAAACACCCCTAGTAGGTCTGTCAAGATATCACATCAAATCACAACGTACGTAACTGTACTCATAAATAAAGCGATCTGGGTGATTGTCATATCTGTCAATATAGGCTATATTACTACATTTGTCGTATTGAAATCTACAATACCTGGCCATGAAATAATTATTTTTTATTAAAATTATATTTTGAATTTCATTTTACAGTTTTAAGCAGCACTTTTTTATTATAGCATATTTATAAAAATTTGTGCATGACATTTTTATTTGTATCCCTACTTTTACTTGTTCAAGAGATAGTTGATTACGTTTCCCAGACCAAACTATATTTGACTAAGGAAAAATCTCTCTGTTGCACCATTTTAAGCAGGTATGGATGCTATTAAATAAAATAAATCCTGCATATTGAGAAGATTATGGTTTTCAAGTAAAGCGTGCCATCTTCTTAATGTCGTCAACTTTTTGTTGTGTACTATTGCGTTTAGTACGTCTTCGACATCAGCAACTTCCTCATAAAGAGCGTCCTTTAGAAACGTGTAATAGTAAGTTTTTCAGTAAAATTAACAATTGATATCTAAGTTAAAAGGTCATCAGTAGAGAAAATGGCTGAAACAGTTTTAATATGTTCGTATTAAACTCTTACCTTGTTTTTATTCCTGAAGCAGTTTCAATAGGTACATTTTTATTCCATTGCTGCAAGTGAAACCCAAAATTATTCGTCAATCCTTTGCCTTAATTTGTTAGTGACTCCGACCATTATATCATAGCCGTCGTGAAATAGCAGTCTTTCGTTTTTAAGGCTCCGTGCAGCATCTTGTAGCTCTTTCAGTAAATTTTGGAAGAAAGCGTGGTGAGAATGTTTGACCTCTATTAAAGAAATTCCAGAGTACAAAAGAACACTCCTCTTCGCCCAGTGAGATGAATATATCTTGGATGTCAATGCACGCTCTACAACAAAAAATAATGATAGCCATCGCATTTTTACATGTCGCAGGACCGGAGCAAATTCAGATACTAGCATTTCATAAAGATCTTTTAAAGCTTTTTCTCTTTTTGCTTACTATGAAGAATGTCTATGGAGCTTAAGAATAAAATTCTCCAAATCAAATTTATTTTAACTCAAAGCAAATTTTACACTTGTGAAAAATACGTTCTTAACATCCCCCAGGAAAAAGGTTATTGTTTCCATTATACAGTATCTGAAAAGCTGAATTACATCATCCCAAACCTACATTTTCGTTGTGTGGACAAAAATTGGCAAGAAATTTGACGTCAGTATCGCGTTCCTTTAGACGTGCTACTAAGTGCGTAAATGGCTAATGCAGTTTCATCTGCGTCTTCGTAAAAGTCAAGCACTTATATTTTTAAATTTATCTTTGGGCAATAAAACCTTAAAAACAATAGAAACAATTTTGCTATACTTTGATTAGAAAGTATCTGTAGTAACAATAGAAAGTGCTATTTCGGAGGACCTCTATCGTTTCTTGAATAGACGATGGACCTAAAACATTATGCGCAATTGCGCTGGCCTTTGTTCTTCCACGTTTAAGTTTTTCTGCAGTTACTGAATCACTACACAAGACACTATAAGGCTTAGCTTCACAGTCCAGAGAATTATATGACAGAGTATGCTCAACGCAATGACAGGTTTTAGTTACTTCGGCAACTACAAGTTTTTCTTCTTGAGTGCTTATTTGATCGGTGTTCAGAAGCCCTTTTAAGTTTTCGTGACATTTGTACTTATTTATTTCTTCGTACGATCAACGTTACTTTTGTGCTTTTCTATGTCATTTTTGCCTCCATGAGATGTGCTGAAATCCTTTGAGCACAATGTGCAGCGTGCTCTGTATATTATCAGGGAGTAACGAAAATCGTTGAAGCAATGTTACTTGTCTCAAAAATCTGTTTCGTAATTAATCCAATGCTGAAAAGGAAAAGGTCGTAATTATACATCGTAATCATTCAACAAATAGACAGAAATATGTACTACGCGTCTCATTTACGATTGCCTATTTAGCTGGGGGCGCTGCGAATTGTTTACGTGCTCCGCTGTTGGTTGTTTCGAATGATGCAGCAGCAGTACAATCGCTCTCAGTTCAAATTACGCACAATTTTTAATCAGTGAAAGTCTGTGGTACATCCTTCTACAGAAAAAGGATAGGAATAAAAGACTGTTGTCTGGAGATCAAATAAATGAGCTGAATATGTACGAGATAAAACACACTACGAATATTAATGCTACTGTACAGTCCAGAGTTCCCCGAATGGATATGTTTTTCTTTCGTGGGTAGTGCTTACTTGGAAAGTAGTCCTTGCCCCCAGTCTTCCTCGAGCTGGATCGGCATAATTTAGGACATTTCGTGTTGACTGCCTTCTGTTTTACATCTGTGCCAACTTAACGATCTCATGGTGGCATAACAACAGCATAAAAATGATATCACGTCCAGTGCTAGAAGCACAGCATTTGAAGACAACCGTCTTTATAACATTGTTATTTCCATGTGTAACATATTCAGGGTGTCCCACTCAAACCTCCCTTATTTCAAAGACAAGATACGGCAATGAAAAATGGGCCACATTGTAGAGCATCTCAAAGAAATGTATTTATTTATCATCAATACACTTCTACGTGTGAACCATTTGTAGCACGAAGAATATCAAGTTTATATTCAATTTCTTGCCAAGTTCTTTGCAACATTTCCCTGTTATTGTTGCAATCGCATTAGTGATACGATGTCGCAAAGTAGGAATGTCGTCCACTTTGGTCGCATACACGCGGTCCTTCACGAATCCCCCATGAAGAAATCAAACAGCGTAACGTCGGGTGAACGTGGTGGCCATGCAATGGGTCCTCCGCGTCAGATCCAACGATTGGGAAATATCCAATCAAGGAACCTACGAACAGCCGTTGACAAATGCGGCGGAGCTCCATCTTGTTGAAAAATGATGTTGGGTTGCAAGTCTTGTATCTGAGGTACACAAACTGCTCCAACATGTCCAGGTACACTGACCCATTCACTGGTCGCTCCGCAAAGAAGAACGGTCCAACCACCCTTTCGTGCATTAGCCCGCACCAGACGTTTAGTTTAGGGCTATCACAAACATGTTCAATGACAACGTGCGGATTTTGCGAACCCCAATTCCGAACATTATGCCTACTAACCCTTCCTGATAGAGGAAACGTTGCCACATCTGAGAATCAACATTTTTCCAGGAAGCTGGCATTCATATCAATACGCTGCAGCATATCTGCAGCAAATTGTTGTTGGCGTGGTTTGTCGTTCGGCGTCAGATATCGCAGAATTTGCACTTTGTAAGCAAACATACAAAGACGTTGGTGACCTACACGATGCAATGTTGATCGAGGTACAGAAACGTTTGTCTGATATCCTCCGGTGTCCCTCCTGAAACCCCGTAACGTGCACCACCAGAATGTTTCAGAACACTTCCTGTTGCCAGAAACTTCCTATACCATTCCTTCATTGTTTTCACATCAGGTGAATCACATTCATACTCACAACGAGAATTTCTTTGCAAAGTAATCGGCGATTTTGTTTCTGCAAACCACACTACTACTTCTGCGCACTGCTGTGGAGTCGCCATTTTCACTTCAAGCGACCATGCTGCACTCTGGCAACGATACGGGCACTTCTGACGCCGGAATATATATTCTTTGAGATGCTCTACAATGTGGTGCATTTTTCACTGTCGTATCTACTGTGGTTTTTCTCTCCTGGGTCCTTGAAATCAGGGAGGCTTGTGTGGGACATACTGCACTATAGCTCCTAATCGATATGCAGCAGTACCCGCACTGCTGGTATTGTGGTAAACATTCTCCTCTCACCTTTCCCCTCACCTCTCTCCATCCCTGAGAACTTCTTTCCGCGTGAGCACTATGTGGTCGGCTGCTTTCGCTTCGTTCCAGTGTCGAAAAACTTTCATTCGGAAGTTGCAAAAGAGATGGGTAATACTTGTTAATTGTTACATTTATAACAGAGTGAAATCTACGCTCGATTAAACATTTTGAGTTGAAGCTCTTCTTTCCGCATTTGCTTGCACATAGATTTGTTTTTGGAGAGGATCCGCCTTGAGCAAAACACAATTTTTACTTTTATTTTTATTCCCCAGACGTGTTTCGCTGAAGATTCAGAGGGCATCAATGGTTTTTTTTGTTACCTTCTTGTTACCACATGTGAATTTCCTGGATTTTATAAAATTTAATGCATTTTTTATTTCATAGTTTGTCATTTTTTTGGTTTCCCCATTATCGTCACTGTAAAGCCTACACTAAGTAACTTCATGTGTCACTGTTTGTAAAATCCACAGTATGTAGTAACAAGAAGATAACAACAAACCCACAGATAATGCTGAAATTTCAGCGGAACATGTCTGGGACATAAAAATAAAAGTAAAAATTGTGTTTTGCTCGAGGTGGACCCTCTCCGAAAGCAAATCTCTTAGCTCGATTGTTACGAAATAATTTAGTAAGTATATATTTTAGCCTTGAAAAATAGTATATATATATATATATATATATATATATATATATATATATATATATATATATATATATATTGCAGCTACGATTCGCTTAGAAGCCTATAGAATCATTAAAATCTATTCACATTCAAAGCACACACATACCCGAATTAAGAAGCAAGTATACTGCTCTACTGAATTAACATGTTGCATTGCTGGAACATAATTTAATCTATATGTATTTGTAAAACAGCTTGTTTCATGAATTTCTCACGCTTATGGTAAAATGCAAATGTATGCTTCGGCGTGTATCATTTTAGCTTTTATTTAATCAACCATAACCTCAGAACTAGTGATGGGGTAAAAAGTTATTGGTTAAAACCGAAAACCAGTTTTTAGGTTTGACCATCCGGTATATCGGTTATTTTTTGTCTTACTTTTAGCCGGTTATTTTATTTTTTATTAACAACCGATTGGGAAAAACCGCCAAAATCGTCTTGCCTCGGCTTTGCACTAAAGTTATCAGTTTTCAAATAAAGTGGCCTTTTTTGTTTTTGAAACGCAATTATGTTTATTCTGTTGCCCTGAAATATCGTTACTTTAGACACTGGGCAAAGCAAACAATAATAGTTTAATAAGAACCCTACGACAGAAAGGAGCCACATTCAAGTGAAACAAGAGCTGCTACCGCATTGGTGTGCCAAAGACGGTACGCTTGGCACACTTGTGTATATCACGAATATGATACCACCGTTAATATGGAAACATATTATCAAGTACAGTGCGAGTAAGAAGATCTCAATTTTTTTAAAGAAATTAATATCGGGAGGAAGCAATCAAAACATTTCATGGAAAAAAACGAATTTTTTCTTTAGAAACTCGTTGTATATAGTACACAATTTTATAAGGTCGGTAGTTTTGTAGAACCCAGCTGCGTTCAGTAAACGTTTCATTAGCGGGAGATGCTTCGTTCAGGTAAGCGGACCTCTTGAGATTGTTTCCTTATCATCACGTTTGACCTCTGGCGGTAAAGTTCTTGTTTTGGAGCAATTTACCAGTTAATCTATTTTTTCTTCGTTTACAGGTCCTTTGTTACCAATATTTCTCCATTTCAAAACTCCTTGCACCACTGTTTTCTGAAGTGATGGCTGGAGATGAAGAGACATGCAGACACACGATGATGAGAGGTATACCGGAAACTGAATGAACGGCAAATAACAGGCAAAAGCTGCCTGCCCATCATACAGTACCTTCTCTGTCAGTGACGAACGCGTCTACCGACAGAGTATTTTAGTTGATAATTTCCATGTAGGTGGAAAAATCGACACTAAAAGTTGAAATGGTATGTGCAGTGGTTATTGTAAAATTTGGTATGGGCAGTTGTGTAAAATTTTTTGAAATTCTAAACCAAAACAAAGGAACAAAAGAATGCTACTCATATGAGAAGTATGTTTGCAGAAATAAATTAATACTTCAGTTACTTACGTTTTTTTCCTAGTTTCAGACACCCCTACTTAGTTATCCTCACTCACCATACATAACCACATGAATGTCCCGTGCTGATATTTCCTTCCTTTCTTTTTTTCGTTGAATTGGTCACTTTACCTATAACGGCTAACCTTAAACGGACAGGTAAAAGTAGAACAGAACGTTAAGAACATATATTTATTGCAACACTACAACTTCTAAAGGATATATTGAAGTATTGGACGGGTACAACTTCCGTTAGTTTCCTCATAAGAAAACTGGAAGGCGTACAAAACGCACACAACTTAACGTGTCTGCCTGAGCATGAAATGTATAGCGGCGCAGAGGGCGTGAACGACAATGGCCGTAGCCACGCGTCAGCGAAAAGAACTAAACAATACGATGTCTGTATCGCACCACTTTTTAGCTGTGGAACTTTTATAATATACGACTGATGTAAAATCGGGATATTCACCGTCCCGATCGAGAGTGAATCGGGACGTGTTAACAGATCCCTGAGGATCGGGACGTCCTGCGAAAATAAGGACACCTGGCAACCGTAGCTGTAATATCCTGCCTACGTATGGTGCATACCGACTGTCACATTGAGTATTTTCCGTTTATGTGAATCGTAACAGAATACTTACTCAAAATTCTATGACTTATAGCTTTGCTGTCCTTGAATGAACAACTGATTTCGCTTAATTTGTATTATCTGCTCACAGCGAGCAGAACGGATCCCGAGCGGGGCGCGGGGAGCGGACGAAGCAGGCTCCGCCCACCGAATCTCAATAGTATGATATAGCTGCTGATGGGCGAGGGACGTGCGAGGAGAACAAGCCGAGACTACGTAACATAGTGCTGAAAACGTACTTGCCGTCACAAATAAATGTATGTCCCAAGCAGCGATGAAAAAAGTGCCTTATGTTGGTCACCGTAACAACTGCTACGTATTGCCACTGCCGTAGCATCCGCGAATGTAAAAACGGAGACAGGGGCATAACAATTGCTTGCAGGAACATTAATGTCATAATCGAGAGTATCATATGAAATGAAGAAGCTTGCTGCTGCTAATTCCGTCTCAGTTCTCACAGACAATTCGAAATTAAAAGAGCTTTAAATGTGTTACATTGTAGCAATAAGAAAGAGTGATAAAAATTTCGAACTTTTATTAACATATGCAACACATAACAATAAAATATAGAATAATTATAAACACTTAATAATTACAAGAATCACTCTGAATCTTACTGCATGCCTCATCTGTGCAAGACTTTTTGTTATCGTCGCTATCGTCCGATTCGGCAGGATCAGTAATGAATTGGTCTATCGCAAGTTCCACGTAGCGCCTCCAATAATCTTCTTCCAGCTACTGGATTCCTGCAATATGCTTACTAGTGTTTATCAGTTTCTGCCAGAAGGGACTCACTGTCACTATTCTTCAAATTTTCGTTTGAAATATCGCCAGAAGTATTTTGCTCGCTCAACAATCTTTCAGCTTTAGCCCATGTTAGTTCCACAGCATTTAAATTGCAGTTATGTGGGGGCAAGGAGACAACTATATGGTCCTTCTCTCTTGCCATTTCGCCGACC
Organism: Schistocerca nitens; assembly: GCF_023898315.1. Taxonomy (NCBI): domain Eukaryota; kingdom Metazoa; phylum Arthropoda; class Insecta; order Orthoptera; family Acrididae; genus Schistocerca; species Schistocerca nitens. Next base: position 496,371,526 of record NC_064617.1, read on the forward strand.
GCTTACGACTTCTTCGCAGGTTTGTTTTGTTTATGTACAGATAACACGATCTGTATTCTCATGCTGTCATTATACTCAACATTCCTCTTCGGCAGCCATTCCAACATTCTTGCTTTTGAGTCATACCGCTTGAGTGGTTTCTCCACCTATGATGTGCTATGGAGCGTTGCCCATCAAAATTACTGTGTTCCGGGGAATATTCTGGACAACCTTATTCACGCAGCACCTCTCAAAATTTTGTGAGTTCGTCTGAGCATGGTAGTCACCTGTGAGTGACTTTGCACAGAATTTTAGTTTGGCTTCCCTGACGAACTCCCGCTTACTGTTAATGGCAGCCACGTGAAGTCAGGATGGGTTGCTGATTTCTGCAAATGTGCTGTAAAAGTCGTGAAATGAATTTGCATATTCTGAGTACACATTCGTCAGCTACGTGTGCCAATGAAAATTTATGCCAGAACCGGACTCGAACCCGGATTTCCCACGTGTCATATGTAGCTGCCTTAACCACTTTTTTTTTTTTATCTAGACTGAAGTGGCGAGCGAAAATTTGTACCAAGGCCGGGAATTGAACTCAGGTCTCCAGCTTACTAGGCAGGTGCGTTAGCTACTAAACCACCTTTTTCTGTAAAAGGAACCTTCCCGGCGCTCATAGGGAGGGGTGGGGACAAAGCCTGGCCACCATGTCACAGTTCCACGCTCTACGAGCCAAAGAGAGTGTACGGAATGTGGAGTAGAGGTACAATGAACATCGTTTATTTATTTATTTTCCTTTTAGTTCTTTTTTTGTCATTAATAGCACCGAGAATATCAGGAAACCGGCGTCCCACAAGAGGAGGGCGCAGCAAGACGTCAGATTAACTATCAACGTATACTTTTTCTGCGAAGAACATTCCAATGACAGTGAATATATCGGTTCTATCTGTGGAAGAGTCGAAGATCAACTCTTCATGACAGGAATACCCCAGCCCTGTAGTGGGTTAAGAAAGACACTGCAAAGGGAATTGGAGAAAAATTGTCCATATTTTGTATTGCAGACAACTGCACAATGGCGTTCGTTAAGGAACAGCCAAAAGTCAAGGATACTTTTCTCGCCATCAGCAAACAAATAGTGTCCTGCGTGTCCACAAATTCACGTCACAGATTTCGTCTTCGCTTGCGGGAAGTAACCAGCGTCAGGAAAGAGCAGTAGTTGAGTAGGTATCTGATGTGGAGTCGCACAACATCTGTCGCACCAAGAACCAGACACCACTCTCCGATCTGCACGCCAGGCGGTGCTCGTCTGTGTCCATAACATCACAGACGACACACAACGGGATGTCTGCGGGATGAATCCTGTGAAGGCGTGACCGGCATACTTGCTTCCCATTGACAGTAAGGTACCATGGACGTGAGTGTCCAGATAAAGAGCGCATACCGACCGCCAAACGGCACGCCAGTCGAGGTGGGGGAAGCTTCCCCTCAATCACATTCGGTGACCTGTGCTGCTGAAGGAAACCATAGATCGCTTTCGTGGATGTCAACTGCGCCGGCAGTATCACAGTACTCTGTAGCTCAGTTCAAGGAAAAAGTGACGGAAGTAAAGGAAAGGCGGTGGGACTTCCGAAAGCTGGATAGGTGCTGAGGGAAAATATGATGCCCGGGCCTCCAGCAATAGGCTGGTAACGCGCATAGAACTACATCTACATCATACTCCGCAAGCAACCTAATAGTGTGTGGCGTAGGGTACTTTCGCTACCGCTACCTGATCCCTCCAACCCTGTTCCACTCGCGAATAGTGCGTGGGATGAATGATTGTCGGTAACCCTCTGCATTGGCTCTAATTTCTCGAATTTCCTCCTCATGGTCAATTCGCGAGATGTATGTGGGAAGAAGTAAATGTTGTCCGACTCCACCACAACGTCATGTAAGAGACAATTAAAAGGCTACCGCTCTGTCAGGCACATGATACAGACCTAAACAACCCCTGCACCGCGGGAGGGGGAGGGTGAAGGTCTCGTATCTTATGTTGAACAGCAAGCCGTGGCAAACAAACGAACCCAACGCCGCTAGCACGCAGCGGACCATGGATGGCGGAATAGGAAGTGTCTGTGCCACGCCACGTGGGGGATACGTGACGCCGAATATACATTTACGTATTGTGTGCGCTGCAGAAGATTAAGTGCTCGTGAACGGTGATCTAAGAGTCCAGCTCGTAGTTGGGAAAGTATATGTCGGCAGATGAGGGCAATTGTCCATCGCAGATCACTTGTGAAATCGAGTCCTAAGAATCTGGGGGTATCAGCGACACACAAAGGAGCAGCACTGTCCGCAGGAGGCCCACACCTATAGGCTAGGGGCTCGATTTGCGGCAGTTAAGGCAGATACCAGAAGCTTCGCCGTAGGCGGTAACCCATGCCAGTGACTCCCTGACGTCAAAGCCGCTACGAAGGCCGATGACGACATCGTCTGCATAAGCAGTGCAGCTGAATACATGGTCATCGAGAGACATTCCCGAGAGGCGTTGACGGAGGCAGCATAGTACCGTGGCGAGTGCACACAACGGTCCAGAGAGCCGGCAACCCTGACGCACTGATCAACGGATCGAGATGGGAGGAGTAGGACGGCCATTTTAGAATACACGAGACGTAGCTCCACGAATTGGACGCATTACGACGTCGACGGTAGTATCAGGGTAGTCCGTATTGCGGAGCACCCTTCCAGGAAGTTGTGATCGAATCGATCGAGTGCCTGGCTGAAGTCAAGAGCTGCCAAAAGTCCAGGCAACAACGAGCGTAAGCAAAAGCGATTATGTCCCGATAGCGGCAGACACCTCCCAAAGAAGTTTGATAGGGGGAAAACACGTACCGAGCCGTCCGTTTAAGCCGAGCAGCCAACAGCTGGGTAAAAAATGGTTCAAATGGCTCTGAGCACTATGGGACTCAACTTCTGAGGTCATTAGTCCCCTAGAACTTGGAACTACTTAAATCTAACTAACCTAAGGACATCACACACATCCATGCCCGAGGCAGGATTCGAACCTGCGACCGTAGCGGTCTCGCGGTTCCAGACTGGATTCGTTTTTACATTTTTGATTGTTTTAAGTACAAACGAAGGTTGATGTACAAACGTATTTATCCAATTTAATGAATAACGCGTCTGGTGTAATTCCTTTTGATTAGAATGCAGTCCGCTCAAGATGAATAACCTCTAGTAACAGATGTCAACAGCTGCTACGGAAGATGACCACGCAAGCAAACGTACTAACTTCTGGTTTATTTAATGTAATCTTAATTTGGTCTGTATTAAACACACTTATCACTTGAAAGACGTAATAGCCATATATGGTTTGGTTCAAATGGCTCTGAGCACTATGCGACTTAACATCTCAGGTCATCAGTCGCCTAGAACTTAGAACTAATTAAACCTAACTAACCTAAGGACATCACACACATCCATGCCCAAGGGAGGATTCGAACCTGCGACCGTAGCGGTCTCGCGGTTCCAGATTGCATACGTTTGTACATTTTTGATTGTTTTAAGTACAAACGAAGGTTGATGTACAAACGTATTTATCCAATTTAAAGAATAACGCGTCTGGTATAATTCCTTTTGATTAGAATGCAGTCCGCTCAAGATGAATAACCTCTAGTAACACATGTCAACAGCTGCTACGGAAGATGACCACGCAAGCAAACGTACTAACTTCTAGTTTATTTAATGTAATCTTAAATTGGTCTGTATTAAACACACTTATCACTTGGAAGACGTAATAGCCATATATGGTTTGGTTCAAATGGCTCTGAGCACTATGCGACCTAACATCTGAGGTCATCAGTAGCCTAGAACTTAGAACTAATTAAACCTAACTAACCTAAGGACATCACACACATCCATGCCCGAGAGAGGATTCGAGCCTGCGACCGGAGCGGTCGCTCGGCTCCAGACTGCAGTGTCTAGAACCGCACGGCCACTCCGCCGGCCATATATGGTTTGATACCATCACTGAATAGAGTACATATCAGTTGGTCAAACTTTGTTTCACACATTTTAACAATTTTTTCTTTGTCATTTGTAATAGGGATGCATGTTTTAATTGATTATGCTTAAAATTTTAGATGTATAATAATGTGTCTGGTGTGAAGAGTACCAGGTAACAAAGAACTTTAACATGTCGTTGTTGTTGTTGTGGTCTTCAGTCCTGAGACTGGTTTTATGCAGCTCTCCATGCTACTCTATCCTGTGCAAGCTTCTTCATCTCCCAGTACCTACTGCAACCTACATCTTTCTGAATCTGCTTAGTGTATTGATCTCTTGGTCTCCCTCTACGATTTTTACCCTCCACGCTGCCCTCCAATGCTAAATTTGTGATCCCTTGATGCCTCAAAACATGTCCTACCAACCTATCCCTTCTTCTAGTCAAGTTGTGCCACAAACTTCTCTTCTCCCCAATCCTATTCAATACCTCATCAATTCTATTCAGTACCTCCTCATTAGTTACGTGATCTACCCACCTTATCTTCAGCATTCTTCTGTAGCACCACATTTCGAAAGCTTCTATTCTCTTCTTGTCCAAACTGGTTATCGTCCATGTTTCACTTCCATACATGGCTACACTCCATACAAATACTTTCAGAAACGACTTCCTGACACTTAAATCTATACTCGACGTTAGCAAATTTCTCTTCTTCAGAACCGATTTCCTTGGCATTGCCAGTCTACATTTTATATCCTCTCTACTTCGACCATCATCAGTTATTTTACTCCCTAAATAGCAAAACTCCTTTACTACTTTAAGTGTCTCATTTCCTAATCTAATCCCCTCAGCATCACCCGATTTAATTTGACTACATTCCATTATCCTCGTTTTGCTTTTGTTGATGTTCATCTTATATCCTCCTTTCAAGACACTGTCCATTCCGTTCAACTGCTCTTCCAAGTCCTTTGCTGTCTCTGACAGAATTACAATGTCATCGGCGAACCTCAAAGTTTTTACTTCATCTCCATGAATTTTAATACCTACTCCGAATTTTTCTTTTGTTTCCTTTACTGCTTGCTGAATATACAGATTGAATAACATCGGGGAGAGGCTACAACCCTGTCTCACTCCTTTCCCAACCACTGCTTCCCTTTCATGCCCCTCGACTCTTATAACTGCCATCTGGTTTCTGTACAAATTGTAAATAGCCTTTTGCTCCTTGTATTTTACCCCTGCCACCTTCAGAATTTGAAAGAGAGTATTCCAGTTAACGTTGTCAAAAGCTTTCTCTAAGTCTACAAATGCTAGAAACGTAGGTTTGCCTTTTCTTAATCTTTCTTCTAAGATAAGTCGTAAGGTTAGTATTGCCTCACGTGTTCCAACATTTCTACGGAATCCAAACTGATCTTCCCCGAGGTCCGCTTCTACCAGTTTTTCCATTCGTCTGTAAAGAATTCGCGTTAGTATTTTGCAGCTGTGACTTATTAAACTGATAGTTCGGTAATTTTCACATCTGTCAACACCTGCTTTCTTTGGGATTGGAATTATTATATTCTTCTTGAAGCCTGCCGGTATTTCGCCTGTCTCATACATCTTGCTCACCAGATGGTAGAGTTTTGTCATGACTGGCTCTCCCAAGGCCATCAGTAGTTCTAATGGAATGTTGTCTACTCCCGGGGCCTTGTTTCGACTCAGGTCTTTCAGTGCTCTGTCAAACTCTTCACGCAGTATCTTATCTCCCATTTCATCTTCATCTGCATCCTCGTCCATTTCCATAATATTGTCCTCAAGTACATCGCCCTTGTATAAACCCTCTATATACTCCTTCCACCCTCTTGCCTTCCCTTCTTTGCTTAGAACTGGGTTGCCATCTGAGCTCTTGATATTCATACAAGTGGTTCTCTTCTCTCCAAAGGTATCTTTAATTTTCCTGTAGGCAGTATCTATCTTACCCCTAGTGAGACAAGCCTCTACATCCTTACATTTGTCCTCTAGCCATCCCTGCTTAGCCATTTTGCACTTCCTGTCGATCTCATTTTTGAGACGTTTGTATTCCTTTTTGCCTGCTTCATTTACTGCATTTTTATACACTCCTGGAAATGGAAAAAAGAACACATTGACACCGGTGTGTCAGACCCACCATACTTGCTCCGGACGCTGCGAGAGGGCTGTACAAGCAATGATCACACGCACGGCACAGCGGACACACCAGGAACCGCGGTGTTGGCCGTCGAATGGCGCTAGCTGCGCAGCATTTGTGCACCGCCGCCGTCAGTGTCAGCCAGTTTGCCGTGGCATACGGAGCTCCATCGCAGTCTTTAACACTGGTAGCATGCCGCGACAGCGTGGACGTGAACCGTATGTGCAGTTGACGGACTTTGAGCGAGGGCGGTATAGTGGGCATGCGGGAGGCCGGGTGGACGTACCGCCGAATTGCTCAACACGTGGGGCGTGAGGTCTCCACAGTACATCGATGTTGTCGCCAGTGGTCGGCGGAAGGTGCACGTGCCCGTCGACCTGGGACCGGACCGCAGCGACGCACGGATGCACGCCAAGACCGTAGGATCCTACGCAGTGCCGTAGGGGACCGCACCGCCACTTCCCAGCAAATTAGGGACACTGTTGCTCCTGGGGTATCGGCGAGGACCATTCGCAACCGTCTCCATGAAGCTGGGCTACGGTCCCGCACACCGTTAGGCCGTCTTCCGCTCACGCCCCAACATCGTGCAGCCCGCCTGCAGTGGTGTCGCGACAGGCGTGAATGGAGGGACGAATGGAGACGTGTCGTCTTCAGCGATGAGAGTCGCTTCTGCCTTGGTGCCAATGATGGTCGTATGCGTGTTTGGCGCCGTGCAGGTGAGCGCCACAATCAGGACTGCATACGACCGAGGCACACAGGGCCAACACCCGGCATCATGGTGTGGGGAGCGATCTCCTACACTGGTCGTACACCACTGGTGATCGTCGAGGGGACACTGAATAGTGCACGGTACATCCAAACCGTCATCGAACCCATCGTTCTACCATTCCTAGACCGGCAAGGGAACTTGCTGTTCCAACAGGACAATGCACGTCCGCATGTATCCCGTGCCACCCAACGTGCTCTAGAAGGTGTAAGTCAACTACCCTGGCCAGCAAGATCTCCGGATCTGTCCCCCATTGAGCATGTTTGGGACTGGATGAAGCGTCGTCTCACGCGGACTGCACGTCCAGCACGAACGCTGGTCCAACTGAGGCGCCAGGTGGAAATGGCATGGCAAGCCGTTCCACAGGACTACATCCAGCATCTCTACGATCGTCTCCATGGGAGAATAGCAGCCTGCATTGCTGCGAAAGGTGGATATACACTGTACTAGTGCCGACATTGTGCATGCTCTGTTGCCTGTGTCTATGTGCCTGTGGTTCTGTCAGTGTGATCATGTGATGTATCTGACCCCAGAAATGTGTCAATAAAGTTTCCCCTTCCTGGGACAATGAATTCACGGTGTTCTTATTTCAATTTCCAGGAGTGTATTTTCTCCTTTCATCAATTAAATTCAATATTTCTTCTGTTACCCAAGGATTTCTATTAGCCCTCGTCTTTATATCTACTTGGTCCTCTGCTGCCTTCACTACTTCATCCCTCAGAGCTACCCATTCTTCTTCTACTGTATTTCGTTCCCCCATTCCTGTCAATTGTTCCCTTATGCTCTCCCTGAAACTCTCTACAACCTCTGGTACTTTCAGTTTATCCAGGTCCCATCTCCTTAAATTCCCACCTTTTTGCAGTTTCTTTAGTTTCAATCTGCAGTTCATAACCAATAGATTGTGGTCAGAATCCACATCTGCCCCTGGAAATGTCTTACAATTTAAAACCTGGTTCCTAAATCTCTGTCTTACCATTATATAATCTGATACCTTTTAGTATCTCTAGGATTCTCCCAGGTATGCAACCTTCTTTTATGATTCTTGAACCAAGTGTTAGCTATGATTAATTTATTCTACCAGGCGGCTTCCTCTTTCATTTCTTCCCCACAATCCATATTCACCTACTATGTTTCCTTCTCTCCCTTTTCCTACTGACGAATTCCAGTCACCCATGACTATTAAATTTTCGTCTCCCTTCACTACCTGAATAATTTCTTTTATCTCGTCATACATTTCATCAATTTCTTCATCATCTGCAGAGCTAGTTGGCATATAAACTTGGACTACTGTAGTAGGCATGGGCTTTGTGTCTATCTTGGCCACAATAATGCGTTCACTATGCTGTTTGTAGTAGCTAATCCGCACTCCTATTTTTTTTATTCATTATTAAACCTACTCCTGCATTACCCCTATTTGATTTTGTATTTATAACCCTGTAATCACCTGACCAAAAGTCTTGTTCCTCCTGCCACCGAACTTCACTAATTCCCACTATATCTAACTTTAACCTATCCATTTCCCTTTTTAAATTTTCTAACCTACCTGCCCGATTAAGGGATCTGACATTCCACGTTCCGATCCGTAGAATGCCAGTTTTCTTTCTCCTGATAACGACGTCCTCTTGAGTAGTCCCCGCCCGGAGATCCGAATGGGGAACTATTTTACCTCCGGAATATTTTACCCAAGAGGACGCCATCATCATTTAATCATACAGTATAGCTGTATATATGAAATTTTTGTAATTTATGCATATTTTGACTGGTGCTCCATTTTCAGTATTAAATGTACAGGGTGTAAATAAATTCCGGGAACACTTTCAATCATTTATTGCACAAGAACTAAACATTGTACAGATGTCATACATATCGCATTTGGAAGAGAAACTCTGAAAAACTCTGAAAGCTTTTTTCTTGAGAAACATTCTATATGCGAACCACGGGTGACCCGGCAGACGTCGATACGGTAATCAAATTCTTGCCATACCCGTCCCAGCATGGCATCGTCGACTGTGCCAGTCGCTTCCCGTATTCTCTCCCTGAGCGCTGATACACACGTGCTAGAGGCGGTACATACACCAGATCTTTAATGTGTCCCCACAGAAAAAAGTCACACAGAGTGAGATCTGGTGACTGGGCCATTTCATGAAACAGCTGTCCCCTTCCGTAGCGCGGCCGATCCATCGATGCGTCAGCTCCGTGTTCAGGTACCCACGAATTTCACGATGAAAAAGGGGGTGGAGCCTCATCTTGTTGAAAGATGAATGGAGAGTCCGATTGCATTTGAGGCATCATCAATCGCTGCAACATGTTCAAGTAGGAATATCCGGTGACAGTGCTGCAGGCGAAGTGCTCTAGCACCTGCTCTCGCCATGTTTGCGACTAGAGCTCACTATCGGCGAATTGCCAAACTGCGCTGTTGCGGTATACATGAAAAAAAAACTTTCAAGGTTTCTCCTCAAAATGACATGTGTATGATATCTGAACAATGTTTGGTTCTTGTGCAATAAATAATTGAAAGTGTTCCCGGAATTTATGTATACCCAGTACATTGTGAATTTTGGAGGGGGAACTGAAGGCTTAAAAGTGCGAGTGAAAAGTTGCTCTAGGTCAATCTGAGTTGAGTGGTTCATCTATACGGAGTGATTTGGAGGTAATTTGTTGGTATACTGATAGTGCAGTTTCAGTCTTGTTAAAATGATAGGTTTTGGACGGCAAGCGTTCACACAAATGCTTTCACATTCATTTGTACTTGCAGACGAATGTTTCTATAAGACATGTCGAAACCTACCCTAAATTTTTTTTACGCAGGAAGAAAACAACGAAAGAATTGCACTGTCAAAATAATAGCGGCTAAGAGGCACTGCAAGTATTAAAAAAAGCTGAAAATTGCCAAATTTGTAACGCTCCTGGTGGCGATAGAAATGTACACCCCTACTGGCGCTGTAGCAACTGTAAAGGACGTTTCAGGTTACCGTTCGTTGATAGTTTCTCTAACACTATAGTACACAGTTACTATTCTCTCGAATTAACAACTCAAGTAACATCTATTACAAATAATCAGTTGCTTTTTGTAGTATTGATAAGTTTTAACAATACATATAAAGCTGAATTAATATTTATTGTGCTTTCGTAAGACATGCCTGCTAATAGCACCTTTTTTTACCTTCCAGTTTCACAGTAATGTGGATTCCAATTAACTCCTCAATTTTGCAGTAGCGAAATATGAAGAACGTGGTTTCCAGATGAAATCACCTACTTCTCCTGAGGACGTACATATGTGTTATTTGTTAGTTGATTTCCTTTACATTCATTCGAATGATATCGACATTTCGTTTAAAATTGTGGCTATGTTAGAAGAAATAGGAAATAACTGTGACGATTCCATGAATTATGGTTCGGACATCAGTTGTGCCACTAACAGTTGTGAAGGACAATACCTTCCGAGCCTAAAAAACCACGTACTGCAACAGTTTTCAGAGACAAAGGAAAGGCAATGATATATTGGTTCAACGAAGGAGGGCAAAACGCTTTAAGTTACGCAGTGTGCAAAGGCGTTTTCGTTAGTAAAATCGTAGCGTGAACTGTACAAATGGAAGAACGAATTACATGAAGTAATAAATATGCGCCAAACAGAAACCCGAAACCACCTGAATGAAAACTGCTCGAAAGACTTAGAACGGCTTGTGTTAAGCTATTACCGTTAGCGATGGAGATCTACGAAGCTGGGTTCTCTGAATTGCACCTGACATGAACATTGCTAATTTCCAGGCTTTGTCGACCTGGCTACGCAAGTTCAAGAAATCGTACGGAACAGGAATTCGCAAAATTACCAAGTTTACGAAACGTAAACGTGTAGATCAGCTGCCAGTGATAGAAAATGCCATAGAGAAATTCATAGCTGACGTAAAGTTTAAACTTGCTGTTATACCCACAACTGCTGTTTATAACGCTATTAGTCAGGATTCGTAAAAGAACTGTGTGTACACTGCACTTTATCATTTCGGGGTGGAAAAAAGGCGGAGTCGGTTGCCCAATCAATGAATTCAATGAACCATTCATATACGCTAATGACAGTGATAAGTATGAATGGTTTACTGTTTCCGCTGCTGTATATCTGTCTTCAAGAACCGCAAGGCAAATTAGTACCGAAAATAAAAAATGAACTGTTTATTTGCAAAAATCTTGTAATCGAAGTATCAAAATCTGGAAAAATGGGAAAGAATTTCATGCGAAACATATTCCTACCAGTTGCAGAAACTGATTCATTGCTTTTGTTGGAGTCATGGTTTGGACACAATGACACCTTCGTTTTTGTGGAGGACGTCGAAAAATCTGTAGATGTAATGTGGATTCTGCCTGGACTTACTAGTGAAGTTCAACCTCTCGATAAAATTTTTTTGACAGTGGAAAGCATTTTTTAGGAAATTATCAGACAACATAATTTCTGATACCTCTCATTGATTTCAGGTTTATCATCGGAACCGTATTCTTAAGCTCCAGTCATTTGTGCATTGCCAATTTTCTTCGCCACGCTTTACGCATTTGATCAAGTATGCCTGGTATGCGGGGCAATATGCAGAACAACGGCCGGGACCATTTCTGACTGCCGGCCCGGGTGGCCGAGAGGTTCTAGGCGCCACAGTCTGGAACCGCGCGACCGCTACGGACGCAGGGTCGAATCCTGCCTTGGGCATGGGTGTGTGAGGTCCTTATGTTAGTTAGGTTTAAGTAGTTCTAAGTTCTAGGGGACTGATGACGTCAGAAGTTCAGTCCCATAGTGCTCAGTGCCGGCCATTTCTGACTTCATCCCACTTGTGTCTAAATAAAACTAGTGGTTACTGCGGCGTGCCTGACTGCGTCAATTTTTCCTTTTTCCGATGTGCCTGGTGCAAGAAAAACGTTTGTTTTTGTCATTCAATAGACTCTTCCCATTTTTGTGACGACTGCAGGGAATAAACAAAGAACTGTTCCACTGATAGACAGACGTACAACATTCAAACATTATTAAAAGGAATGGCCTACAGGAATTGTTATAAAATGTAGTATTGCAAGACACATTTCATTTCAACAAATTATAAGTCCTCACTGATGGAAGTCGTTCAAAATGGTTCAAATGGCTCTGAGCACTACGGGACTTAACATCTGAGGTCATCAGTCCCCTAGAACTTAGAACTACTTAAACCTAACTAACCTAAGGACATCACACACATCGATGTGCGAGGCAGGATTCGAACCTGCGACCGTAAGGGTTGCGCGGTTCCAGACTGAAGCGCCTAGAACCGCTCAGCCACATCGGCCGGCCTTGGAAGTCGTCTGTGGCATCAAACACTACCATAATTTTATTTTCTCTGCTATTCACTTGTCCAAAAATTGAAATGTCGATATGAAGTTATTCAAAAAATTTCTGTGTAATTTAAGCCAGGTTTTCACCGGAGCAAACAAGCACGAGCAAAAGAGACTTCTGTCTGGTGTACCCGATAGGCCTCTTTCAGGTCTTTCAACTGGCCGCCGCTACAGCTATTAACGTGTCCCTAATCCTCCCAGTGACCCAATCGGAAAATGGAGACCTGCAGTTCAACGTGGACTCCGAACCACATGTCTTTCGTGGCAACTCCAACACCTATGAGAAGTGGATGCTTGGTTAAAAATCATAGGAAGATGTGGTCTGAACAGGTTTGTTTGCGCGCTCTCTGGATCACAAAGCGTGCACTTTGGCACTAGACCATTTTTGTTTTAGAAGAAAAAAAAAACAAAAATGAATATGACCACTAAACCATACAAGCATAGTGGACACGCTAGATGTGTCACATCTTGAGATGATGCTCGACCTCGGTAATTAGTGTTCTGTTTACAAATTTCCCTCAGTGGTAATGAGAAGCCAGAGAAGAATAGCAGCTTACATGAAAGGGAAATTTTGGACCAGTAATAAGGAGAGATGCAATTCCGTGTAAGATCACCTCGCATGTCACGTTTCCATACACACTGAGACACTCAAATTCTTCCCTCCCTGCGCTGGTTTGCATAGTCCGTCAAGCGCAGTTTGCTCGCCATGCAAATGGCTCTGAGCACTATGGGACTTAACATCCATGATCATCAGTCCCCTAGAACTTAGAACTACTTAAACCTAACTAACCTAAGGACAGCACACAACACCCAGTCATCACGAGGCAGAGAAAATCCCTGACCCCGCCGGGAATCGAACCCGGGAACCCGGGCGTGGGAAGCGAGAACGCTACCGCACGACCACGAGCTGCGGACTGCTCGCCATGCAAATAATCCTTACGGAAGAGCAAAGTTTCGCATCGTGGCTCTAACAAGATAGAGTTGTATCTTGTATGCTGAATATTAGCTCCAAAAACTAAAAACTAACAACGCAGCGTTCATAGGCAATGTTCTCTTCCGTTCCGTCTAGTACGAACGATTCTACTCATGTACGAGCAAATGTTAGGGAATTTTCTGCATATGCTCATTGGCGAGTGTGCGCTTCCATTCGCTCCATTGTAAACCACGCTTTAGGAGCTTAAAATTGGTGTCTGTGAACTCCGGATAATTCCGCTACTCAGGGCTGCGTGAGTGATTCGCTGAGTCGCGCGCTAGGCGGGCATGGCTGTACAAACATTAACTGTTCACGCGCAAAAATGAGTAATTTCAATATGTTTTACAAAATACTTGCAGTGCCTCTTAGCAGCTGAAAGCTTGGCAGTGCATCTATTTCGTAGTCTTTTTCCTGTGTAAAAAATTTCAGGGCAGGTTTCGACAGGTCTTATTGGACCATTCCCTTGTTAGCTTCTGAGAACTGACTGGGAACATTTATGGTTGCTAGATGATGTGCAACCACTGACTTTAAATTATTTTTCTTATGGATTGTTAACCACGCAGATTGCATCAGTGAGCTGCACCAGTATCCCCAGGTCCACCATCAGGAACTGTGTTCATGGATTCTGATGTCTTAAAGCTGCACCATAACCCTAAGTAGCCATCTTGGATTCTGACGCCATACATCTAAACCACTGTCCCCCAGTCATTCTTCTTGGATCTCCTTCTGGCATTCTGACGTCATAGAGTTGTACCAATATCCCTTCATTAGCCGTCTTGAGTTTTCAACCAGTAGAATAATTATGCATGTTGGTTTTCCACGAGTTTACACTTTGCAGAATTGGCGTAGGTGTGCAGTCTCAGACTATATTACTTTGTACATAGGTCATTTGCGCTATTTTTGAGTTTCCAACATTTTTTAAATTTTCTCTTGATTTTTGATTTTTTACCACTTTTTTAATTTCTCAACATTGTGTTCATAGGTGAATTGGCCTATGTCAGAGGATGGACAGACGATGGTGCAAACTGGCAACAGTGTGTGACATCACAAGGGGTAAGGTAGGGGGGATGGGGACAGGGGAAATAGGCAACTATGCAGCCTGCACCAGAACTCTCAGAGTCTGTCCATAGTACACACAACCAGTCATCTAAATCCCAGTTTCTGTATTCTTGGGGCTACTGAAGACGTTTCAGGTCAGTGTGCGTCTGTGAAAATGACCCTTTGAGAGGTGCAATACTCCATATGTCCATCGGATGCACTGCTATTCGCAGTGTTCGGTCACAAACAGGTTGAATGGGACCTGTACTCACTGACAGCGCGGTTGTTGTTTTTAAAGTGGTTACCACTGTCAAGGTGTCTCACTCATCTCCTGTCACCGCAGATTAGAATGTTTCCACCGCTACTGTGTTACGCCTTGTTAAACGGTTGTGAGCAGTGTACCATTCCTTGTTGAGAGGTTAGATAACACACTTTGGTAGATTAAAATTGAGGCAATTTCCTGCCGGTTGGAGACGACCAAACTTTGCAGCTCCTTTCTGCTATCACCCGCTAGTTCCAAGCAACTTTCCGGCACACGTAAGCCACTTCACCGTCACAGCTTATGTCAGCAGTCTGGGGTCACATTGGCGCGTACACCATCTTCAACGCTGCAAAGTGTCGACAGTGTTCTTTCAGGTGGGTGATTCATATTTTGAGTTGTGAGATTGTTTCTCTGTGGATTTTAAATATCCTCCAATACTTTACATTTTGGAACGCATTTTTTAGATCATCATATGCCGCGGAAATATCTGTATTTTTCTTAGGGCATGGTTTCGCTAGTAGACATAATTGTAGCAGTTTTCCTTCTAAATCTGTAAAAAAATTATAAGAAATGTTCCTGCCCTGACACTTAACTGCCTCACATTTGCATTTTTGGTGACTATTTTCAGGTATAAGTTTCACCTCTTGTAGAACTTTCCTGTTTGAATGTTTACATTGTGTTAGCTGTATTTAACTATTAATTGTAATATGTATGAAAAATTCACATCTGACCTTCCACATTTGAATATTACGTTACTGTATTAATTTTATACCTGACATCAATACATGAATATCGAACACAAAACATTTAACAATCACTGAAATAAATAACATCAAAATATATATCAAACCAGTTATTGCTTCACTGAATGTTGTCTGGGTGGACAATCACTGTTCCCTAAGTCCACAAAACATGTTTAATTCTGGTGCTAATAATCACATGGCTTACCCGTGGAGCAATGGATAAACAGGCTATAGCAAATCAATCGCATTTCTCAGGAATCAGCCAAAAGAAAGAAGTTGATTTTATCATTAGTAAAGTACAACTTGCTGAGGGCCAGCAGATCACAAGTTAATAATCACATCTTGCGACTTACAATACGAGTCCGTATTGCTACGTTTTATAACTTTTAAAATAACAAGGGAGATGCAGAGACTCATTAATGAATGACTTCCAGACTGTTTTGGCTTAGCTGTCTATTAATCAGCGAAATTAAAAAGATAAGAACAGGGCTGAATTACTGATCGTTATTAATGTATGTGAAAACCAAACACAAAAGCCTTGAAATCAATTCTTTAGCGAAAACTTTTTACTTTCACTAAATTAATTCTTTAAACAAAATTTGCATTCAGTTCTCAAAAACAAAAAAGGAAAAGAATGATGTGTTTCCTTGCTGAGGTCATGTATTTTGATGTATTTGAAACAACAGTATCGTAATAGGCAAACAATGTGAGTAACGAAATTTTCAAATCAAAACCGAAAATGATCCCTAGATGTAACATCCCACTTTCTACAACATTGGTTCATGCTGTATATTACATTTTCACATGTACTAACTGTGCAAGATCTACTTTGTGCGAAGTTGTACGTGTAGGGCTGCACTGAGCAATCCCTGAAGAAGAATTCTAGCAGTTTTCTCCTATTTCTTTCCTAGATCATTAGGAGAGGGATTGGGCAACTCCTTTCTTCTGAAGCTGTCTCGATGACCCCACTGGATTTCTTATCTTTCAGGTGCTGCTCACTACATGTGTCAATTGGCAATTCATTTTGGAGTGATTTTTGTGGCTATTATTGTCACACTGCAATCCAGTTTCAAAATATGGGCTTCCAAGTCATTTATTAATTGAAACCAAAATGAATTAACTTCGGTTGTGATATTGGAGTCTGACTACAGTCTGTAGAGTACCATGATATTGACAACCAAGAACATAAGATCTGTTCCCACACAATATTCATGGCAATAATAGACTGCATAAAATATTTCCCAAGGCAAAGTTAGACATTAATTCATTTCTAATTAAATGAAATAACCATTCGCAGAACACATGTGTTGTCTGCCTGGAAACTAATCATAGAACGAGCACTTACATGTCCAGAGGCAGAGGTAAACTTTATCTCACTTTTAATGGAACGAAAGAAGCGTTTGTACATCACCAGTATTTTCCGGTGTGAAATAGTCTTGTAGACTGACTGAAATGCTTCTGGAGCCGAAGTTAAACATCAGTTCACTTTTAGTTAAAATACACAAGAAATTGTAGAGAACACACGCTGTCTGCAAGTAAGCTAGTCACAGACTGCTACATGGCTATGCTAACTTTTTTTAGTCTGCCCTTGCAGGCCGGCCGCAATGGCTGACCGGTTCTAGGCGCTTCACTCCGGAATCGCGCCGTGCTACGGTCGCAGGTTCGAATCCTGCCGCGGACATGGATGTGTGTGATATCCTTAGGTTAGTTAGGTTTAAGTAGTTCTAGGGGACTGATGCCCTCAGATGTTAAGTCCCATAGTGCCTAGAGCCATTTGAACCATTTCTTTGCCCTCGCAGGGTGCTTTTGTGATTGGTCACTTAAATGTGTTAATCATCTGTGACATTAATTGCTTCATTAATTAACCCTGGCAAAGAAATTTTGAATGACTGAAATTGTAATTAGATATATACCAGCGTGGATAAGGTTTGGAGTACTGTTAGAATAACATATAAACATTTAAATATTACTACTAAAAGCTACTCATCTTTGTACCAACTGTTGAAATGGGTTCACTGCTCGCTGTCGACACTTCAGCACAATGTAGCATACTTTCATATTTGAAGAAGGTCCCTGTCCACTTAGCATAAGCATCTCTTACATGTGGAGCGGGTAATCTCCCGTTCGTGCTTGCTCGCTAAATAACAGCAGCGTAAGTATTTAGGTATGATATAATAAAATATGGCTGGAAAGGTGGCATGAACGCCACATAATACCAGAACTTCGAAGCTAAAGCGGTCTCACTATTATAGACACCTCAAGCTCATCTCAATCCTGCAACATTGCTAGTTAGTGAAGATTTCAGATGTTAGTGAAAATTCGAAAAAAAATTAGACATCTCTAATTTTAGTCTAGAATATGAAGCCGTACTTTCCAAAAGAAGACTCTTGCCATCCCTATGATAAAAATAAGAATTAGCGTCACAAAAAGTTTGAAAAAAAAATTTTTTACTTCATTTTGTGAAAAAAACAGAAGCACAGACATATTTGGACTAAAAAATATATCAATACTTCTAAGGTTTATAGAAGGAAGTGAGATACATTCTATTGTGAAAACATGAAAGTAATCTGAAATATAAAAAAATTAACTCCCGTAAGAAGTGTGTAACTGTTCCGCTTGTGTAACGAAAAAATTCGTTGTTGATGAATTTCGCGTTCTGAAAGGCCTTGTAGAAATTTCCAGTGAGAAAATTGAGAAGAAAATTATAAAATTAATTTTGCTAGCACTAGAGACCATTATTGTGTTGTGTCGCCTATGAATACATTTTATTCAGGAGAGAGTCTCTGCTTGGCAGCGCGTGACTACTTGTATGCCTCCACCAGGAATTTAGCTCCGATGGCTTTGCACAATACGATCGAGGATATTACCTGTTTCCCGAAAATTGTTTATTTGCAGGTCTTACTGACTCTTCGTCAATGCACTTAGCTGGCAGATCACAGATATACGCTATATGACAGTAACTGTACGTACTTTCAGACCAATATTTCCGTTGAAGTGAGCAAAATATATTTCTGTCTGTAGTTTCATGAAAGCCAAGTTTTATCGAGGTATACTACAAGACTGTTGCCCTCCACGCAGTAAGTGCATTGCACACAAAACTTCTCTCTTGCTGCTGCAACATCTCTGAATTCCATTCAAAATTTTTGTCCATCATTATACTTTTTGAATCAAAAGCAAAGTGAGAGGGGGAGACAAAGCAAAGAGGTCTCAGAGACAGAACAATATTTGTTCACGAAGACCATCCTGTATTTTGCAAGCCGTCAGATACCTTCCTTTGACTTAGTATCGAAGTACAATAATACGCACTAACTTTTTGTCACATTCGTCCACATCTGTAGAATGCCGTTTTCACTCACAGCCATTTCTCCGAGAATCAAAACATGTGCTCACATCTAGTGAGACTGCCGATGTTACTGCACTGTTAATATGTAATGCAGTCGATTCAGGAATACCATAAGGCTTTGTTGCCATGTTATCAACTTTCACAAAATTTATTATTCATAGTTTCTTCGCTGTTGTCTAGATCGGTAAAAAACTTCAGTGTATGCAGTGCTACAACTTTGGATTGTTTTAGAATGTCTCTTCACCCTTTATGCACACCGTTAAGAGTAACACTATACGTAGGCTCCTGCTTCTGCATTTTGCTGACTACCAAACACACGCCAACGCACCATTTCATGGTAGACTGAAACCACACGTGAACACGGCTAACAGTGAACATGGATGACCAGGTTTTGCCGGGACAGTCATGGTTTCCACGTAAATGTCTGGCATTCCAATAAAATCATTCGGGACACATGTTTGTCCCGGTTTTTAATTGAGGAACAAAATGCGAGCAATAATATTTCTCATATAATTAAGTATTTGTGAAAACAAGTTTTCTAGAAGTAGAATGTTACAGAAATACATTTTCGCATTATGTGGCTGTACCGCATTTGGTTTAATTAGTCTTATGGTTAAAAGTAGAGTGAGAGATATGTTGAAAAGAAAACTAGTTACTACCTACCCCCGTCTCTAACTTGCCGATCTTCCACTTTATGGTCCTCTAGACAAGTAAAACCAAACTCAGAGGTGGTGTGACGGATCATCACTTAAACCATTTATCCTCACGGGGCTGCAGTCGTATGGAAGTTAATTATGTTAAGAATGCGAGCGATGCGTCGCGTGTTAGCAGTGCTTATCGAATATGATGCACGCTTGTCCTAAACGTCTGCAGTCAAGAGAAATCTTAAATTTTAGAATGAAATGTATACCTGGTATCTGACTACTAATTAGTATTATTATATATTATTCAGGATTAACTAACTGTACCTACGTCCCTAGTAAGTGACTAATTATTGCAGAAAATGTGTCCAAGTTATTACAATGAAAAAGAATACATCAATCGTTTTATATTTTTATTTTGTGAAGAAAAGAATTCCTTTATGTGTAATGTACCTACATTTTCTTTTCTAAGTCACGAAACGAAGATACATTCTCGCTATGGGTTTTTCAACTGCTGTCATCATCGGCCTATTATCGATCTCAGAATCTGAGATAAGTGACAAGAAAGATAAGTGTGACGTGTAGTAACGAGTTTAGGTATAAACAAAAGTGTTCCGGATTTTTCTCTTTGAAATTTGGTCAGCCTAGGTATGAGGCAGACGAAACACTGCAATTAGCATCTGAGGACTGCAAGCAAAGGGTGTGATCTCGAAATCTCTACAGGGTGCCCGATAAGTCCTTTCCTTTATGTAAGCAGTTATAATTTCTTTATTTATGAACTAATTTTCTTAGAACTACTTTTGTTAGAAAGAGTGCTCCTCGAACTTGTGTTTAATATCTTTCTAACCTTCACATAAATTCCAACATTCTTTACCTAATACATCGGATATTACTGCTTCCAATTTATCCAAGTTCTGTGGTTTTCTCTTGAAAACCTGCTACTCAGTGCAACCCACAGAAAAAAATCCCAAACTGTTAAATTAGGGCTGCAGGCAGGCCATTCATATGCATCACAGCTGTCAATCCAACGATCTGGGAAATGGTTATGCAACCATTCGCGGACATCATTTGCAAAACGCGCAGGTGCTCCGTCCTGCATGAAATGAAACTGTGGGATTTTCCATTGCGAAATTGCTGGACATACACGATCTTGCAGCATTTCCAGGAATATTTCGCCATTCATTGTGTTCCACAGAAAGAAAGGACCAACAAAAAAATGGTTCAAATGGCTCTGAGCACTATGGGACTTAACTTCTGAGGTCATCAGTCCCCTAGAACTTAGAACTACTTAAACCTAACTAACCTAAGGACATCACACACATTCATGCCCGAGGCAGGACTCGAAGCTGCGACCTTAGTGGTCGCGTGGTTCCAGACTGTAGCGCCTAGAACCGCTCGGCCACTCTGGTCGGCCAAAGGCTGACGTGATACACACCGTACTGTCACCTATGGAGACCCCCGTGCTTTTTCAACACATTCGGGTAGCCAGAATGAGATTTTCACTCTGCACCGGAGTGTACGCTGATATGAAACTTCCTGGTAGAATAAAACTATGTGTCGGACCGAGACTCGAACTCAGGACGTTTGCCTTTCGCGGGCAAGTGCTCTACCGGTAGAGCACTTGCCCGTGAATGGAAAGGTCCCGAGTACGAGTCTCGGCCCAGCTCACAGTTTTAATCTGCCAGGAAATTTCACATTAGTGTAGGTTTTCAGCTGCTTAATAATGACAGTTATGCTTGTTTACAAATACTTCGATGTGGAAAACTGCCTCATCAGTCTACAGAACGTTCTCAAAAGTTCAGGTCAGTCATCATACCAACCCAAGGTAATTTCTCCAGAGTCCATTCTTCCGGCACAGTCATCATGAAACAATTGCTGGCACTAAAACTGGCTTCCACAACATAAAAGTGAGATCTTTCTTAGGAATCATTGCAACTGCTTAACGTGCAAGACTACTTTCAAGAGATCCTTGACGCAGTGACTTCTTAGGGTTCCTCATGAGCATTTCACGAACTCTGTCAACATTCTCTGGTGTCCTGGGAATTTTTAACTGTTTGTGCACCCTCTGTTGCGTGAAACCCTCCTTCAGCCCTCCACCACCTTTCTACTCACCACATATTCCCAGACCTCATAACGAGCTCCTATTTTCATCCGTTGTTTCATAGTCAACACGTGCATCATTTTCCAACTGAAATAAAAGAAAAAACATGACATTCGGCACAACGTCAAGAAGTGCTGTTTGTAACGAAAGTAGTTGAAAGAAAACTGGTTCATAAATAAAGAAATTATAACTGTTTAAAAAGACACCATAAACGAGGTCAGTTAGAAAAGTAGCAGAGTTTTTTTTTTTTTTTTTAAACTAATACCTGATGGATCTGAATCTAGTGCACTTGCATGAGACGACATTGAACCTTCATGTGCATGCGTAAATTTTTTCCTGCCTATTGATAGCGTCAGTTGCTGGCATGTAGCAGTTGAGTGAGGAAGTGTGTAGTGCTCACGTCGGTTTTGCATTGCAAGCGTAATGACACTTCAGTCGGCCATCAACATGGCTAAATGAGTATGTCACTACCAAAGTTCACATTGTGGTCTAGCATCAGCACTTTTTCGGCATATTTCATTGTGACCAAAGATTTGGCCATGAAGAGAGTGTAGGTGAAACTAGTGCCAAAGCTGCTGATGGTGGGGCAAAAGTAACTACATGTTCGAGTCTCACAGGACATGCTGGACTCTACAAAAGCGATCCCCAACTTCGTGTACGTCAGAAGCAGTTTTGACGAGTCCTGGGTGTGTCTGGGTACGAGCCAGAAACCAGATACCCCAGTTGTCACAGTGGAAAAATTCCTCGTCATCACCAAGTGTGCAGTAATGTCAAAGTGAAGGTGCCCGCTTTCTTTGACACCAACGGGGTGGTATACCATGGGTACACACCACAGGGTCAAACAATCAGCAAAGGGTGCAACAGAGACGTCCTCCGTCGCCTACGTGATGCTGTGTGGCGCAAGAGACCCGACTTGTGGTCAACAGGAAACTGGTGCCTCGATCACGATAATGCTCCTGCATATTCCTCACATTTGATTGACTTTTTGGCGAACAACCAGATTCCAGTGTTTCAGCAGGCTCCTTACTCTCCTGATATGGTTCCCTTAGGTTTTTGGATATTCCCCAAACTCAAGAGGCCATTTACAGGAACGCGATTTCAGATAAGAGAGGACATTGTGGCAACAACGACAGCCGAGCTAAACTCCATTCCGAAAGAGGCTTTTTCGGCATGCTTCTAACAATTGAGGCACTGCTGGAAGAAGTGTTCGAAGTCCCCAGGGAACTACTTTGAAGGAGATTAGGTGTCCAACGCTCCAGAGTGCCCAGTTTTTCATCCTGGCCAAAAGTCGGATACTTTTGTAGCAGACCTCGTACTTTCTTGATGGCCATTTCTGGTATGAAGACGGTGCATTCCTGTATCGCATGAAGTAGATTCCCAGTCGAGGCCGCCTCTGTGTGGAAGCGGTGTGGAGTAATGAAGCCGACCGAGCGTCCGGCGGTGAGGGTTCGCCATGACAAGTGGCTGGCGGCTTAGGCCGGGGCGCCGGCGGCCGCAGCTGAGAGCGGATCCGTGTTCTCGGCTGGGTGCTGCCGGCTCCTCGCCGCAGGGGACGCTCGCCGGCGGGTCCACACAGCCGCCGGCGGCAGCCCGGATTAACGCTGCGCGCTTTCCGGCCCACAAACACAGGCGCTCTGTTTTTATGTCATAATATGCTCACCTTCAGTGCCAGGCTTTTAAGGAACACCTCTTCCGCCTCGTACTTCGTTTTGTGTTTCACGAAACAGCAGCGTTCCTGTCCATACTGTACGGATTTTCGCACCGGTATCCTCGTACCCAGAGGACAAGACAGAAACGCTCATATTGAAAAGTTGCCTCTCTCAAATATTTACGTGAGTAGCTAGGCACGAGACCGTGCTGAAAAGGGATGCTTCAGAATATTTTTACATGTAAACTCTTAAAACATTTTAAATAAAGCAAACGTTATCATCATTCTCCACCCTTATTCTTTATGTATGAATGTATGTATGTATGTATTGAACTGGGGACCAGGAAACCACTGAGAGGCTTCGTTCCGCCGTAGCCCTCAGTGGTTTACAACCGCACAACAGGCCACAGCAGTCCACCCACCCACCGCCACCCTACACCGAACCCAGGATTATTGTGCAGTTCGGCCTCCGGTGGATACCCACAGGAGCGTCTCATATCAGATGAGTGTAACCCCAAATGTTTGCGTGGTACAGTAATTATGGTGTAGGCGTACGTTGAAACGGTGTTTGCGCAGCAATCGCTGACACAGTGTAACTGACGTGGAATAAGGGGAACCAGCCCGCATTCTCCGAGGCAGATGGAAAACCGCCTTAAAAACCATCCACAGGCTGGCCGGCACACCCGACCTCGACACTAATCCGCTACACGAGAGACCAGTTTCTTAATACCGTCAGTATGGTAGTCCTAGTAAGACTTCCTTGAAAGAGGCATAACCCAACCTCTCCCTCCACTGCCTCGGCACTATCACAGTGAAGTCCTGGAAGTTATTCTTTTCGAAACGGATGAAAATCAGACGGTACCAACTCAGGAGTGTATGGAGGGTGATCGATGACTGGGAAAACAAGGCGTCGGATTGTTGCAGATGTAAGGCTAACGTGTGAAGGACAGGGTGTTCCATGTGTGGACGAGCTTTTCGGATTCTAAACTTCATTACAGCATGTTGTTTATCATGCACCGATATACACTCCTGGAAATTGAAATAAGAACACCGTGAATTCATTGTCCCAGGAAGGGGAAACTTTATTGACACATTCCTGGGGTCAGATACATCACATGATCACACTGACAGAACCACAGGCACATAGACACAGCCAACAGAGCATGCACAATGTCGGCACTAGTACAGTGTATATCCACCTTTCGCAGCAATGCAGGCTGCTATTCTCCCATGGAGACGATCGTAGAGATGCTGGATGTAGTCCTGTGGAACGGGCTGCCATGCAATTTCCACCTGGCGCCTCAGTTGGACCAGCGTTCGTGCTGGACGTGCAGACCGCGTGAGACGACGCTTCATCCAGTCCCAAACATGCTCAATGGGGGACAGATCCGGAGATCTTGCTGGCCAGGGTAGTTGACTTACACCTTCTAGAGCACGTTGGGTGGCACGGGATACATGCGGACGTGCATTGTCCTGTTGGAACAGCAAGTTCCCTTGCCGGTCTAGGAATGGTACAACGATGGGTTCGATGACGGTTTGGATGTACCGTGCACTATTCAGTGTCCCCTCGACGATCACCAGTGGTGTACGGCCAGTGTAGGAGATCGCTCCCCACACCATGATGCCGGGTGTTGGCCCTGTGTGCCTCGGACGTATGCAGTCCTGATTGTGGCGCTCACCTGCACGGCGCCAAACACGCATACGACCATCATTGGCACCAAGGCAGAAGCGACTCTCATCGCTGAAGACGACACGTCTCCATTCGTCCCTCCATTCACGCCTGTCGCGACACCACTGGAGGCGGGCTGCACGATGTTGGGGCGTGAGCGGAAGACGGCCTAACGGTGTGCGGGACCGTAGCCCAGCTTCATGGAGACGGTTGCGAATGGTCCTCGCCGATACCCCAGGAGCAACAGTGTCCCTAATTTGCTGGGAAGTGGCGGTGCGGTCCCCTACGGCACTGCGTAGGATCCTACGGTCTTGGCGTGCATCCGTGCGTCGCTGCGGTCCGGTCCCAGGTCGACGGGCACGTGCACCTTCCGCCGACCACTGGCGACAACATCGATGTACTGTGGAGACCTCACGCCCCACGTGTTGAGCAATTCGGCGGTACGTCCACCCGGCCTCCCGCATGCCCACTATACGCCCTCGCTCAAAGTCCGTCAACTGCACATACGGTTCACGTCCACGCTGTCGCGGCATGCTACCAGTGTTAAAGACTGCGATGGAGCTCCGTATGCCACGGCAAACTGGCTGACACTGACGGCGGCGGTGCACAAATGCTGCGCAGCTAGCGCCATTCGACGGCCAACACCGCGGTTCCTGGTGTGTCCGCTGTGCCGTGCGTGTGATCATTGCTTGTACAGCCATCTCGCAGTGTCCGGAGCAAGTATGGTGGATCTGACACACCGGTGTCAATGTGTTCTTTTTTCCATTTCCAGGAGTGTATTTACGTTACGTACCGCCATGCGAGACGCTACAGTTTTGAGTTCTATAGTGGGGCCGGCCGCTGTGGTCGAGCGGTTCTAGGCGCTTCAGTCCGGAACCAAGTTGCTGCTACGGTCGCAAGTTCGAATCCTGCCTCGGGCATGGATGTGTGTTATGTCCTTAGGTTAGTTAGGTTCAAGTGGTTCAAAGTCTAGGGGACTGAGGACCTCAGATGTTAAGTCCCATAGTGCTTAGTGCCATTTGAACCATTTTCTATAGTGGGTGTAGACTGTTAATAACGTTTGTTTTATTAAAAAAGCTTTAGGAGCCTTCACCCATAAAGTTGGAGGCATTAGTTTTCAGCATGCTCTCACATAAACAGCAATGAGAAAGTCAGAATACAGAAAAGTGAAATTAAGGTGTACTTTTGTGGTTTTAGGCCTGTCTCCCAACTGAACTCATTTTTAGATCTCGCACGCACTTAATTATAAACTCCAAATATTTACCAACAAGTATTTGTATTTACCTTACTAAAATTTAAGAAAACATACGGCCTAAAAATAAAGTTTAAATGAAGTTCGCATTTAGAGGTTAACACGAAGTTGTCGGGAATTATGTAATAGGGTGCTAAAATATATAGATAATCATGTAAATTTCGGATAAAACATATTAATAAATGTACACAAAATGCTATTTTGACAGTGCTCTTCATTTACACTCTTAAAATAATTCAGTAACAGAAAAAATAATTTGATTGGATAACAAATCTGTTAAGTTTACAAACTTCAAAACAATGTTCCAAAACAGTAGAGGTGATTCGTTTGACATTCATCTGTTTGCGGAAGTCAAGTATCTAATCGTCGTTCTCATCACTTACACAGTCAAGGTGGTCCCACGTTATCCCGACTTCGCGACATAAAAACAGAACCAGCTATGTACATAGCCCAAAGTCGAGCTATACATAACGACCTACTACTCTTTTACTTTAAAAATGCATAGTTTTTCTTCGGTAGTGAACACCTTCAATAATTATTGCATGTTTTGAAAATTGAACTGCAAAATTTTGATCAAGCTACGAAAACAATATATATCTGTGCCTTAACTCGCACCCTGATTAAAGAGTAATTGGACCAGCTACAGAGCTGCAGAGCATCACAGGAACATTTTGTAGTTCGTCCATCTCCCGCTAGGGAGCACCACTCGATGAATAAGAAATCACAGTATTCCATACTGCGTAGCTAGTCCATAAAATTTGAAGTTCGTTTCTAAGGAAAAGGCTTTATCGTTGGGCACCAAAAGCAAACATTGTGATACAGTACTAATACCTGAGGCTCTCTGTGGCGCGGAAACGCTATAACCAGTAAGGTTAGGTGGCGTAAGCAAATTTGTGAAAGTAAAACGATGAGTGGTTAAAAAAAATTGTTCAAAATGGCTCTGAGCACTATGGGACTTAACTTCTGGGGTCATCAGTCCCCTAGAACTCAGAACTATTTAAACCTAACTAACCTAAGGACATCACACACATCCATGCCCGAGGCAGGATTCGAACCTGCGACCGTAGCGGTCGCGCGGTTCCAGACTGTAGCGCCTAGAACTGCTTGGCCACTGCGCCGGCGATGACTGGTTAACAGCATACTTGACCCCAGGACAACAGAAACAAAATACTACAGTCGGTAGTCTACAGGCTATGTATATGAAGGAGAACATAATGCGCACAATGTGCAGAATAAGAATGTCGTTCTTTGGACATTTTGCCAGAATGGATGATGAGGGACTGACAAAGCAAATCTTTTGTAAAATTATTGAGCGGAAAGGACAACCAGCATTGTTTACATCGACACTTAACGACCTCAAAGAACCAAACATAAACATAATGCAAGCACATAACATAATTTTTTATGAAAAAAATTCAGAAAGTGATCTTCAAAATTTGCCCGCATCTCGTGGTCGTGCGGTAGCGTTCTCGCTTCCCACGCCCGGGTTCCCGGGTTCGATTCCCGGCGGGGTCAGGGATTTTCTCTGCCTCGTGATGGCTGGGTGTTGTGTGATGTCCTTAGGTTAGTTATGTTTAAGTAGTTCTAAGTTCTAGGGGACTGATGACCATAGCTGTTAAGTCCCATAGTGCTCAGAGCCATTTTTGATCTTCAAAGACGAACAAGAAAGAAAAACTAAACAGCCTCACAACACGGAATAGCTCAAGAAGCTTAGAGCAGAATATGTGAAGGGAATGGATGAAAAGAATGTGGAATGCATGCTGCACGAATTGAAATATTGATTTACTTTGCTCTGTTAATGGGTTATTCATATAAATAAAAAGGGCATAAAGCACGTACGCAGTCTATCTCCATTGCTATTCAAACTATACGTTGAGGAAGCAATGAAGGAAACAGAAGAAAATTTTAGGAGTGGGATTAAAATTAACGGTGAAAGGTGCAACTTACTAGTAGTAATGCCCTTACACTAAATTTAAATTCTTGAGACGATATTAACCACTAGACTTAGTTGGGCGATGCTCGGTTCTGGTTAGAATTATGACTTGACATGGTCATAGCACCAAGCAGCACTAGTCTGTTTTCATGCCCAATAGTTGAAATCGCTGCAAAAAACTTGATGCTTTCGGTCTAGTCCTTTATCCATCATTCAGGAACTACATATGTATTTCTTGAAAAAGTCAGCAACTACACAGGTTTGGGCACATAGAGCCCTTCTTCTGAGGATTGTACAGAAAAATATGCTACAACTAGGTACATGCCAGATAAGACTATTGGAATTTAAAAAAGGAAAGCTTAAAAATTTGAAGATAAAAATATAATTATTGCATTATTAGCGACCGTCAAACATAAGTACGTGTACGCAGAATCCTACCGTAGTGTGTTGCGACAGTAAATGCGATAATGCAAAAAGACCTCGTAAGTACTTAAATGTGGACCATAATGCCTGTATAAGTGCGGTATAAGGAAACCAAACTACAAATGCAGATATCATTCCAGAACTGGAGCTAAAAAGATAATGACATTAATATCTTGAGGTTGGTCTCAGGGCTGGGGTAAAACGACGATAAAATAATATTACAAAAACTTAAGCAACTGTTGTTGCCGTTAGGCATAAACGAAAATGTAAGTGTGCATAGCCAGCGTTTTAAGTATTTAGTATATAAATAAGAAAGTAGTATAAAGGACCTGTGGTGCTATGGATGGGAAGTTGAGGAGCTAATCTCTGAAACATGTGTAGGGAGGTTAGTAGTGTGCTAGCAGGGAACCTGTCGGCGGAAACATATTGCGAACCGTATCATGGCATTGGAAGCTGTAACTGGAGTAAGCGGAGAAACAATTCTCAGTCAGTAGCTAACATAGAGGTTCAGAACAATATCAGAGAGGAGAGGAAGCGTGGGCATACCTGTATACTTCTGTTGTGTGAAACAACTAGTACTGGAGTATATGCAGGTCGAAAATACCATTCGTGAATGAATTGTAACTAACGACATTCATACCATTTGTATGGCAAGTTTCGAACATATCGCTGAACTGTTGTATGGAGGTCAATACCGTGTTCGCAGGAAATATGGCCGTGCAAATAACAATTCCTAATCAGTAGTCAAAATGAAGGCTCAAAAATAAGTATAGGAGGAACGAAATGTGAATATCGCTGTATACTGCTCTCACTGTGAAACAGCTGGTTCAGAAATGTATACAAAGTCTTAAATGAGCTTCGTGAAGTAAATATAACTAGCGACAGTCATATTAATCGTATGAAATAAGTACACCAGGTTTGTCTACCTGACGCTGAATGACTAAAAGTGCTTGTAAGCCCTAAACCCTATCTGTAAATATAAAGTAAAGCATGTAGAGCTATAAGAGTAGAGTGTCTACCGGTCATCATTTATATGCAGCTATCTACTAGGAACAAAAATGAGTCACCACGTATAAGTCGTAGATAGTTTATTATCGGTAACAATGAGTGGTTAATTGCCTAATAATGTAAATGACTAACCATTTAGAGTTAGAAGAACACCACTACTTACAACTGTGCATGACTGAAAACCTGTAAATAATCACCTTGGTAAAAGTAGCTATGAAAAAAGGATAAAAACTAACTGTAAATAACAAATGTACCAAACAGTAAAACTTGTCTAACTGCAGCTGTGAACAACTTTTTAAATGTTACTGTATATAGCCTACTAAGAGCAACGAAACGCAATAGGTGGGTCAAGCTATAGTGTGTAAAATACTACTAGTTATTTAACGGATGTCAATTGCAAATTATTGATTTATGAGTATAACTAGATTTGTTTACTGCAAATTATTGAAACTGGCTTAATGATTGCGACTTATGAAAATTAATAGTTCCCTTTAACTAACCTTCTGCACCAAGGGAAGAAAATCTATTTAGAGACTGATCGTAAAGTACTGGGATCATAAAAGACCAATAACGACCAATAATGGGGGTGGGGAGGGCAGGTGGGGAAGTGGTGCAGGGATAAGAGGGGGAGGATGAGCTTTAGATACATACAAAGGGGAGAGGAAATGGAGTAGCTAAGCTACATACGCAAAACTGTATGAGTGAAATGTAACACGTGAGATATAGAACTGTCCTCATTGATTTAAAAGACCAGGAGGAATAAAACTGTTCTTCTAGTTTAAATAAATACAAGAAGATATAACTGTCGCCATCGTGAAACGCTGATAGCATTGTTTAAAGAGAAACAGCATAATAGTGAATCAGCAAACAATACGCAGATAGGATAGACGTTAATGGGTGAGGTAAATGTGCAGAAGGAAGAGCACAAGGTACTTAAATTATCAACAGACTCTGCGATACTCGCGGTGGTCCCATCACCTGGAAATGTACAAAAACAATCAGCTGTACCGGTAGGAATAAGTTAAAGGACGCTGAAATGCATGAAATTAGTAGACATTTTGTTTCCATTCAGGTGTATGCACTCTTTCTCTGCTTTATTGAAAGTTTGCATCCCAAAACTTGGATTGAACTATTCCAGAACGGATGCCCGAGGTTTTATCCGCCGTTTGTAAAATCATTTTCATTTACAAGTATCTGCGAGAAACAGCCGCAACGATACACGTGATCATGGAAAAATGCAGGACTTTCGAGGAATTTAAAACAGGCTGTTCTGCAGGAATTTTGGGGGCAAGAGAAGCAGGAGCATGTCAGACTAGGCATTTTGATGATCAGAAACAGCTAATAAGGATCTGCCAAACAAAATTATCTGACGTTAATCGGTCCTGGTACGAACGATGCAGAAGCAGTTTTGCGTTTACTTGTGAGTGTGGCTGTGGGTGTGAAGTAAATGTGGGAGAACCCACTACTTTGTACAAACGCACTTCATTCTACCACAACATGAAGCTCCTGATTGCGAACCTGTGAGTTAGTCATCCACCTCGTCAAAATGGTAACAATTTGAATAGAAAAATTCATCTTGGTTCGTGGGAACCCGTGTACCGGTCTGACGGGAGACTAAATTTCGGAAAACGCGATGTTTTGAGATGAGATGATGCGCAAACTACGGAAGGACGCGGTCCAGGCGGACGAAGGAATCTTAGAGGAAATGACGAAGAGAGAAATATGAGGCGCGATTAGCCAACGACTGAGGTTCCAGTTTCGCCGTTCGACGGGTTTCGGCCCCAAGAGCCTTCATCGTAAATTGAAATTTGTAGAAGAGCTGTAGTTAGTGCAGTTCTAGGAATAAGTAGCTGCGAGGAACTTGAGGTACTGGAACTACGATAGGAGGCTTACGAGTAGTCCATAATGTGAATTTGGACATGTGTGCATGCGCATAAGATAAACGTTAGCATTGCCTTCAGTAATAAGACGCCATGAAAATTGTAGAAGACAATGACAAGAAGCGAGTTTGCTGAAGACAATTAAATTATATTGAAGAAGATAAATAGATCACCGAAGAGCAAATTTATGAACCAGAAATTCTTTTATGTACATCATAGACCATACAGAAAGAGGAAAATTGTGCATAAGAACGTTGTTTACGTTGAGACCCTCAGAAGTTGCAAGTCGAAAGATCAGCGAAATAGCTATGGATGTAACGGTTTCGTGAAGAACGTTCTTACTTAAGCCTAGTTTACAAGACGACACGAGGTTGCAGGCAACTGTGCTCCCGGCCACTGCGCACGCGCGCCACACGTTTGTGCAACTCGTTGGTGAAACTAAACACTTTCGGCGTGTTCCAATTTAGGCGACACTAGTTGCATGAGTTTTGAAGTTATGTGTGCTCGTAGAGTGTAGACAAACTGAAATATGAAGTGGAAAACTGAGAATGATGTTCGCTTTTTGGATATATATCCTTTGCATAGGTGTTTGTGGGATTTCAGTGATGCTGATTACAAAATAAGCAACATATTGCTGCCGCTGAGACCGTAATGTGCGATCATAACATAGACGGTTTGACAGTATCTCAGCTGCAGGGCAAAATTTATTGGGTTAGGTTGTTTTGGGGGGAAGAGACCAAAAAGCGAGGTCATGGGTCTCATCGGATTAGGGAAGGATGGGGAAGTAAGTCGGCAGTGCCCTTTCAATGGAACCATCCCGGCATTCGCTTGGAGCGATTTAGGGAAATCAGGGAAAACCTAAACCAGGATTACCGGACGCGGGATTGAACCGTCATCCTCCCGAATGCGATTCCAGTGTGCTAACCACTGCGCCACCTCGCTCGGTAAAATTTATTGAGTTAGCAGATACACAACTGAATTATGAAAAATACAAGCAAGTGTAATTCTAACTGTGGCAATGCTCTCGTCTACAAGACTAAAATCCCATCGTTCGAGTTGGCCAACTCTTTGTTGAGGAATATTGTTGACCGGAGGGAAGACTATACAAATTCAAGAAGCCGCATTTTTTATTCAATATTCATCTATTTAATACGTGGTCATTCACATATGTTAGAATTTTTAAATATTGACAATGTACAGCTCTATCTTCAAGAGAGTAGTTTGCAAACCATCATTTTCTTAATGCGGCCTGCTTCGAATAATTATTATTGCTAATGTTACTAATTATTACTGTTAATGTTAATAATTATTGATGTTAATGAAATAGCGTCATCACCAACTGAAACTGAATCTTATAGCATGCCGAGTGTTCTCGATTGTAGTGCACGCAATATGATTGTAATTTCAGTTGTGGCGGCAGTACTTAATGCATTACAGTACCTTTATTCATTAACGCATAATTAACTCCGTTTTGAACAAACATGAACATTTCTGGTGACATTCTTAGACAATTAAAAGAACTTCTTGGATCTTCCGTTATAAATTATTTCAGCAAGGATGCTGAGCAACCGAGCTGACGTCTTTTCTTCATCCAGTCACGAATCCAAACACGTTTCTTATTTTTTTCTTATGCTGCGATTCCATGCAACAAGCTTTAACTCCATCACAGCTTGTGCGATATGCAGTTACCAAAAGTTTCATTTCAGACACAACTCAGAGACCCACAAAACGACGAAACTAAAATGTATATTGGTGTCGCCGTGTCTATAGTCATATATGAAACCACTTGCATGCAACTCATTCCACGCAACGAGTGGCGCAACCCAATGTCGTCGTGTAAACTAGGCTTCAAAAAATAAATATGAGGTCACATATTGAGGTGCGGTAACTAGATTATGTAAATATATTACAGTTATAATGAATACCATGATAAAGTGTTGCGTTTTCATTTGTTACCAAATATACAGTGTGTCTCCCCGTACAGTTGTCAGGTGCTTTTTCTCTGGTGTTTCAGCAGAGATCAGAAATTTCTTTTTTGCAACATGTAGCTGGTATTAGTCCAACCAAATGCCGCTCATCACGTCTTTCATACGACGCCCTCGTCGATGGAAAGTATAGGTTTGTTTCTCGCTACAAATTAAATGATTTATAAAGTGGATTTTTACCTGCCCATTTGACAGGTCTATCTCACATTTTTCTAGCGCCATATTTTTTATCGATGTGTATTATCAGGGATAGTAAAACATAAAAAATAGTCAGTGCTCCAGTAGCAACAGCACCGCACCGGCCAGCACTGACTGCTACTGCCACGCAGCAGTTGCTGCTGGACTGCTGGTTATTCTTCGTGTTTTACTATTCCTTTTAATACATGTAGTTAAAATGAATAACACATCAGACTAAATTGAAACCGATCTGTCTAATGGGTGCGTAAACTCCACTTCAGTAATAATTTTGTTTGTAATGGGAAACCGACAGCGCTTTCCGCTGACGCTGGGTGTCATATGAAAGACGTGACGAGCAGGAGTTGTTTGGGCTGACTCCACACAGACGTTAAACGAAATTGCAAACTATCTACCGATACAAGAGGGAAAATTCGCCTGACAACCCAAAAGACCGACACACGGTGTAGTTTTTTTTTCCGTGTTTCAGAGATGGAAATATGAGGTAGAGAGAGGAAAATACGTCTTGATAATCAGTGAGTATGTCTGGACACGGCACAAACGCAGTATTTTGCTGTAGGGCGCGTCCAAAATTTATGTAAGACGTATGATTAAACATTAAAGTAAAGCTGCATGCCCTCGGGAAAAATTACGGCTGTAGTTTACCCTTGCTTTCAGCGGTTCGCAGTACCAGCACAGCAAGGCCATTTTGGTTAATGTTACAAGGCCAGATCAGTCAATCATCCACACCCCTGCAACTACTGTAAAGGTTGCTGCCCCTCTTCAGGAACCACATGTATGTCTGGCCTCTCAACAGATTCCCCTCCGTTGTGGTTGCACCTACGGTACCGCTATCTGTATCGCTGAGGCGCGCAAGCCTCGCCACCAAAGGAGAGCTCGATGGTTCATGGGGGGGGATAGTGGAATGTAGTTGAATTAAATCGGGTGATGCTGAGGAAATTAGATTAAGAAATGACACACTTACAGTAGTAGGTGAGTTTTACTATTTGGGGAGCAAAATAACTGATGATGGTCGAAGTAGAGAGGATATAAAATGTAGACTGGCAATGCCAAGGAAAGAAATTTGTTAACATCGAGTATAGATTTAAGTGTCAGTAAGTCGTTTCTGAAAGTATTTGTATGGAGTGTAGCCATGTATGGAAGTGAATAATGGACGATAAATAGTTTAGACAAGAAGGGAATAGAAGCTTTCGAAATGTGGTGCTGCAGAAGAATGCTGAAGATCAGGTGGGATGGGTAGATCGCATAAGTAATGAGGAGGTACTGAATAGAATTGAGGAGAAGAGAAATTGGTGGCACAACTTGATTAGAAGAAGGGATCGGTGGGTAGGACATGTTCTGAGACATCAAGGGATCACCAATTTAGTATTCGGGAGCAGCGTGGAGGG